>NC_054539.1:40174345-40774345 GCF_017654505.1 Polyodon spathula | reverse complement strand
AGGTACAGACAGCTATAAAGACTGTACAAAAGATGCATCGTGTTGCAGTCCTTTTGATTGCGCAGTGGTTGCAGCTGTTGTTCATACTTATAAATACTGACTGAATTTGCAAAATGGGATAAATTGACATTTAACTAGATGTGCTGAGTTTGTACCTCCTATACAAGAGGTTTAAAAAAAAAAATCAAAAGCGATGTCGTTGGTACATCCATAGTCTCAACCAACAGAGACCCCAAAAGGAAGAATTTCAAACATTAATTAGAGAGCTGCAGGTATGTGACAGTGAGAGATATCTGAAGTATTTTAGAATGACAGGTGAAAGGTTTGACGATCTGATAAGGCTGTAAGACGTAATTCCGACTTGTCACACAGTTTGTTCTGTAAGTTGTGTACCCCTAAAGTAACATTTAAAAATGTCAGAAGCAATAGTCTTTATATTACTGGTTTTTGGTGTACTATTCAAGAGCTCTTGTGTATGTTGATGTAGCAAAAACTACATTATTTGGTGACCTTCCTGTGAATTCTTGTTTTTTTGCTGCACCTCGCCCATGAAATGTACTAAAAATTACTGTGCCAAAATCATAGCCTTAATCATGAGATCATTGGCCACGTATAATACTGATAGGTATTTTAAGATTTAACAATGTAAATATATTTGGTGGTAACTGACTGTACAATTGCTGGTTTTTTTTTTTTTTTTTTTTTTTTGCAGTGAGAACAAGCAGCTCCAGCTTCTGTACCTGGAGTGTATCCTCTCCATGCTGAGCAGCTGTCCTCCCAGCATGCACCTGCACAAAGGCTTCACAGACTTGATTTGGTGAGTGTCTATTCCACTATTGGAATAGAAATGGACGAACCAATTCTGATTCTACGAGACTCCGTTGGGGTCACGGTGTCTTTCTGAGCCTCCATTCTGAGTTATAATTTAATAGTATTAGTACTATGGGGGCTGTCAAGTCACAGCAGTGATGGAGAACACTTCACAACCATGGAATCTCAAATAATAAAAAATACCTCCAGATTGAATCATCTAAAAAAAAAAAAAATGCAGTTCAAATCTTGAGAAAAGAAATGGGGGTAATAAAAATAGTTAAGAAGATGTGAGAGAAAGTAGGATGTGAACCTACATCCTATGGGACTGCAGGCAAGTGTGAGTCATATAGTCAGGGGATCGCATGTTTGAATTCTGGCTCTGCCAGTCATTGATGGGGATTCCACAAGGAGAATAGCATTGGCTCTGGTGTACCAGTGGGTTAGATAGGCAAAATCCTTGCCGTGCTACAGCAGATCCTACTGGTCAGGCTCTCGATGAACTCAGAGCAGACACTTCAGTTCTGAGCTTCAGTTCTTCAGTCCCTATATAGAGTGTG
This sequence comes from Polyodon spathula, assembly GCF_017654505.1. Lineage (NCBI taxonomy): Eukaryota > Metazoa > Chordata > Actinopteri > Acipenseriformes > Polyodontidae > Polyodon > Polyodon spathula. The sequence continues at coordinate 40,772,975 of NC_054539.1, read as the reverse complement.
ATCCTGGATCAGCCTGCAGTCAACGCTGTGTAGACTGACCATGGACCAGCCTTCATAGGAAAAATCTGTCTAGATTACGTGCTGATATTTTTCTTGTTTAGGAAGCAACTGTGCCCGGCCCTGATTGTGATCCTGGGGAACCCCATGAATGACAAAACCATCACGTCGGCTCATGGAGGGGTGTTGCAGGAGATGGACACCTCCTCTCTTGGGCTCTCAGACCATGGCCGTGGCTCAGGCTGCTCCTCCAGTGCCCCCACTCTCATCGGTCCTGTGGCACGCACCATTTACTACATAGCGACAGAGCTGGTGCGGCTGGTAGGGTGTGTTGAGTCTATGAAGCCAGTGCTGCAGTCACTCTACCACCGGATACTGCTGTACCCCCCTCCCCAACACAGGGTGGAGGCCATCAAGATTATGAAGGAGGTAAAAACTGAACCAAGCGTTTTGGGCAAACATAGTGGATAGCTGAATCACTTATACAGTTGTGATTAAATTTAGTAAAGATATTCTGTATCGCAAGTTATAGTGAGTGTTTGCATCTAGAATTAGGCATCTGCCTGACTTATGTATGCTTACCTTTTTAAATGTTTATATTGTGTTTTCACAGACTTTTGAAATAGCAGAACTACATTTTTCTTGACATTTTTTCACCGTATTTAAGCCATGCGGTACAGACTTTGTATAATGAGAGGCCCTATATACTTTCCTTCTATAACCTTTCCATATAATTTACCACAATGGTAATAAATGTGAAGCCTGGGTTAAATGGGGCAGATATTGCCAGTGTTAAGCATAGATGTTTAAATATGTGTTAAATGTTCACATTAAACTGCTTCAGACTACCTCAATAACGCTATATCTTATACTCGTTCCAAGAGCATTTTGAGAAGTCAGAACATGCCTTCTTTTTCAAAGCTTCAAACTAAGCCATGCTGCAAACTCTTTGTTAATTGGGCCATTTAAAATGGTATTTGAATTAAAAACTATTTTATATATATATATTTGCTTATTTGCATATATATATATGTTTGCTTGTCTGTCACTTCAAACTGAATTCCCGACCGCCGTTTAGCCAGGCTGTTTATAGTTTGAACACTGCAAATTAAAATGATCCATGAATGTTACCTTTTTGTTTCTTTTTTTTTGGTTGAAAAAAAAGTGTTGATTTAATTAGGTTAATTCATGGAAAGTTACATTTTTGCTTCACTGTACGTGCATTATAGAGAGGGAGTTATTTTATTTTGTATTTTAGTCAGATGTGTAGTTGTTATGTGTCCTCGCGTGGCACCACCCACCCCCTCCCCCGTTTATAACACACACACACAGTGGTTTGCAGAAGTATTCACCCCTTACAAATAATGTCACATTTTGTTGAGTTACAAATAATGTGTGCACAGTTTTTCAAACAAACTTTATTATTCAAAGCTGTAGTGGTTAACTTAACACTGTTATAGGAGGAGGAGGTTAAATGTCAGCAGAACTTGCAAAGAATATGTACAAAATGAAATTTACTGGTTGCACAAGTATTCAGCCCCTTAAGTCAGTACTTGGTAGAAGCACCTTTTGTAGCAATTACTGCTATGAGTCTTTTTGGATAGGTCTCATTTTCCCATTCTTCATGTTAAAATTGCTCCAGTTCTGATAAGTTTGTTGTGGATCGTCGATGGACTGCAGTCTTCTAGTCTCGCCATAAATTTTCGATTGGATTGGACTGGACCACTCAAGAACATTAATTCTCTTCTGAATTTCTTCCCCAGTTTCAGAGTCTTGGCTGACAAAAACAGGTTTTACTCAAGGATTCGCCTGTACTTTGCACCATCCATTCTCCCCTCTATCCTGACAAGCTTCCCAGTTCCTGCTGAAGAGAAGCATCCCCATAACATGATGCTGCCACCACCTTTCTTGACAGTTGGTTTTGGTGATGTGCAGTGTTGGGCTTGCGCCAAAAGTAACGCTTGGAATTCAGACTGAAAAGTTCAATTTTAGTCTCATCTGACCACAAAACCTTTTCCCACATGTCTGCAGTATCATCTACATACTTTTTCGCAAGCTACATAGTGCTTTAAGACAAGGCTTTTTGATTAATGGCTTCCACTTCTTAATGATGGACTTCACTGTGCTGAGAGGGATAAAATCGGCGTTTTTTAAATTTTCTTGTACCCTTCTCCTGCTCTGTGCCTCTCTACCACTTTATCCCTGACTTGTTTCAAAAGTTCCTTGGTTTTCATGGTTGCTTTGTTGGATCACTATGCAAGTTGCAGCTTGCAGCTTTATATACCTGAGGGAAATTATGTACAAGTTAAACCACTTTTTAAGTACACACAGGCTGAAACTATTTCACTGATTTTGTGACCTTTCAAATAAGTAATTTGTACCTGAACTCATTTGTGGCTGCAGTAGCAAAGGGGTTGAATGCTTATGCAACTGAGATTAATCTGTTTTTCTCTGTAAATCTTACTTATTTATATTCTATACGTATTTTTTAACTTTATCAATGTGGAGTAGTTTGTGTAGATTCTACATGTAAAGTGTAATTAGAAAGTGTCGTGGAGTACGCTCAGGTGCCAACAAAATGTGAAAACTTTGCAGGGAGGTGAATGCTTGTGTGTGTGTGAGAGAGATATTCTATTTCTGACTGTTGACCTTGGCCTCAGTGAGACATCTTACAGTTCCCTTTTAAGAAAAAAATAAATACTTGTTTTTTTTGTAAGTACTGCTTCCTTACCTTTTTTTTTTTTTAATTTCCTTTACTTTCAATCAGATTCTGAGCAGCTCCCGGCGTCTTTTTGACGTGGCAGGGCCTGTCGTTTCTGAGCCAGAAACCAGGAAGAGGTCCTTATCCAAAAGGAAGTCTCATCTGGACCTCCTGAAACTGTGAGTGTGTTTTATTTATACATCTCATTGTACCAGTAATATCAGCAAAAAGCATGTTTCCCTCCTATTATTGGGTCTAGTCACCTTACTAGGAAAACTCCCTAATCATCTGTTGGAACAGTTACATTTGTATTCATGAAAGATGATTCATCACACAGTGAGTCATGGTCTAAGTGGTGAGTAAATAAGTCACTGATAGTAATCTGACAGGAATTGTAGTTGTCATGTACAGCACAGTTAGTTGATAGACGTCATTACAAAAAAAACTCTGTCCACAAAAGTAATGAGCAACGCACATCCTGTGTAGCAGTACACAGACCTTTAGGAATGTTTTTCCATTCAACATTTAGATGACGCAAAAAACATTATGTGGTCGGACAATATATTTTACACTGTTCACGATGGATGGAGGGTTATGGTGGCAGCCATAAACTAAGTACTTCACCTTGACTATGTCTGTAATTTGGTCCTTCAATTGTGACATCACCATTTCCCAATAACGAACATTTTATTTTACTTCCCTGTGTTTTAGAAATGTAATGTTGCATCGTTGGCACGACCTGGTGCGATGTGGGCATTTGATAGTTTAGATCAGGTTGAATTAATGGGCGAAATAAAAGTAATGGGATTATAATGAACATTTTGATTTATTGTTTGTGTTGTTAGTTTAGTAAAATAAGTGCATTTTTAAAGGGTGCATTTTAAAAGTTTCAAGACAATAACTAAAGATAAACAAATATAAGGAAATATAAAAGTACGTTTAAAGATTTAACAAGATCAAAAGTCAATTACCTGTTCTTTTATGTAGAAAAAGGTACCAGATATTTTGAAAAGTTGATTTTTTGTTGTTTTGTTTTGCTTATTTTTCATTATTTTTATGTATTATTTTACAACTTTATAACCAGTCTGAATCCCAAGTATTTTAGTATTGTCCCTCACAGAAAAGGGAGTGGCACCACATTTGTTGGCATGGTCTGGGATGCGTTATTCCTTTTTGGAGGGTGAAGTCAATACCCATGCATATCTGAGAATTGTCTATAGTGCATCCTGCATTGCTTCATTTCTGCCCTGATGAAAGAGTCATGTTTTCAAGATGCAACTATTCACTGTGCCATATGGTTTGTTAGTGGGTCAAAAGAGATGAACCAGAACTCGCAAATCTCCCTTATACTACACAGTCCCCAAATATTGAGCATCTGTTGTATAAACTTCAAAAGATATGTGAGCCTATTTAGAGTTCTCAATCCAAAATGGGACCGAACATGTCGGTCTGTCTGTCTGTCGCACTCACATGGCGAACACAATAACTGCCTTGGTATGGCCTCAGTCTTCACAAACTTACATCATACACTCCCAGCCTCTTCAAATCAAATCTCAACTAAAGATACATTGTTTTTTCAGTGAAAACCGGGTTGTCTGGCCAAGTTTCAAGCACAATGCTACAGTAAGGAGCCATAGACAAGCATCAGTATTCTGTTCTGTAAGAGACATATTGTCAGTTATCGTTATCAAGTGGCATAAACATTCTAGTTTCCTGAAAATGTTCTATTTCATGCCATAATGTATATGCAAGCATCCGTGTGTTTGTTTGAATCCACCTTACTTCCTTACTGAACTGTGTTACTTGAATCCACCTTACAAACCTCTCTATTTCCTTACAGGATAATGGATGGCATGACTGAAGCTTGCATGAAAGGGGGGATAGAGGCCTGTTTTTCATCAGTGTCATGTGTATGTTCACTACTGGGAGCCCTGGATGAACTGAGCCAGGGCAAGGGCCTCCAGCCCGAACAGGTCAATCTTCTTATGCGTCGTCTGGAGGAGCTGAAGGATGGAGCAGAGTCCACCCGTGAATCCATGGAGATCAACGAGGCCGACTTCCGCTGGCAGCGCCATGTTCTCTCCTCGGAGCACACCCCATGGGAGCCCAGCAATGAGAAGAGCCCTGACATCAGTATCAGCGTCACCACGGATACAGGCCAGACCACTCTGGAGGGTGACCTGGGGCAGACCACTCCTGAAGAGAACATGGATGAACCAAGAGCCATTCTGCCTAGCCCTTATGTACAAGACAATGGGGAATTCTCCAGCAGGGAAGCAGAGTTAGAAACAAATGAGCAACCTGATGTGATCCAGAGAAGTCACGCCCTGGTCTACCCGGATATAACCAACTTCCTGTCAGTGGAGTGCAGGGCGAGGTCTCACGGGTCCCGATACAGTGAAAGCAACTTCAGTGTGGATGAACAAGATCTCTCGAGGACAGAGTTTGACTCCTGTGACCAGTACTCCATGGCAGCAGAGAAAGACTCTGGCAGGTCCGATGTCTCAGATATGGGCTCCGACAACTGTTCTTTGGCAGATGAGGAGCAGACCCCCAGAGACTGTCCTGGTCACAGGTCTCTGCGCACAGCAGCTCTCTCCCTAAAGCTGCTCAAGAACCAGGAGGCCGACCAGCACAGCGCACGGCTGTTTGTCCAGTCACTCGTCAACCTCCTCCCTCGTCTCCTCAGCCTCCAGAGGACCACAGAGGTGGACTCCTCGCTCCAGAACTTCTCCTCCACATTCTGCTTGGGCCTGCAAGTCGGTAAGAGTACTCTACTTGAGCTTCCTTATAGCTAACAATAAAGGCCCAATTTAATTTCCCGTATCCTAGGCTACGTATAAAACTACGTGCCAGTGTTTGTTTGTTTGTTTGTTTGTTTGTTTGTTTATTGTAAATGTGGTTTTCAGCTCCAATTTTCCAGCAGCCCAACTCATCCAAGGGCCCTTTTATCAAGTGTAACGGGTTTGTTACACATGTGGGTTGTCACTGAACAGTACTGAGGCAGACACAGAGCACTGGGTGTTGACACGCTGCACAGGCGCACAGGTTTAATAAACACAAGTGCTGACCCTGGGGTACTGGCAATGATAGCCCTAGTGTCACATTTTTAAAAGAAAAAAAATGACTCACACAAATGACGAGCACTAGTCTCACTAAAAGGAACGTCCCGCTTCAGGAACCTACTGTATGTAAACCCTGTCTGTACTGTTTGGGATCAACCTCCCCTAAACTAACCTATTCCTGGGCTCCCGGAGTCCCGGCCTTTTCACGGCGATTCCTGCTTCTTCATGCGGCCTTGGCTAGGCATTTCCTTCACAAGCACTGTCTTGCAGTTGAAGGTTCTCGTAGTAGTTAATCCTGCGGCGCGGACACTCTCCTGGGTTGTGGTTGTGTACTGGGGTATATGCTCCTGGGGTTAGTGCTGGCTCCATAGCTTCAGCAACACAACATAAACAAAACGCAGCCATCTTTTGCTCAGCGCCCATCTGTATGGCTATGGCCGTGCAGTAGCCATAAATTGTAGCATAGGCGCTTTTTGAGCTCCTTGTAGCCTTCCCAGGCACACCCCATAGCCAGTCCGAACCTCACAGTCAGCTCAGTGCTGGGTGAGCTTACCTGAGCAATTAGTTGCTTAGCAACACGTCTCCAGTTGCACATGAACTCCAGAACCAGCGACATGGTCTCTGTCACACAAGCCTGTACTCTTTTTTTTTTTTTTTTTTTTTTTTTCTGAAAAGGCTAAAAGGTTTGTTATAAAACTAACAACTTAAAATTATAATTGGGCTAAATAGTTTCTTGCTAGTTTTATAATATTTCACATGTATAAATGTACCAGCTTAGAATAAAAGGATCAGCCATATAAAAACGTGATATCAGAATAAAATGTTATTTCTAATATGTTTACTTTTTTTCACCCCTTTGCAGGAGAGTGGTTTTCAGAAGTATGCTCTCATGGTATAAACTTTAATGAACTGGCATTGCGTTAATCGTGAAATATTGTCATATTGGTATTGCAAAGGAATTAGATCATTGGATCTGAAAAAACCCAGTAATCTGTGTGTATTAATTTAAATAAGGTGTGGCAGGGCAGAAGAGAGCCCTGTACATAATTAAAGGGGGTGGGGCAAAGCCCTGTATGTAAATACACAAATTGTTTTAAACGGGGATGTGATTATGTGATTTTAATGTATTTTTGTGTTCTTTTAAAACAATGTTTGGCTTTGTTATTGCTCTTGGTTTGAGAGTATTTTTGTTTATTTAAAAAGACTTAAGGGGTAAATGTACTAAAGTGTTGCATCTGTCTCGATCGTTGCAAAGCAGTCGGAAGTGTAGCGTGAAATGTACTAATCAAATGTAACGCTGTTAGCATCATTTTAACGAATGCTTTGCAGCCGCAGTTGTTCTTTATTCTTTTAACCTTAAATGAATATGTAGTTCTGGGCATTCCTGTAGAAATTGGCAAAAACATGGTAGAGGTGCAAATGAGGGATCAAAAATATTGTAACGAGATGTACTAAAGCTGCAGGCAATTGCGACACTTACAATTGCATCAAGAACTTTTGAAAGCACGTTTTAAACAGTCGCAATTTTGTTGCTGGCATTTCCCAGTCTGCTTTTTCTCGTGTGTTGCCAGCTGTGTTCAATGTATTTTTGAGATGAACACCCAAGTACCTAATTTTCACTAAAGTCAGGGTGTACTTACAAGCCTTAAAAACAAATCTCTATGACATTTCTGGTTTTCCCAGCGTGTTGGGACCAATCGACTGCACACATGTGCCACTAACCCCTCCAGTTCATTCTCAGCATCTGTGTAGGAGCATGATCTGTTTGTTAATTGTCTAGGCTACCAAGTAGATCAAGGTAAAAAAAATAATAATAATAATAATAATAATTCAAATAAAATAAAAAAAAAAAAGATTTATTATGTGTTACCAGGAGGCTAAAGTAAAAAGAAAGTGCGCTACAGGTACTCGTTTGATTTTACTACTGTCCTGTATACTGTATAGGCCTACTGTACAGATTTATAATTTTACATAAAGTAATGTCACATAACCAAAACACGTTAGTGTTATTTCAGCGCAGTGATTTATATTTAAAATACATTGAGAACTGTAACGTGTGTGCAATTTATTTATTTTTTTTGTATTGTTTTATTTAGAAGCATGTCCGCTTTAGCGAGGGGCTGCTGTATGATTATGAAAAGCTTTTTAGGGGTGAAGGTGTGGGCCCCACTGTAGAATCTGATGGGATTAAACTGCCTTTATTTATATTTATTTAGAAAACGATTGAGTGCGAACAGCCAATCAACTTCTAGATCTAGCGGGCTTCTATTTTGCATAGATGCCCGCTGGAACATTGAAGTGCTTAACTGTGAATTACATTTTAAAATCAATCCCTGCAGAAGTACCAGCTTTTTCCCTTAACATTCTAATCTACAACTAATCTGATAACATAAAAAGCTACTTAAACATACTTTTTGATGCTGATCTAGAGACAAGCGAAACCATGTATGTGACAGGACACCATAATGAAGGCTCAGTTCGCAGATACTGGACAGCAAATCAACAGGGAAGACACGATTGGTCCACAATTCTGTCATCGGCTGGATCCAAACAGCACCCTCCCTCAAAACCAGCCAGTCAAGCTGCCAACCCGGTTTCAGTTCTTTCCGCACCAGCCAATCCACTCCCAGTGCTTGATAGGCCCGCCCAGATGTCCTCGGCTCACCGCGCACCAGCGACCCCTGTGGACTGGCCGGATGCCAGCAGGCTTGCCTGTAAGCTGCTCAGAGCTGCGTTGTCCTCCGACGCTGCAGCTCTGGGTTGACTGCATGGCGGGCTTGCAGAGTGAAAAGAAGCAGTCGGCTGACAGCACACGCTGCAGAGGACAGCGTGTGTTCATCTTCGCCGCTCCCAAGTCAGGACTGGGGTGGTATCGGTGAGCTGAAACAAAAAATACAATTGAATATTTCAAATAAGGAAAAAAAATAGTTTAAAATCAGTTGGCGACTACTATTTATTTATTTTTTAAGTATATGTTGCGGCTCTCTTTATTAACATATTATTTTTTCTTTGTACATATGACAAAATGTGTTCTTTGGGAATTGTCTTAACGAAAATGGCCGGCCGCAAATGGCCCATCTTAGTACATCTACCCCTAAGTGTTTTGTTTGTTATTGTTTGTTTGGATGTGGTCTGGCAGGGGCAATTTGTTAGCTGTTCGTCCCTGCCAGACATCTCGTGATTAATTATAAACAGATTTTCTGTCAACCACGCAAATATTAAAAATCCTGTGCAGAAGGTGACCATCTCCAGATTCATTAATTAATTGATAAATGTATTGGTAATGTGGTGATGGTCACTGGTATAAAAACCCAGCAGCTGTGTCTGAGGGGGGAGAGAGTGTTCAGAGTGGAGAATGGGAGAGTCGGGAGTGAATCAGAAACGAAATAGAAACTAAAAACCACAACAGTTGCTACTAGTGCAGGAATAACCAGCGCGATACTTGTTAGAATTATTATTTGTCTGTTTGTTTTGGCCCTGGAGCCGTTTTTGTTTGTGTTTTTATTTAAAACCTTTTGTTTATTTATTAATAAATGCGCCACAGCACTTCCCTACTCCAGCAATGTTGTCTGTGTACTTCCTGGCCTGACGTCCCCACCCTTGGCTGCCCTGTCACATAAGGGTTAAAATTTCTCTTCAATAAATGTCATATAAAAATGATAAACAAGCCACAGTTGGGACACACTTAGCCAACCTTTTGGAAACTGGTATGTGAGCACTTTTCAGTGACATTAACAATGATTTGATTATCATTATGAAATGTACATAGACTGTTAGACATTAGTTATCATTTCTCTAGTGTGAAAGACTTAGGGTTAGGGTTAACCCTAAGGGTCACTTCTGAAAGCCAGTGTCTGTCAAGAGCACAAAGCTCTCTCCTTTGTTTGTGTCCATCATTATCTCTGTGTGCTAGCTCAAGTGCTCACACTACCCGTTTTTTTTGTTTTTTTTTTTTTTTTTTCAGCTTCATTTGGACATTGAATGGTTTTCTCTGCTTTTTTCCGGAAAATAGGAATGTCGGACCTGGTCCGACATAGGACCGCAAAGGGTTAACGTAGAGCAGTAACGACTATCATGTTTTAAAATTCAACTAAATGTTTGCATTTAGACCTATATTATCCATGAATGTGCATGGTGGTGAAATCGTGTGGGACTAGAAAAATATATAAATATTACTAATGGAAAAAAGACATTGTTATAGTAACTAAATAGCTGAATGAATATGTGTCATCAATTTATTTGCATTTTGACTGTATTTGCTTCTAGTATAGAATAGTAAGTTCCCTTGTAGTTTTTTCCATACGTGAGAGCACCTCTTAATCTAAAGAGTCATACTGGGGAGCTCAGTGAGCTATACAGTACATGGCACAAGAACTATTCAGTGGACAGCCATAGTATAGAGGGTTTCAGCACATTGTAATCTGAAAAACAACCACAAAACAATAAAAGGCTTCTATGAATGTTGTGCTAGTCACAGAAGAATATATTTTGTTTTTTATTTCCATAGGTGGTATGCATTCACCAGGATTTGAAGCAAGCAACGACCTTAGTTGCCAGGCACTTATGAATGCAGATGGACTGTACCTGGTCTCCTACTATGCAATCCTTCTCAACCTAAAACTGTGTTGCTGTGACTACTACAGAAAGAAGCCAGCTCCAGTTCTTGTTAGTTTGGTAAGAAAACATGGTATATTTTTCATTATAGAGAAAATAACTGTTTGGGTTTTAAACTATTTAAAAATGCATAAACTGCCATTATGGCCATTTAAACGCAATATGTGTCATTGGGTTTGTATTTATGATGCTGTCTCCGAGTAAAAGAAATAACTAAACAAATATCATACAGTACTTGCAGTTAGTATTACTTGCAGATCCTTCCCCTTCTTTTAGTGCCTTGGCTCAGTTGTCTAGCTGATGATATCTGCTGCCTTAGGTAGTAATGCTACATTAAAAACACTTGATTATACATTTATATTGTAAACTATGTTAAGTCAGTCACCTTTCTTGTGAGTCAAACTCTAATTTAGTATCAAGTGTCATCAAAAATGAATACAATTTAAATTCACCTGTACAGTTTTTAGGCATCCCTGTGAGGTGAACTTGTAGGAGTTTGCAAATCTGTCGCCACAACTTCAACTGCTTATATCTAAAAATAATTTCAGCTGACAATTTCATATTTTCAGGGTGTGTAAACTTCAGCAAAATCTAACAGCACCCTTCACTTTAACCTGTAACTTGTGATAGCATCCATAGCGGGGGTCATGTGTCTTCTGTATAGGGACAGTATTGTCTTAATGTTTGGTGCACAGCTGTATTTTTTCATTTTCTTACTTTACTAGTAAAAGTTAACCCTTTCACTGCTGTGTTGCTTTGCCGTCTAGTAATATTTTATTTTATTTTATTTTCCAGACCATTTAATTTGATCTGATATTCCCCTTTGAATATGTCCCCCAGGATGCTTTGGTTTTGGGTATGAGGGGGGCAGAGTGTCGCAGGGCAACTGGTTACTGGTTAAATAAATAAATGGAATTGTCTTGACTTAAAAGCAGTAATGATTGAGGAATGGTCATATACACTCCAGAGCAGTTTTCCCTGTTTCCACTACCCCTTGTGGCCCTAACCCTGACTGAGTTTTGGCAAGTTCTTCTAATGTGTTGTACATTTACAGTTTAACAATGATTGTGTGACCTAATGTTTTGTATGGAGGCACATGTAATTGTTATTAACTGTGATGTTGTAATGCATATTTTATTGATTCACTGGTCCTCTTTTTGGTCTGTGGCAGCATAAAGTGGACTACCTCAAGTAACATTTATGTGTAGAAGTAATAGTTAAGAATATATATATTTCTTGTGAAGCATTGATTGGTGCATCCATACTAGTGCGTTAATGTACATCTCTTGGGCCTGCAGAAGGAGTTTGTGAGGCAGATTCAGAGCAGTGGGGTGCTGGTGGTGCTGTCCCAGGCCTGGATAGAGGAGCTGTACCATCAAGTCCTGGACAGGAACCTGCTGGGAGAGGCTGGGTACTCGGGGACAGCGGAGGAGCACTCTCTGCCACTCATCACTATGCTGACAGGTAATCCAAGTCTTTTATAGAGTAAAATGAGAATGCTTTGCTGGACACCAAAGTTTCTTTAGTTTTTGGGTGTTTTAAAGGGTTATCTGTAGTGCAGTCAGAAAAGTGAGGATACTGCTAGATATCATTCTCAAACACTGATCTCACCCACTCTCTACTCTTCTCACACACTCTAAGGTGGAGCTTTTTTGCACACATCTCGGGACTGTGGTCAGTAAAGTGCATTTTTCTTCTCAATTGTGTTCTGTCATCATTTTCAGAGGTATACCGATTTTGTCAGTAGACTGTGGGCAACAGTGAAACAGACTGATGAGAATTAGAATAACAGACAGATAAAGGTCTACATTAAGCCTTAGCTCAGGAGGTAGAACATTATTTAAAATCATTTAATTTTTTTTTTTTTTTAAAGGATAATATCTAACTACATTGTTATTATTGGGTGCTAGACCATGATCAGTAAAGACATTGCACTGTTAAGCAAGTGTGTGCAATATTTATGTTAGTAAGTGTGAATGAGCTGGCCCAAAGTTCTGAGAAACACAGGAATATATATACACATAAATAAAACAATATTAAAATAGATAAAATGAACAGTGTTATTTTGATTCTTGCACCCTTGCATGTATAGGCGTTATCTTTCGGGCACACTCTCTGCTGCAGCAAACCACAACTCAATTCCCTCTATTTATTTGAACAATGTCGCATGACTCTCGCAATGCTAAAGATCTCACTAATTAGTGTATTGAGGCTCTTTTCATCGGCATATTTTCTCTTAGTATGTGTGACAAAATGTATACTTTGCGAATTGTCTCAACGAAAATGCAAATTACAGTGTGTTTGCTCTGCGACTGAAAAGTAGTTTAATCCCATCAGATTCTATAGTTGGGCCCCCACCTTCACCCCCAAAAAGCTTTTCAAGATCATACAGTAGCCCGTCACTAATCCAGACATATCTGTCTGACATAAGGAGGTGTCGGGTTTAAAAACAATACAATAAAATCATACACACATGCATTTTAAATGTAAGTCATTGTGTTGAAATAACACTAATGTGTTTTGGGTAGGCTACATATTACATTATGAACAAAAATATAACTCTGTACAGTAGGCTTATACAGTACAGTAGTAAAAATAAAATGAATACTTTGCACACTTTCTTTTTACTTTAGCCAGTAGGCTACCGGTAACACAAAATAATTCATTCTGCTGTATGAATGATTGTAGCGGGTTTTTTTTATTTATTTTTGTATTATTATTATTTTTAACTTGGCCTACTTACTGGCCTAGACAATTAACACAACATCAGAATGAGCTGGCGGGGTTAGTGACACATGTGTGCAGTCTATTGCTCCCAACATGCTGGGGAAACCGGAAATGTCATAGAAATTTGTTTAAGGCATGTAAGTACATCCTGACTTTAGGGTCATTCCACAGAAATCAATAAAACAAAACAACAAAAAAAAAAAAAAACAGCCATTTTTTTACTTGACCTCCTCTGATTTTGCTTCTGCACATATTATTATCTTTGGAAGAAGTGGTTACACTGTGAATTGTATGAGTGACCTCCTATTCATGAGATACAGGTCATCAAAGCTTGAGATGATTTGGACACCCACCCTGCCTTTACATGGTCATAACTTCCTCCATAATTCACAGAAAGGTAGTTTTGGTGTTGTTTTAAGCTATCAAATAGGACTGTCTATTCAGTATATCAAAATTGATATCTTGTGAAATACAAGATAAAGTTGTGTGAATCTGTGACCTTTGACCTCACCCAGGTCAAGTTGCATAACCTTGGATTTTTGTCATTGCTTCACAGATTGTAGCCTAGACCCTTATCTACGTTTCATGTTGTGTCTGCAGTTGGTCAAGGCACAGCACAGAGTTGAATGCAGAGTGTCAGGTGAATCTTCTAAGTGAAGCGATTACACACCTAATACAATTAAACAAAAATATTTAAATGTAATCGCGTATACTCACCTGATAAATTGAAGCTGCTGCAGTGAACTGGTGCAGATGTAACAGATTAATGTTAATTAATTCACCAATTTGGCCTGTTAACACATATGACTAAAGTGTAGCACAGGTGAATTAAGTACAGATCAATACTGAAAAATGCCTTTTATAAAAGGGAAAAAACAAGAAAACCCAACCATAACTCAACTAAGGTGTGTCCTTAAACCTGGTACTCTTCCAAAGAACATGTATATATTACAGCTAAAATTCTTACACGCTATTTGATTTGAAGACAATTTGTTGCATAAATGGCAAGTACCTCCAATGACTTTCTTGGTGTTAAAGGCATCAAAGCATGCTGTGACCCATTTGCAAAGCATTGTGGAGTGTGCCACACTAAAGGTCACGCCTTAACAAAGAAGCAGATCAAGGACCACAAGACGATGAACTTTGTGTATGGCCAGAAGTTATGTTACCCTTGTATGAAGTTGCTAGACCATCATCCTCCTGACCAAGACCAAACATTATCTTCAACAAAAAGTGACCCCAAGGAGTTTAGTTCCAGAGAATCCAGCCCTCATGCCGTTCAAGACAAACATCTTGAAAGCAACACAAATTTCAAAGCTGAAAAGGAACATGAGATTTCACAAATAAACAAGGCCTTGGAGGCAATACAAGACTCTACACTGAAGAGAAGGACATTGCCACAAAAGATATATGCAGCTCAGAAGATAAAGATGATCAGGAAAGCAATGAAGAGAAAGCTACGAAAGGTTTTCCCACGGACAGAAGTGGAAGACCGTGAAACAATCAGGGAGCAGGCTCAGGGATATCAAGAGATGATGAACCAGCTGAAGGAAAAATGTAATTCAAATATCACTTGAAGTCAGCAAGTTCATATTTTGACTGCTGTCCTGATGTCTTGGTCTATACAGAGGACTGCTGCAGTTTGGTGCAACCTTTTTCTTCAAATGACAGCATCTTAACATTAAAATTGGCTTCTCCAAATTTGCAGAGCTGAAACCAAAGGAGTGTGTATTAGCAGACGGTAGTGGTACACATGCTGTGTATGTGTCTTCACAACACACCAGAATATAAAGCTGATGTTCATGTGTTCTAATCTTCCACAACTGACTGCCAGTACAGAAGTGCCTTTGAATCACTATCGGCATTGCTTATCTTATCTCATGTGTTCCCCACCTAAACCCGATCGCCACTTAGGAAAGTGTGAAAATTGTCCATCACTTGAAGATTTCAAGAGTCATCTACACATACTTTCAAGATAGCCTAGTGGATGCAGTGGAATATCGGACTACAACTGACAGATCCACCCTTCAGACAATCAATGAACCTGTTTATCAGTTCATAGAAACTTTCATAAGCCATCTCCAACGTCTTTTTCAAACATCATCATTTCACCTATTTTTGGTGACTTTGCAGAAAACTTCACTTACATGTAAGGTGAAGCACAATGACACCATTGGAACAACTCTTAGGCAACCATGCATTCTTTTGTTTGCTGTTAGTGAGACAAAGACAGGAATTCTCAGCACATTTCATATGTTGCAATATCAGAATGCATGACTCATGACATAATCGCTGTTTATCTCTTTCAAAAGCATCTTTTGAGGTTCATGGAGAACAGATTTGGGAGGCGCCCGAGAATGAGCTATTACTTCTCTGACGGGTGTGTCGGGCAATATAAGAACTGTAAAAATGTCCTCAACATTTGCCAGCACTTGGAAGATTTTGGCGTGGAAGCAGAGTGGAACTTCTTTGTAACATCTCACAGCAAAGGACCCTGTGATGGTGTAGGAGGAACCGTTAAACGAATGGCAGCAAAAGCCAGTTTGCAGCGTCCATGCCATGACCAGATCCAGACTCCACAACAATTATACAGGCTTACAAAAGACAACATTCCTGCTCTTGAAGTAGAATACATAGCAAAATGGCAAGTTGAGCAAGATTTTCTGGAGCAAAGATTCCTCAAGGTAAGAACTGTGCCTAGCACATGGATCTCCACTTCTTTCAACCAGTTTCCAAAGCAAAATTCCTTGTACGAGAGTTCTCCCAGTCAAGAATACAAAGAGAAGAATCAATCACAGTCAAAGAGGATGTCCTACCAAGTGAAAGGATATGTTACTGTTCAGTTTGACAGTCACTGGTGGCTCGGGCTGGGGGTGTCTGCTGATCAGAAGAAACGGGATGCTGAAATTAACTTCCTGCACCCGAATGGACCAGCACCATCATTCTGTTTCCCACGCCGTCCAGATCAATTTATTGTAAACATGGGGGATTTGCTGACATGAGTGGAGCCAATAACTGCAACAGGAAGGACATACACCCTGAGAGACAAGGAGATGGCCAAAGCATCAAAAGCCTTAACAGAGTAGCTACGAAGGAAAAAGGCAACTTAAGCAGAGGTGAGTGGTAAATTGTGGTGCATGCAGAAATATAAGGACAGAGACCTGAAAATGAAATGTCTACATTTCCACCACTTCTAACAGTACGTTTTCTTTTCTAAGCTCAGTGATTTATTGGATTTGAACAGTGGTAATTACAGCTCCTGACAGAAGTACCACTGGTGGGGACAAAATTAAACGCGCACAATACAGTGTTGATTTATATTTAACTCACTTATATGTGTTTGTTTAGCCAATTGTGTAAATAGGGCACCTTTGGTTAATTCATTAATATATTAATAGCTGTTATAGCTGCACCAGTTTACTGCAGCTTCAGTTTAATAGGAGAGGAGAGTATATGCAATTGTAAATAAATATTTTTGTTTAATTGCATTAAGCGTGTAATCGCTTCACATGGAAGACAGGGCTCTACGTGTAGATTTTAAACTACTGGCCCCTTGGGCCAGTGAGCTAGTGTTTTTACTGGCCCAGATGCAATTTTATCTGGTCCAATATATTTATATATTTTTTCATGATGGTTTTTATTTTCAGTATGTTTCTAACTGTGTTTGGAAATCAAAGAGAGCCCACGTCTCAAAAGAAAGTGGCTAAACGAAGCCTTTCAATATATGTTACTTCAGCCATTTAACATGTATATAGCAAGTGCTAAAAGAAGTACAGTAATCCAAACTTGGGTAACATTGAAATTAGAAAGGCAATTTAACGTTTTGATGAATTTAAAAACATACTAAATGTTAAGCACAACAACGCAGTGACTATAAGAAAAGGCAAGAACTTGGAGTTGGAAAGTAGTTATTATTTTTAACTCTGGACTGTAGTTCAATGTAAAACATCTACTGTTGACTTTCTGTGAATGGATGGAGTAACGGCAACATTTGCACTGACCATTAAAAGTACAACCAGGTATCCTTGTTTTGGTTTATTTACAGGTTATTGAATAAACAAAGTAACTTGACTTTGATTCATCAGATGTCAGTATTTGATGGCTAGTTGTAATTAGTAATGTTGGAATGTATTTTCTATTGTTTTGGTCAGGTTACAATATTTACACTAAGATTGTTATAAATATTATTTGTTAGAATTAAACAGATGTAGAATATTTAGGTTGCTATATGATAGGTGGTCATTTTTATCACAAATCAAAGGAGGTCAAAGTTTTTGGCGATTTGATTTCATATGGAATGACTGTTTAGTGAAAATTAGGTACTTGGGTGTTTGCCTCCAAAATGCATGGAGCATTCTGTAAGATCTTAGGTAAACTATGAGAGGACTATTGAAGCTGATATATAATTTGAGGTGAGAAATGTTTGTTACATTTTTGGTTAGTACTCATCTAGAGTTAAATTGGCTCCAGTAAGATTATTTGGTTCTGTTTTACTACTGTATTGTATTTCTCTGTAGATATTGATGGCCTAGGCAGCAGTGCTATTGGAGGGCAGCTGATCCACAAGGCCTCAATGCAGTCTCCTCTTTCTCATGACAAAAGTGCAGATGATTCCGTGGTAGCAGGTAAGTGTCTTCATTTCAAATAAAGACACTTTATAATTCTGTAATACAGTGCTTTATTTAAGGACAGTATTATGGTCGACTAAGCACACTTAAACCTAAGTGGTTAGGTTTGTTCTGTTTTATTTTTGTAAAATGTGTATTATATTGAATCATAATAAAAATATGGCATAAATCATCCTGTTAATTGTAATGGTAGATCCGATTTCACAGCCATGATTTATCTATTTTGACATGTTGTCCATATTTGTATTGCTGTAAGAATTTTTTTTTTATATATGCATTCACAATAAGTACATCATTGGCCTGGGAAGTTGTATGTCTAGTTAAAAAGAAGCAACATTTATAAATATGTTAGTAAGCTATTCTTAACGGTTAATAAAGTGGTGAAAATGAATATTTACCCTGGATGACATTCCTCACTTATCTTACCCGGGCCCTGGCTTGTTCCTGTAGGTATGCTCTTTGCCCGCTACATCCTGATTGGTTGCTGGAAGAACCTGATTGACACCCTTTCGACTCCGCTGACGGGCAGGATGGCTGGGAGCTCCAAGGGCCTGGTGTTTATCCTGGGAGCAGAGGGGGTGAAGGAACAAAACCAGAAGGAGAGGGACACCATCTGCCTGAGCCTGGATGGGTTGAGGAAAGCAGCGGGGTTGAGTTGCGCTTTAGGTAGGAAGATGTGGGTGAAGGGGTGCTAGGCCTGGTAGAACTACAGTATGTGTAGGAAAATGCACCAGTAGTGATGCAAAATTTGTGAGAAACAAATTAGATAGACTTCAGAATTTTGTAATTGTTTCTCACACGTTTTTTGTTTTTTGTAACTTGTTAAACCGTTGAAGGTATTTGTTTTTGTATTTTTATTGTATTGTTTTACCTCTGAATTTGAAAGTTTTATGTTTTGTGAACTCATAACTTAAGAGCATTGATTTAAAACAGGTTAAAGTGGTGGACATCCTTAGTTATGTGTGCTGAGCTGTGTACTTTTGTTTTTAGTTTGTTATCATAGTGATTTGATTTTACTAGGGTTTTTTTTTTTTTTCCCCACAGGGTTAATATCATTGGACTGGTGTTTTTATAAAAAAAAAAAAAAAAACTGTGCTTGGTTTTAAGCTAAAAATGGCAGTTAATTATGTGTGGTTCATAATATTGATAGCAATTCAATCTCAGAATACTAACCTATGGTGCACCATGGGTGAAGAACTCTGCCGTGCTTCACTAACTTCACCCATAAATGCTCATACAGTACTTAATCCTGGAAATAATATAGCAATGAAATACAATTAGGGATGAAATAACTTTGTTGCAAGTACTGTCCATACTTCCAAAAATCCATTGTTTTGCAACTCACTGCTACAGCACTTCCCAAACCAACAGGTGGGGCTGCTGCACACCATGCCATTAAAACATGCATGTAGACACTGCAGAACAGGGAAATGAAGGACATTGTTAAATGTGTTATACAGCTCATTCCTTGCTCGGTTTCACTACATCAATCAATTAGCAAAATATTTCCCTGGGGAGCCAGTACAATACATACACAAAATACAATAGCTTGCTCTAACCAGGAACCTGTGTCAAACTTTTTGAACTAATGCATTCCAATGTAATTGTAGCATTCAAACACAGTAATCTCATAATGAACAGAAGATTCACACATAATTGGTAGCCAGTGGATACAACTGTCAAGTTTGGAGCTCAGTATTGAGGCACGGGTCACTGCCATTATTCCCACACTTGGTCAGAGCTGGTGATGGGCAAATAAATGTACAGTATTACAATTTATTATCCGTAGAAACCAGTATCAACTCAATATGCCTCTCTGAGAATGGAACGTCACGACATCTGGGCTGAAGTTTAAGAGCTACAATATGTTGCTGCAAGATCAGGTGTGCTCTGTCCACTAGAGCAGGATTTTCAAACAGGGGTACTTCTAAGGGTCATGTGAAGCAGATGTCTGGCAAGTCTGCCTATGGAGAGCTCTGCTCAGAGTGCTTTGTGTTGGTCATTAACTTTGCAGGTCTCAGCTCGTCATATAATTGAATACTAATCCATGACGCACAATCTCTCTGCATTTTTTAGAAGTGTAACTGCTCCAGTAAACATAAATAATAAACAATATTCACACTTTGATGGGTTTTGTGGTATTTATTAGGCACGTCTGTATTTTAGCAACAGCAATAGCGGCTGGTTGAATTTGTTTTCAGTATTTTGGGAGTACTTTACAAATGTGTGCATTTCTTACTTGCAAAAGAAAAACAAAGGGACGACAAAAAGTTATACCGAGTCCCTTTGGATCATTTTTTATGTTAGCTTTAATCATTGTTTATAGTTTTATCTTGAGGTTAATGTTTTTGATGTTGTAAACATCTTAAATGACACACCTTTTTTATAATAACTTTCTCGAAATAGGAATTGAATTTGTGTATTTCCAAAGAGATTCCCAAGTACTGTTTTTTAATTCTCTGCATCCAAAGACTTGTAATAAAAAGTTTTAAGAATTGCTGTTTTGGTATTCTGTTGGAAACCTGCAGTTTGTCAATCGCAGACTGTTGTGACATGAATTGTATATTAAATAAATGGGGTGGGGGAATAAATAAATGTGTTAATCAGATTATATATTGTTATTATTGCAACTGTAGTACCAATCAGTAGGGCAAAAATTGTAAAGCTGTACTTGAGCTTAAGCCTCCATGCAGAAGGGGTACAGTTTTTTAAAAAGTTTGAAAATCACTGCAAGGTTGTGTCATGTCTAGCAGACCTCCACACCCTCCAGATCTTACCAAACCACTGTGGATAGAATAATCCCAATGATATTTACATCCATGTGCTTTCTGCAGGTGTTGCTGCTAACTGCGCCTCAGCTCTGGCCCAGATGGCTGCTGCGTCCTGCGTACAAGAAGATAAAGATGACAAAGAAGCCCCTGAGTTTAGTGACACCATATCACAAGGTAAAGGAATGTTGGAACCTCATGTGCAGCAGTTCACTTACTCTTAATGCTGTCCCCTACTTGTAACCTCTAGAATTACCTGATTTTAAGGATTGCATCCTGTTATATGGTTGTTAAGATGTAGCTTGAGGGCCTTTAAGTACCTAGTTGCTTAATGTTTTGATATTTGGTTGGTAATCAAATGTCTCCCTCAGTATACACAATAGCTGCTGGTAGTTGTAAGGTAATTTTAGTTTCACTTGCCTGGGATGCATATATCTGCCCCGGTTGTCACACTTTCTTGTTTACATATATCTAGAGAACCACTTAGTGGCATCAGACTGTGATGAGAATTGCTAAGGGCATTCTGTAGAACACGTTTTAGGGGGATTTCTGCCTGACTGTTGGTACACATGTCATACTTCCATTTTTACATGGACAAATTGTAGATGCATGTCAGAGTAATCTACTTTTTTATGATGTTGAATTAATTAGTTTTAAATAAACTCCTCTGGCAGGGGACATGACTGTCTAGACAAAGATGTTGTCTAGAAAGAAAATAGTTTCAGTTAAAAAGAGCTAATAGTGTTGGTGGAAATGAAACAAGAACAGGAGCTATGCCCCAGTCCAAGTCATGTGTAAATGAAAATAATTCCTCTTGAAAAGTAATTCCTCTTGAAAAGAGATTGCTGTAAAAACTACCACAGGATCCAGCAACAGGGAGTACAACATTCTCGTTTCTCCCACTTGTTCTGTGCAGTGAAACAAAAGGTAGAGCAAAAGTTGGAACAGATGGCAAGGCCCCAGGGAGTTCGGCTGCACACGGCTCATGTGCTCTGCATGGACGCCATTCTGAACGTGGGCCTGGAGATGGGTAGCCACAACCACGACTGCTGGCCACATGTTTTCAGGTGCCCTTTGCTGGAGCTTTTTCAGAATTACGGCTGTGTGTTTGTTAAGGATGACCATTTGTTATCATTACTGGTCATTTTCTCTGATACTTTAAAAGATACGTCACCTTTTAGGATATTTCTGGTCTCAAAATGTAAAAAACCTTAGCCGCATAAAACAAGCGTGACAGATCACATGACCAGACTCTTTGAGTTCCACTTTGCTATCTAGGAACCCTTTTAAAAAACTAAAACCACTTTTTAAATGATTTATTTTACTACACATGTATATACAATTGATGTACAGTAAGTCATTGTGGGTTACTTTTTCATGATACTGATAGGTCATCTTAGACATATCTTTAAATACAGCTGGTACACCAAAGTGTAACGGTTAATGGTTACAGTGGACACATTGGTGCTTTAAAACAATTCACCACGATATGATGAATCAAACAGAAAATTAGATAGAGGGTGACTAAGGAACAAGAACCATAGGTAGTTTAATATAACTGATGTTTCTTACCAAGTTGCTCTTTAACTTGTTCATTTATTGTTTTGTAACATAAACAGCTGTTTTTTTTTGTCTTTTTGGAGAGAAGGGCTACATGAATTTCCCCCATTTGAGGTTGACATGAATACACATTTAACAGGCGCGTGTTTCGTTACTTTTCATTTCCTGCTTGACCTACACTTGTCTTCTGTTCCCCAGGGTGTGTGAGTACGTCAGCACTCTAGAGCACAGTCACTTCAGCGATGGCTCCTCCCAACCAGCCGTCACAATTACCCAAGCTCAGCAGGGGGTGGAAATAGCCCTGGAGCTCAGGCAAGAAAACAGTCTGGAGCAGGACCTTACCCTCAGCCACCCAGTCATCCAGCCTCTGTCCATCCAAGAGCTGCTGAAGGAGACTAGCAAGGGCAAAGTGTTTGATTTCCGGGGAGGAAGCCTGCTGAGTGGGAGTAGTGCTGCCAAGGCAGTTTGCACGCTCTCCACCCAGGCCGACAGGTACAGAGATTCGGGGAGGGAGAGGGGCTAGGCTAACTGCTAGGGCACTGTTATCTCAAGCTCAGGACTCATCTAGTGGTGACTATAACTTACCATATTCCTTCGAATTTTTAAACCAATTTGGAACCTCACTACTTACTCTTTAAGGATGAGATACATACAGTAAGTCATTAAAATACAAAACTTAATCAGCTGTGCTCATGTACCGACCAGTGAGCATGTTATATATTGTTCATTTTAAATGATCTTGCCCAAGCCTCTGGATTTTTTTTCAACCACATGGGGGTGTTTACGGAGTGTTTTAAGCTAAAATCTCATAAAATCTCTAAACTTCTGCAGCTTTTATTTTAAACTCCTTTCACGAATATGAATGGTTTGACCCTGACTCGTGCTGCTCCATGACCTTTTTCCTCTTTTTTCTCCTTTAGGTTATTTGAAGATGCTGCTAACAAACTGAACCTGTCTGCCTTGGTAGGATTTCTCCATCAGCTGAGAAAAGCATCCCAGGCTCAGCTCTTTAATTCCGTGACAGAAATGGGTGCCTACTCCTTGGCTATGCCGGGTATTATTGCAATGAAATACCTCTCCTCCCTTAGTGATTTGCAGCTAACAATGCTGGAGCTCTAACCCGTTGTGCACTGCCATTCAGATGTCCAGTTTGGAAAGAAACACATGTTGTAGTAAACTTGTATTTGTAATGTGTGATACAACAATTAGTTAAAGAAAGCCATGATTTCAGATAGTGTTTCACTTGCTTGGTAATTTCACCTGGAGGGGGACACTCTCCAGACCTTTCAATGGCTTCTTTCCAGTCATTTAACCAACCAGTTGACTGACATGCTTTTAGCCTCAAACATGCTTTGAGCCAGAAGACAAGGCTTAGGTTAAATGGCCCGGGAAGTGCAAACAGACAACCTTAAAATAAGGTATAGGAACCTTTAACCTGTATAATTCCACTGCTAATTCCAAGATACTGAGCTTACAGATGTATACGGATTCAGTGAGGAAACTTTTTGCTCCCCTGCCACCCATAGATATATACCTGTGCATAAGTCCTTTTCCAGTGTAAAATACTACAAAGAGATATTTATTCCCTGCACGTCATTTTATTTAGGACTTAAACATACATTTATTTATTTATTTATTTGTTTTATTTATTTCCAGGCGAAGCCAAGTCAACTCAGGACCACGCCAGTGCGCTACACCTCTTCCGCCTGGGGGACGTGATGTTGTGTATTGTTAGGAGCAAGTCACGCCCACTGCTGCACATGATGAGGGCCTGGAGTGTGGTGGCTCCTCACCTGGTGGAGGTAACAGATCAGGGCACATTGGTGGTCCAGCAGCTAGCCTGTTGTAATTTTATGCCAGTTGTTTTTATGCCACAGAAGCTCAGAGTGAACAAACTGAAAACACAATTTATGTATGTATGTGGTGCAGCTTCTATAGCAGTGATCAATACTCAATTAGACTTATCCACCGGCTCCTTTTGGAATTCCTTGACAGCACGTGGGCCATTTGTACACGAGTGCTATTTGAAAACCTTGAATACAAACTTAATAGGATGTAGAGAACTGTAAAACGAATGTTATTAATATGTAAAATAATACTAATACTATTTTATTAATTTAACAAAGTTAAATAAAATCCAGTACTTACCAGTTTCTAATGGCATCATTGTATCTCTGGCAAGCTTTGTGAAGGATGGTTTGTAAGAAGTTAATATGAGGCGCATGCACTGAAAAACCTGATTAACACAGTTATCATTGTTAATACAGACTGCTAGATTCTGGCTATTCTGAAACTGATCGGTGTAATGAGCCCAGAAATCACACAGTCCTACTTCCCTAAGTTTTGTCTTCAAGAAAACCAGCCTCAAAGAGCAGCACAGCTAGCTGCACCCACTGCCAGAGGTGATGTTCGGAACTGGCGCAGAGACAGAAGCCACAGGCCAAGCCACAGTCTAAGTAGCAGCCCTAGGAATTTGCTGCCACAGGCCCAGGGCCTCTTCTCAGGGAGCCATCTAGACTACTGCTGTTCAGACTGGCTATTTGCTGCAGTTCAAGAACAGTCCCCCCCACCGTCCCTTTCAGGGAGTAACAACAACATCAGTAATGGACCCGGAAGATGCCGCGGTGGTGTCTCAGGAGGTAGCAGTTCTGCTGCAAAAACATGCTATTTGCATGCTAGACCCCCTCCAGTGGGAGGAAGGGTTCTACTCCAGGTACTTTCTAGTGCCCAAGCGGGATGGTGGCCTCAGATTGATCCTCGACCTCAGACAGTTTGGATTAAATGGACGATTTTCGCTGTCCGCTTTACAATGCTTACTCTAGTCATTTTCCCCACCAAATTTAGAAGAAGTGGGTAGTGTTTTAGCTTGAACTTCGAATACAGCCAATGCTGAACAATACGCAAGCATAACATCCAATAGGAAACACACTGTAGCCTTCCACTAAAATCAAGGTAGGCAGTGCGTGATTGTGTCATTTTTGCATGTTTAGACAAGACATGAATTTAATATGCCTAATTTGAGTAATTCAATGTTAAAAGATGAACTGACGGGCCACTAGGGTGGTCTTCATGGTCCACATTTGTCCTGCAGGCTGCCTTTTCAGTGTCACGGTTCTATAGTAATAACATTGCCTTTAGAGGAAAATGGAGGTCTGTCTTGGAGTAACCTTTTTGGTGGGAAGCAGTTGTTCATTGTTTTTTCTTTTTCTTGCCTCAAGGCCGCTTGCCACAAGGAGAGACACGTTTCCCAAAAGGCTGTTTCTTTTATACATGACGTCCTCACAGAGGTCCTGTGTACCTGGAGCGAGCTGCCTCATTTCCATTTCAACGAGGCCCTGTTCCGCCCCTTTGAGCACATCATGCAGCTGGAGCTGTGCGACGAGGATGTCCAGGATCAGGTACATTCTGCACTTCCACATGAGGGGCAACTGCCAACACTAGACCCCAAAAGATTCTAAAGCCTAGCACTCTTCTTATAAGGGTTTCGAAACTGTTCATTGTTTATTACACCTTGCTAGGGAAACTATCTCCCTGGTGCAGTGGACATGTTAAGAAGATCAGAAGTAAATAGTTATTTGAGATACAATGGGCCCTATTTACAAAACTTTGTAGCCAACAAAATTAATTCCATAAATGATACCTGTGTTGCACTTCAGTTAGCTACATACTGTACAACAGGTCTCAAGTGTGCAGTTTTGAAAGAAGTACGTGTTATAGCAAATTTGTGTGTGTGTGTGTGTGTTTATTTTCAAACTGTGGTACTACTTCAGGTCTTCTCAAAGCATGTTACTGGTTGAAAGCATATCAGTCAGTAGGGAAAGTAGCTGGTTGGTTTGAGACAGGAACAAGCCATTGAAGGAGTGGAGACAATAACACTAACTTGAAAGTATGGTTTGCAAACATAGATTTTACTACAATATATCATGTTTAAAAAAAAACCAAACAAACAAAAAAAAAAAAAAAAAAAAACTAGACATTTTGAGACCTCTATAACAATTGGAAGTGTTATTAGAAGTATCGGGACAATTGGTGGAATTGCCAGCCTTACTTAGTGTCATTTTTACATGTTGTTTATATTTTCTGTGATACTACCCTTATAAAAGTTTACCACAGTGTTTTAACACTTTATCCCTGCTTTCCCATGGTTACACTGTGCATTTACCATAGTTTTCCCTGATTTGCCATGTTTATAATGTGCTTTACCTTACCTCGCTGTTCTTTACAATGCTTATCTACGTTTACCATGCGTTCACTCCATTATGCTTAATTACACTTTGCTATGCTTGTATCATGGAAAATGTTTATAAGGGCAATAGCAAAGCTCTAATTTTGTATTCCTAGACATGGCAGAGGATGTACAAACTAACATACTTGTTTTAAAGGCTAAATGGCTGCAGTGTATTAAAGCATATTGCAGCAGTTATGTTCTTTGCCCATCAGGTGGTCACCTCCATTGGCGAGCTGGTGGAAGTGTGCTCCCCACAGATAAAGTCTGGCTGGAGGCCTCTCTTCAGTGCACTGAGGACAGTGCATGGTAATAAGACCGATGTCAAAGACTACCTGGTTGGCGAATATTCCATGGGTAATAAACTCAAAACAAGTATACTGTAGAAAATCAGTCCAGAATCCATTTGTGGTGTATTCTTTTGCCTCTGTTATAGGCAGCTATCATCATCATCTGTGCTCATATCTGATTTATTTCATTTTGGCCCGTTCCAACCCTTGTATCTTGTTTTGTGTTCCCTGAAAAACGGACAATATCGACAATACATATCTGAAAGGACTGTGTTTTAAAATAAGTAGGCTTCCATTTAGATGTACTGCATTGTTTTTTTGGTACAGTAGTATGTTTTTAACAGAAGTAGTATTTTAATTCAGAACGATATGATTCTGAAAATGTCACTTGTCAAAACTAAAGAGACAAGTTAACTGTAATACAGTACATACTTTTAAATCTGGTACGTATTGTAGCAGTATGTAAAATTTCCCATTAACAACCCAACAGCAAAATGAAATTGAAATGTTACCCATGCACAGAACTGCATAAAACTTAAAAGGCAATGCAATTTAACAAAACCAAGTTTCCAGAATTAAAACAGTATCCAAAGTCAGTATTCAAAATTGCAGAATATAGTGCTCGATAAGGCCCTAATGTCACAGTTCACTTGCAAATGAAAATTCACAAAAACAACAAAAGATCACAGATTAAAAAAAAAAAAAACATCACAGTATCTAAAACTGTTTAATGATTAACTGTTACATTACCTAGCTTGTCTCGTTCGCTTTGTTTTGGCTGCATTTTTGTCAGGTGAGACTGGAGGAAATGCTGTGTAACTGCACAATATGAGAGAGACTGATTTGGCATTAGAGAATTATTTATTTATTTATTTATTTAACTATAAACACGATTGTGACGGATATTCAGATAAATTGTAATATTGCTTTGTATCAGAAAACTGGTGACGCAGTCAGAAATCACATGTGACGGGTAAGTGCATTAATTTGTTACATTAAATTTGTTATATATATATATATATATATATATATATAATATATAGATATATATATATTCTATATATATATATATATACTATATCTCACGAACCATTTTGCATATATATAATATATATATATTATATATAGGAATATATTTATATATTACGTAAAAAATACAAGGGTGGTAAAACGCGACTACACATGTCTGGGTAAGAGAGAGCCGAGTGCTGACTGTACAGTATATTACAATCGCAGGATTAAGTATTGTTGAAGCTGTCATAAAAGTTTCCTGGTTAAAGGTGGTGTTCTTGGGGCACTTTCCCATAAAATGATTGTTGGGTTGATGAGTACTATTAGCTAACTGTTCCCTGTGGAAGTGTATTCTAACAAGAACAGATCACTTTGGTTCCATCTTATAAATAACTCAATTCAGAGACGTTTCACATATCTTTAAAATGTG
Source organism: Polyodon spathula (assembly GCF_017654505.1). Taxonomy (NCBI): domain Eukaryota; kingdom Metazoa; phylum Chordata; class Actinopteri; order Acipenseriformes; family Polyodontidae; genus Polyodon; species Polyodon spathula. Next base: position 40,744,959 of record NC_054539.1, on the reverse strand, counting down.
ATTGCTTATGGGCCGTCATTGAAATCAAAAGTAACAGAAAACAGACAGGAACCGGACACATACAAGTTGCTTGAGTGGTCTGCTCGAAAGTAAAACCCTGCTTTACTTATGTTCACAAATAGACTTCATACCATTCTCAGTTTGTGTTCCATATTTATATGTTATCATTTTTTAACGGTATCCCAATCGGTGCTGTGTTTTGATCTTACTTTTCTATATACTAATTAAGAAACAATGTGTGGAAGCAACCACGTAACTAACATTATTTCATACCTGATATGATGAACTCCACACACAGAGTGAACGCTTAGTCTCCATCTCGCTTGGATCAGGAGAAAAGCCGATCTCTTTCCCAGAGATCCTTTATATAGTTCTTTTTTGGCGCCAAGTAATGTCCCTCCTCTATAAAGCCTTGTCCTTGTGGTTTTTTTAACAAAAACATTTTTATTTAATTTAGTAATCGGCAATTGAGTTTACCCCATTTTTCTTCCAATTTGACACGTCCAATTGTATTAGGCTCAGCTCACTGCTACCACCCCTGCGCTGACTCGGGAGCGGCGAAGACAAACACACGCTGCCCCCCGAAGCATGTGCCGTCATCCGACCACTTCTTTTCACTCTGCAGGCCCGCCATGCAGCCAACCCAGAGCTACAGCATCGGAGGACAGTGCAGCTCTGGGTGGCTTACAGGCAAGCCCGCAGGTGCCCGGCCAGTCTACAGGGGTCACTGGTGCGCGGTGAGCCGAAGACACCTGGCCAACCTAAGCCCTTAGTTTTTGATTATTCAATAACTATTTGGGAAAACAAAATTTGATTTATTTGAGCATATATATTTAAATATTTCAACTATTTTAAATAGTTGCTGTTTACAAATAAAATGTAAAATACAAATATATTTGTCCCAGGTCTGGATGAACCCACACTGTAGATTGGGTTAGATTATTGAATATATTCCATCAGAATGATTTTGGTTGAATTTTAGTTACCCTTCCACAACCATAAATGGGATGTCTTGTTACAGAACTGGTCATTAAAACCCTTGTTTTTCTTTTCATTTTGCTTTCCAGGAAAATGTCAAGCTCCTGTGTTTGATGTCTTTGAAGCGTTTATCAGTACCGACAACATTCAAGTTTTTGCCAATGCTGCCACTGATTACATTATGTGCCTTATGAAGTTTGTCAAGGGACTAGGTAAGCTGTTTGGTTGATTTTTCAGGAGGCCCTGAAAATGAGCCCATGATGTCAAGGGCTGTTCCTAGTTACACTTTTTTGAAAATAGGATAGAAATAAAACAGTATAGGCAACGTGAACATCATGTATGGAGAGAAGAGCTTTCAAATTAGTACCCTGTCAGTTGGGTGTAGGGCCACCATGAGCAAGCAGGGCAGCACCGATTTCACATAAGCCTGCAAGATTTCAATTCTTTTGGGAGGATATATAATCACTGTTCCTCTAAATTCTTCAGGGAAATAGGGGGTGGAAATGTGTAGCAAAGTCTGTTCTCCAGACTCTGGCCTATAGAGTGATTGCTCTTGCTGTTTGAGCAGTACTGCACATGGAAAAGACGTAGCAGCTGTCAGGGTTTTTGTTTTACACTGCTGTATAACCTTTCATGACTGAAACTGACTTGCAGCTTTTTTGTACAGTCATTCAGAAGTCACTAGAAAAATAGGATGAGCACATGTATAAATGGATAAACACAGAATTTACTATGGTTCTGTGTTTGTCCTTTAATAAAAGTGCTCATCTAATTTGTCTAGTGACTTAAGAATCACCCTGTTTATTACATAATACATGTTAGAGATGTCATTTGAGTTCCTTTCAGCAATGAGGACACCCCATGTTGGAGCATTTCAAATTTATTGTTCAAATCCAGTATGAACTGTACTGTCATTGCAAAACAGAGCTGTAATATTGTTGGCTTGAAGCAATTCACCAGAATGGAATACAAGAAATTGCTCAGCGACTTTTGTCTGATTTCAGGTTTTTTTCAGGAGCTTGAACAATTTCCAACTTTTTGTAGCAAGAGAAACAGTGGTGCGTTTCGCCGTTTGTTTTCATGTCATTTTGTAGGGATGAGGTGCCCTTGTGGAAATCAGAATACAAAACGAGGCAGTGATATGCACAGAATATTTCTGAGAAATTTCAGTCAGGTTTCAGGCCTAATCATAGCACCGAGGCAGCACTGATTCGAGTGGTAAATGATATGTTGTTGACCTCTGACATGGGCTCGCCTTCAGTACTTGTTCTAGTGGATCTTTTGTCGCTTCTGCATTCTTTTATTTATTTCTTTATTTATTTTGTATGTGTTTTATTGCTGATTTATATATACATATATATATATATTTATAATTTCTATGTGTGTGTTATTACTGATTATATATATTTGTATGTGTTTTTTATCATGTAAAGCGCTTTGTGGTGACCCCCTGTTAAAAGTGCTATACAAAAATTAAGATTGATTGATTGGTGGTTCTGGAAAGATTGAATAAACCAATTGGTGTCCTTCAGGACACTCGTGCGATGACAGAAGTCACATTTGAAAAGATTGAATAAACCATTTGAATTTAAGTTTGATGATTAGTTATCAGGTTACAGAACAGTACTGTATACATTGTGAACGAATCGCTACTGGTACTTTACAATGGAAAAAATCAATGTCACCACAAGGGTGTTCTATTAGGAAGTGTTCCTGTACATGGAGACTGCTGTACAATACACAAGGCCATTTCAGCCAGTCAGAGAACAAATAGCCATTGATTAGCTTCAAATTATGTGCCATGGTTCAGTTTGATCAGCACATCTCGGCTTTGTTAATAATGAGCGGGCCCAGCCACCACTGCATGGCATCAATGAAATAATTGAGCAGCATCAACTGGTTACTGATTGCACTTGGGGAGCCAAAACACTCGCCTTCAGTTTATGTTCACTAATGCTGGCGTGTATAAATATTCTCTCGATTAGCTACCAGTTGCTGCTACTTGATTTAATCCATATATATATTCATAAAACAGTTTTTGGCTTTTCTGGACTACAGCTTATTGAATACCTAACGTTATTTAAGATATTGCATGGTTTAAAGTTTTGTATAAAGTATAATACTACAATTTGCTTCCACCCCCCCTCCCAGGAGAAGTGGACTGTAAAGAGATTGGAGACTGCGTTCATGGCTCCGGGTACAGTTCTACAGATTTGTGCCTTCCTGCTCTAGACTACTTAAGGAGGTGTTCACAGGTAGGTGTGAAGGAACCAATAATAATCATACCTGTCCTGTAAACTGTCATCTTGAAATCGTTACATTCAATATAGTAAATAAATGCGTGGAGCTCATTTATGTAGGGTAATGCCTGCATGGTTCCCGTTTGACAACCTTGTAAAAATAACTTATAGTTTTTCAAAGCTGAAGGTTACAAAAGTTGTCCTGAGTGGGAATGCCAGGATGACAGTATTTAAAGAATACTTTCACACATGTGTGTTCAAGTTGTTTCTCTGTTGTTTCTGCGTAGATCACTACTTGTCATGATTTCTTACTACGACAGGAAAAAAAAAAAATTCTGAGTAGAGAATTCTACTTGACACATGTAAAAGGATATCAAACGGGGAAGAAATGAAATCTAATAAAATATAGAAGATATAAAGTACAGTGTTCCATTAGTCTGGTGTTACCTCAAGTGCATCATTTCAGAAAATATAATGTCTCTCACTAGCTGGGCTTTATTTTCTTGTTGGTTTTTTTACAGCAACTCTGCTCCTCCTGCCCATGTTTCTCATCACTTAATTCACATCCTACCTGTATCTATTGTAAAAGACTTAACTGTTAAAATTCTCTCTTGTAGTTGCTTGCCAAAATCTACAAAATGCCTTCCAAGCCTATTTTCCTCAGTGCGCGATTGGCCAGCTTGCCTATGAAAGTGCAGGAGAGATCCACCAGCAGTGAAGACGGAGTTGAGTCCATTCTGGCAGAGTTTGATGATGACACTGGTAGGTGATCACAGATTGACAGGACAGCAATAATACTAATATATATATTCTATATATCGATATATATATATATATATATATATATATATATATATATATATATATATATATATATATATATATATATATTTAGTATTGATTTAATCCATATATATATACTGGTGCTGCAACCTTTTTCTGCCAATCACATTACATTTTTTCATATTTTATTACTACCTAAAGTTAACGAAGTTATTAAACAACTACAAAATGACAAACCATACAGTATATGTCATAACAACAAACTAAAACTGTTACCATATAAAATGGTGAATTATCTTTTCATAGTTATAGAAAATATTTTTGGGAAGTAACAGATATTTTTCAAAACATGGTACATATTTGAATTACTATAATTAGGGCTTCTGACTGATTTTCAGTTTTAACCGATTAAAACACCCCAGATACAAAAATAATGAAATCGGTTCATAGCAAATAAACACCGAAAAACACTTGAAAAACTGTGGAAATGGTTAATCAATTCTTGTTGATTTTACCCTTTTACCATTAAAAATAAAACCTACTATAAAAATAATAATAAATACATTTCCCAGTGCTGCTGGGCAATGTTCCATCTTCTTGACTTGCATCTTTCATTGATTCATTCTAAATACTTTAAACCTGCCCCATCTACTGAGTGACAGCACATTCCTACATTTCTATTGGAGACTCCGCTTGTGAGATTTAAAACAAGATTACAATCAGGATGGAGGCTTGTTAGCAGGATTTAAAGCTGTGTTACAGTTAAGATACGGAGGATTTAAAATAGAATTGTGGTGAAATATACAAAAATGCCTCCACACAAAAATCCCAGAAGGTGCCCGTGACCATAGGGATTTCGTTGTGGAAGACAGCAAAGGAAAGATCGTACAACTTAAGTGTGCAAGTAGTGTTGAGTTACTACTATACATAGTTTGACAGATGAAAAAAAAAAACCCTCAAGCATTTTGAAAAGTAACCAAAAACACTTAATTTCATATAGTATATCAAAAACTAAAGCTCCGAAAAAAACATTTTACATAAAACTAGCTAAAATAGCTACAAAAAAATAAGCACCGAAAAATACAATTAATAAAACCCAAAAAACAGAAGCCCTAATTATAATAGAGTTACATTAAAAGTTCCTTGCCTCAGAAAACATATGAAATTGACAACACTCAGTTGAAGTTATGTGATTTGGATTACATATCAACTGTGTTAAACCTGTTTTATTCATTTTGTTGTGAAGAACTTGAAAATACATGCATCCATTGAATCGTCTACATAGTTTATCAGATTAAAAAAGCTCAATTATAGTGTTTCAGGTGGCTCGATTTTTGTGATTTGTTTTTCCAGGACTGATCCAAGTCTGGATCCTGTTACTGGAGCAGCTCACAGCTGCTGTCTCCAACTGCCCACGCCAGCACCAACCCCCAACGCTGGACTTGCTCTTTGAGCTGCTGAGAGAAGTCACCAAAACACCAGGTACATTCCTGCCCTCAGCTTCTATTGTTCAACTCCTCATTCTGTATTGTTAGTGGACGTGCATATTGGTTAATACTATATAGCAGAGAGGCAGCAAACAACAACTCAGCTGCTGCCATTTTATTTGAAAAAGTGGTCTTGCTAACAATGCACAAATAATATTTAAATTAATTTATTGTGAGGGGGTTCCGCTTGGAGTGCAGGTTGCGCCCTATAGCCTGGATGTTGGTGGTTCGAGTCCAGACTATTCCACTGCTGACCGTGGACGTGAGTTCCCAGGGGGCGGTGCATAATTGGCTGAGCGTCGCTGGGGGGGAGGGCTTGGGTCGGCCAGGGTGTCCTTGGCTCACCGCGCACCAGCGACCCTTGTAGACTGTCCGGGCGCCTGTGGGCTTGCCTGTAAGCTGCCCAGAGCTGCGTTGTCCTCCGATGCTGTATCTCTGCTTTGGTTGCATGGCGGGCCTGCAGATTGAAAAGAAGCGGTCGGCTGAAGGCACACGCTTCGGAGGACAGTGTTTTTTCATCTTCGCCGCTCCCAAGTCGGCGCAAGGGCCTAAAAATACAATTGGACATTTCAAATATGGAAAAAAAACCGGTAAAATCAGATGGCAACTACTACATTTTTTTTTTTTTTTTTAAATGTATGTTGCAGCGCTCTTTATTAACATATTTTTTCTTTGTACATAGGACAAAATATGCACTTTGGGAATTGTCGTAATGAAAATACAAATTGCTATATCTTTGTGCTACGAATGGCCTATCTTTAGTACATCTACCGCTGTTTTGTTTGTTATTGTTTGCTTGGATGTGGTCTGGCAGGGGCGATTTGTTAGCAGTTCGGCAGCAGATTAATTACAAACAGAGTTGCTGTCGACCACGTAAATATTAAAAACCCTGTACAGAAAATAACCATCTCCAGATTAGTATCAGTGTATATGCTGAAACGTATTTAAATACAATTTTAAACAGTTCAGTCAAATGCCAGGCTGCTGTGTCCCTCATCTGTTTTATCACTGTTGAATCAGCCTTTCCCATTCAGATTTTCTACTGGACTAATAAACAGGGAATTGCATTCTGTGGTCAGCAGGGGATTAAAATCCCCTGTCTTACGTCTGTGGTAATTTAAGGTCGAATGCCATTTGACTATCCTTTTTAAATGTTTCTATTTGTATTTTTTTTAATTATTGACACAAGCCGACCTTATCGTCAGGGCAGTCCAAATTTCCTACTATCCTGGTGCAAGGGATCTAAATCCATATAATTCTCCTGGAACATAATTTATCACAGCTCTCATATTTGCATATGAAAGATTATTTTTCAGTGTAAAGTTTGAAATAAGCCGCTTCCCTTCTGTTTGTTTTGTTTTTCCCTTTAGGGCCTGGGTTTGCCATATTTTCTGTCATCCAGCTTCTCCTTCCTGTGATGTCACTGTGGCTCCAGCGTAGCCATGGCGACCACTCGTACTGGGATGTAGCCGCATCTAATTTCAAACATGCTATTGGCTTGTCCTGTGAGCTTGTGGTGGAACATATTCACAGCTTCATCCATTCAGGTAAAACAATTAAAACATGTAGGGAAACCTGTGCCTAGCTGTTTATTATATATTTATATTATAATGATTTAATTATTTAGCATATAGGTTTAGTAATTCAAAGATTGTTATTCAGGACAGTTGTTATGGCAAAGCTGCTGATGACCAAAAGATTTTCAATGCGATGGTTCTGTTCTCGGACCGTGGGTTAGATTACTAAAGCGATTACGTCTCAATTGAGAGACTTTTTCAGTTAAAGTGCACCCAATAAAGATAACAAACCAGAAAAAAAAAAAAAATATATATATATATATATATATATACAGTACCAGTCAAAAGTTTGAGTTCACCTGCTTGAAACCAGGTTTTTCATGATTATCTATGCTTTTAACTGTATAAACTTGTCTATAAACACTTAATATTTCATTATATGATACGTGTACTTATATAAGCTGATAATCATAAGTGAATTGCATTAAAAAATTATAATGAAAATGTAAGTCTGGTCAATTTCAATGAAATGGTCACCCAAAGCAAGGGGATTTCAGTCTGAAGCCCAAGTTAGTTAAAAGTCTGAAATGTGTATAACACGGTATTCGAACACTGGCCTAAGTATAAAAGTGTCTTTGTTAGATGTTCTCTGAGTTAACTAGCATGTTACCTATTTAACCTTTTGTCACCAATTATTGTTAAGGGGTGAGGGTCTATGATTACTATAACTATAGGTAGCATAGGCACAAGTTTGTCATTCCTGAATGTAAGGGAGCAGAAAATGGCAAGATACGCTCAGTTAAGCAAAGAAAAAAGTCTGTAATTATTTTAAGAAATGAAGGTCAATCTTTAAGACAAATCTCAAAAACTTTGCTAGTGTCTGTAACTGCTGTGGCCAAGACCATCAAACGATTTGAAGAAACTGGCACTCATGAGGACCGAACACGGTCAGGCAGGCCAAGGGTGACCTCAGAATCAGAACAAGTTCATTCAAGTCACAAGTCTGCGAAACTGGTGATTAACTGCCCCTGAAATACAAACTCAGCTAAATGCTACTAGAATTACAGATATTTCAACATCAACTGTTCAGAGGAGATTGTGTGAAGCTGGCCTAACTGGAAGAATTGCTGCAAAGAAACCATTCTTAAGAGGGCAGAATAAGAGGAAGAGACTTGCCTGGGCCAAAAAAACACAGAAACTGGACGTTTGAGGATTGGATGTCGGTCTTCTGGACCTATGAGTCAAAATTTGAAATATTTGGGTCCAACCGCCGAGTATTTGTAAGATGCAGAGAGGGTGAGCGCATGAGTTCTGCATGTGTGGTTCCCACTGTCAAGCATGGAGGAGGCAGTGTCATGGTCTGGGGTTGCTTTGCTGGTGACAGAGTTGGTGATCTTTAGCAAGTCCATGGCAAGCTCAACCAGCATGGCTATCATAGCATACTTCAGAGGCATGCCATTCCATCAGGATTACGGCTAGTTGGGCAGTCCTTCATTCTTCAGCAAGATAATGACCCAAATCACACCTCAAAGTTGTGCAAGAACTATCTGGCGAAGAAGGAAAGTGAAGGACAACTCAATCTAATGAGGACCTGGACCGTGGGTCAGAGGTCTGAGATTTAATTATCTTTGAACATACCCTTCTTTGACCTGTCTTTCCCAAGTTTTGTTTCGATGTGTTGAACGGCATGTAGAGACCACTTAACACGTCGTTCTCGACCCTTCCTTTACAGTCCACTAAAGACGACTTTGACAATTGGCTTACGGGCACAAACATACTCCACACGCCGGACCCGGATGGGCTGGAGTCTCAATCCCATAGAACTTGTATGGGACGAACTGGACAGAAGGGTCAAAACAAAGCTACCCACAAGTGCCCTACATCTCTGGGAATTGCTGCAGAAGAGCTGGGAAGACATGTCAGGTGATTTCCTGCTGAAACTTGTTAACCGAATGCCTCGTGTTTGTGAGGTGTGTTTTCATTTTGAAGTATTTACAGAAACGTATACGACATAAAACGTTGTCAATTATGAAAAAAACCTAGTTTCCAGCAAGTGTATTCAAACTTTTGACTGGTACTGTGTGTGTGTGTGGTGTGTGTGTGTGTGTGTGTCTATATATATATATATATATATATATATATATATATATATATATATAAATAATGTAGTGGTGTGTGTGTTTTTTTGGTAGTCTGAAGTTGTTTCTTATTCTTTTAAAATGTTACCCAGTGTTAACACAAGGGCTATATCGGTAAGAGACATGAGTAGAATGGTAATGATACAGTGGCTTGCAAAAGTATTGACCCCCCATTATTAAAAAATGGAAAGAATATGGCACCAAAACAAACCTGGCAAGAGAGGACCGGCCACCAAAACTTGGCATTTTTCCTATTTTGTTGCCTTATAACCTGGAATTAAAATTGATTTTTATTTGGATTTCATGTAATGGACGTACACAAAATAGTCAAAATTGGTGAAGTGAAATGAAAAAATTAACTTGTTTTAAAAAATTCAAAAAAATAAATAACGGAAAAGTGGTGCGTGCATATGTATTCACCCCCTTTGCTATTAAGCCTCTAAATAAAATCTGGTGTAACCAGTTACCTCCAGAAGTCACATAATTAGTTAAATAAAGTCCACCTGTGTGCAATCTAAGTGTCACGTGATCAGTCACAAGATCTCAGTATATATACACCTGTTCTGAAAGGCCCCAGAGTCTGCAACACCACTAAGCAAGGGGCACCACCAAGCAAGCGGCACCATGAAGACCAAGGAGCTCTCCAAACAGGTCAGGGACAAAGTTGTGGAGAAGTACAGATCAGGGTTGAAAAAAGTTTTGCCTTGAAGAATGGGCAAAAATCCCAGTGGCTAGATGTGCCAAGCTTATAGATACATACCCCAAGAGACTTGCAGCTGTAATTGCTGCAAAAGGTGGCTCTACAAAGTATTGACTTTGGGAGGTGTGAATACTTCTGCACGCTCAAGTTTTCTGTTTTTTTGTCTTATTTCTTGTTTGTTTCACAATAAAAAATATTTTGCATCTTCAGAGTGGTAGGCATGTTGTGTAAATCAAATGATACAAAACCCCAAAAAATCTGTTTTAATTCCAGGTTGTAAGGCAACAAAATAGGAAAAATGCCAAGGGGGGGTCAATACTTTCGCAAGCCACTGTATGGGATTACCATATGTCATATCAAATCTATTGTTTTGCTGATTATGCTCATATCTATTATAACATGGCTATTATAGTATCCCAATGTTCATAGTGGCTAAAGAAATATATTTTTCCTTTTGGGCAGATATTGGTTATGAAAACATGATTAATTTGATGCTGAAGGATCTTTTCAAGCTTCTGGTTGCTTGTGTGGCGGAGCCTACTGAAACCATCTCCAGAGTGGGCTGCTCCTGCATTAGGTGAGGGTTACCTGCAGATAAGTCAAACTCAGTATGTGACTCACAGGAGATTAGTTCTCAAAAACTACATTTCACAGCAGCCTTTGAAACTCTCTTCCAAAAGCTGTGCCCCCTATGAACATGGACCAGCAGAAAACAGTTCCTTATACGAAGCTGTAGATTTAGAATTTTTTTAGCTATATAATATTACAATAGCCCTTCAATGAGGATCTTTTTGTAAGAATCTGAGACAACATGGTGAATACTCCTGCTTACAAGCAAGAAAGAATCCAGATATCTTGAAGCAGGCGTAACCAGCTCATTCATTTGACCTGTCTTTTGCGGGCCATAAAAAACATGACTCTTTATTGTTACCATTGTTTCCACTTATTTTTTAAGGGGAGGAACATTAAAAAGATGGAATATAATAACAAGACAACATGTACTGCTTTGAAATTTCTTACCAAAGGATTGACAGGAAGTGATCTTTTTTTAAAATGTATTGTTATGGAAGACAGGAAAACGATAACTCTGTACACCCTTTTAATGAAGAAAACTTGAATCGACAACACTGTCAAGCAACCCTTAAGATTTCAGTGGGTTTGCATCAAAAACAAGATCGACCAAATAAACCACAGCAGCAAAATTGGTTTGCTAGGATTGCATTGGGCAGCAATTGGGTAACGATTTTTATAGTCCTGAAGATCATTTTTAAAAATGGCCAGAAATTCATAATAAATCCAAGTGGACCACCACAGAAATAGCACCTAATGCATTGGAATGCATATGAATTTGCAGCCATTATTTTAAAGTGTAACTTTCAACTGTCAGTGTAGTTATGACAGCTAAACTGAAGTGTTGCCAACACTAGGGAAACTGTTTTAATGGGTCTCCCCTTGCAGTACGGGTTATCACTTTGCTCTTGTTGCAGGTATGTACTTGTTACAGCTGGACCTGTATTTACAGAAGAGATGTGGAGACTTTCCTGTTGTGCACTGCAAGATGCTTTCTCTGCCACTCTAGAACCAGTCAAGGTAAAGCAAAAGTAGTCTCTTTAAATTCTTAGTTTTACTGTTGTTGTTTTTTTTGTTGTTATTTAAAGAATGCGTAGCTTCAGATATTATTATTTTAGGGTTTTTTTACATTTACTGTTTATTTTTATATATATGGAGTTGATGGGGTCTGGTGAGTTTTTATTTCCTTACTTGAATGGTTTAAAATTGTCTGTGCTGTGTAAACTGCTAAACATAGGCAGGATTTGGCTGTAAAATGTGGGGTTACAACTACTGAAAAACATGTGAACTGCTTTTTTGGTGATTGCTTAATTTTTCATTTGTATTTTTCCAATTTGAGAGACATTTCATATGAAACATTTCCTGTGCACCCACTTCTACCAAATACTGTATTGATTGGTCAGCATCTTTTTTCACTTTGCATCCCCATAACCTCCTTTCGTAAGTAATGTTTTTTGCTGTATTCTACCCTTTCAATTCCAATGTTCAGTTTAATTTAGGAGATTACTTGTTTGTTTCTTTGTTTTAATAGAAATGATGGGGAATAAGAACAACCTGTATAATGTAAAATGTATTTAATTATTTTAAAAATATAGCGCCCAAATCATGTACCGGCGAGATATTATCACTCCTCCAAACTTTACTTGTTGCTCCTGCTGTAATTCACAGATATCCAGATGGCAGTTTTCCCGTGGTGTTTTGATCAGCGCTCAGAAATAATTAATTTTGTAATTTGTGGTAATACCACTCTTTTTAACATGATAGTGGGACTGATACCTTATTATATACTCCAAATAAATTGCCCTATGTAACACCTCTAGTACAGCTGGCTGTAGGCACATCATGTTAATAATATAGCTTGTCTATAAAAAGCCTTTGCTTTCACTAAATATGGGTCAACAAGGGCGTACATTTTAATAGTCATGTTCTAATAGAAGTTTGGTAACTGAAAGATACTTATGTTTTATATATGTTTTGAGTAGTATTTATTTTACTTTCAATCAACAGTTATTTGATTTTCAATGACTAATCTTTTTTTGTTGAGATTAAATCTTTTTTTTTTCCTTGCGTATTGTGGGTCAGGGAAATGTATGTCTTGAGAGATCAGCTTTTAAACAATCTCTGATTTAGTGATTACAGTATCACACAATTAACACTTTTGTAGTCATTCTGTCTGCAGTGTATATTAAAATAGGGAGTAGGTGAAAGCCGGACCAAGACAAAACTGCCAGGATGGGGCACTAACAAACCCATATAATGCTAATTATTTTTAATATATGGACTAGAGTAATCATGTGGTACAGTTTCAAGACATTTTGCATTGTTTTGGAGCCCTGACAGGGCAGTTTTGTCTGGTCCGGCTTTCGGACACTCCCTTTATAATTAGGGCTTCTGATTTTCAGTTTGCTTATTGTTCCAGTACTAAATGAATCTCTCACTGCAGCATAAACATAATCAATTATGTGGACCAAACATTTAAATTGGATCGGATCGTGGTTATAAAACTTTTGCAAGATTCCTGTTATATATTGTATTTTGGAGTATGACTCTTAATTATAATAATCATAATAGGAAATAACATGTACTATTAAAAAAAAAAAAAAAAAAAAAAAGCTGTAAAGTTACAAAAAATGCAGCACTGTAACCGCTACAAACTTGCAGATAAAACCTTAAACCCTTAGCCTCACCTTCAATAGATATTGCATGCGATCACCTGGTACAGATTACAATTCGGGTCTGTACTCCTTGAATAATTCTGATACTGCCTGCCATGTGAGAGGAAACCTTTTAACAAACGTGTAATCTGGAAAGCTGTATACATTTGCTTGTGGTCTGATATGGTGGAGGTGGGATTTCCAAGCCTAATTCTTGCCCTCTGATGCCTTCTGTGTAACCAGATAATGGCAGACATCTTCCTACTACTCCTGTGTATAAGAGTCGGGTTGATGCACCTTTTTTTTTTTTTTAAAAAAACCTCTCCTGGTTTTAATATTGTTCCATTGAGAGGTGCTAAAAAGTGTTATACACTTTTGTACAATTAACATAGGAACATCCCAAATGTGTTTACAAAGTGCTATTAAAACATGTTATTAACACAAATTCAAGCAGACAGACTGACCTTTGTGGGTTAGATTGTATGCTGAAAAAGTATATAGCACTGATATGAAGCTAGAAATGGTACGAATGCCAACAAAAACAGTTCGCAAATTGTGCCCAAAAATTCAGATTCTTCAAGTACATAGAGATAAGAATCCAGTAAATTTTACCTAATATAAATTAGGTCCTACATTTTCCTATATAAAAACCACACACATTGTTATTTGATTTTATTTAAATGTTTTTTTGAAAGCTACCAGTGAACAAAATTTTCTAAATAGATCCTTCCAGATATTTAAGTACAGCACCGCCACCATGTCCTCGCAGTGTATTTTAAGAGGTCACATAAAGTGTAGAGAAATTTAAAACACGGGAGTTGTTGGAAAAGCAGACCTCAAACTCCCAGAAGCCTCAAGCTTTGGCTCCGCTTCTCGGACTCGCGTGTTTTCAGCCTCTCTCTGTTTCTTCGTTTGATATATGGAAGTTGAATGCAGGGTCATGGCGAAGTGCTAGAAGGAATATCTAGAAGGAATGATTGGTAAAAATCTAAAACGTGTTTACCATAATTGGAAAGGTTTTCTTTTTTCCATATGCAGAACCTGTTGGCCTGCTTCCGCAGCGGCTCAGATAGCTTCTCTGGAGATGCGTGTGAGGTGAAGGTAGCGGCTCCTTCCCACTCAGCAACTGCAGAGGCAGAGTACTGGAGAATCCGAGCCATGGCACAGCAGGTACACACACACTTACCGGATTTAAACACGCTTCACTGCCTTGATACCATCTATTTTCCCAGGCAAAGGTACAATTAATAACTATTCATATATCGCTTATACAGTAATTTTAAATGTGCTTGTAGAGCTATAAGGGGAAGCTCTAACAATGCCAACACTTTGCTTAGATGCAGCCCATGCATTTCACCTCCAACTTTCATGAGCACCTAATTCACATGAATTGGAAGAGAAAACAAAGTCCTACTGTTAAACTTATGGGTTGTGCATAATACAGTTCCAGGTAAAAGAAAACACGTTGCAGCATAGACCTTTTGTGAGACAAACCATACCTAGAGGATTGAATGCAATTAAGATGGATTATTCAATTATTAGTAATTTCATAGATCTATGTTAGCAACATCAATAAAATCACCACATTAATAATTAATTGTAGCGATTTGGATCACATATCACTACAAATAAAATGATGTCTTCATAATTCATACTACCAGCATGGGTATCTAGCATGGGATACATTTTTGTTATTCCACTTTGTAACGGTCACTCTGCATAACTGAAAGGCAGTTGCACTGCCCTCCCTAAGAAGATATAACTGGCCCTATTTAACATTATCAAACAAGTCGGCAAGAGTGACGGACAGCAAACGCAGGGATGTCAGAGGTGTCAATTTCACGAACAAACGGTTTATTGTTGTGAACAATAATATCAACAAATTAAAAAATGAACAAAACAAAATACAAATGGGTATGGAACAGATTCAGTTAAGTACATTTCGAAGCTTATACTATTACCTTCTCATCCTCTCCTTCAAGCTGAGTCAGAACCACTCCTAGTCCCATGTCGCTGGCATCTGTAAGGACTTGGAATATCTTGTTGATGTCCAAGTGAGCGAGGACTGATCAAGGCTTCTTGGAGGAATTTGGAACTCTTTTGACACTCTTCATTCCATTTCCATGGTACATCCTTCTTTTTCAGGTTAAGTGGTGCAGCAATATCCGCAAACCTGGAGTTGTACTTGTGGTACCACCCTGCCAAACCTGGGAAATGTTGAACCTCCTTCAAGTTGGTAGGTATGAGATATTCCTGGTTGGCTTGGAGCTTGTGGGGATCAGCCGCTACACCCTCACCTGAAACCACATGACCGAGGAAATGGAGAGTGTGTTTGAAGAAGTAGCATTTTTTAAGATGGAGAGTCAGGCCGGCCAGATGAAGTTTGTTGAAGACAGCCTCAAGGTCTTTAAGATGCTGTTCCGTGTCTGGGGAATATACAGTGATGTCGTCAATGTAGACGAAACAGATCTTCCCTCGAAGGTCTCCTAGAACTCGCTCCATCAGCCGTTGAAAAGTAGCTGCAGCATTTTTGAACCCAAATGGCATTACATTAAACTGATAAAAACCAGAGGGTCTGGTGAATGCCGTCTTCACTCTACTTCCTTCGTCCATCGCCACTTGCCAGTAACCTGAGCGTCGATCTGAATAGTGCAATACCACTCAGGGACTCCACGATGTAATGGATGAGGGGCATTGGGGTATGCGTCAAAGATGGACTTGGCATTTATCTTCCTGTAGTCCACACAGAACTGGAAACCATCATCTTTCTTCTCAGTGAGCACCACTGGAGAGGACCATGGACCGATGACCACTTCTCCTGTGGCTTCTGGAGTTGTAGCTCACCTGGTGATCATTCAGTGGAAGTGATGGTCACCTTTGCCAGTTGGCATGACTTTGGCTCAGATGTGGATGGTGGCTGGCAAGGTGAATGGTAGTAGGGGCTAAGGTTGGTAAGGACTTGTCCCACGAAGCTTTCCACTCATACGCTGGTATAAAAGGATGATAAGAGAAATAGTTCTGGTGTTTGATGCCATTGTTGACAATGTCAGTCTGGGTATGAGTTTTTTTTTCCAGGAAATCCAGGCCTAGGACAAGTGGAAATGTCAAGTGATGATCCTGCAGTACGTATGTGTCTAGAAACCAGACTTCTCCATGGAGAATGTGCCATAGCACAAGGAATTCATATCCAGGTAGTCAATGGCATCGCTGTTGGCCTCACTGCCGAATTCTACGAAGCTGTTTTTAATAGGCAGCTTTGCTTGGGAAAGACGTCCTTCATTTCTAGAGCCACGCTAATTCACCGACAATTGTTGCAGTACAGACTGCATTCCAGATGAGAGGGATGGCAAAACTAGCGGCAGACGAGGTGTGCTGGTCTTCTTGGTGAGCTTCATAACAGCACGTTGCTACGTTTAAGACAATTAATGACGGCTTTCTCTGACTCATCAAATGCTTCATCCATATTCTTCCCCATTTTGTCTGTGGTCTCTCTTATCCGCCTGTCCATATCTGCGAAGTATTCGCAGGAACTCTTCATGGTTAGTGCTGCTCTCTTGACTCTGGCGTAAGTCTTGCTCAAGTAGCTCCACGTGCTGGGTGAGTTGTTGGATCTGCTCATACATTTGCTCACTTGCACAACTGTCAGTAGGTTTTCCATCATTATCATCGCCCCCAGTAAACTCTGCCCTTTCCTGGGTAATATACAGGTCACTGAGGTGGGTGACTAACTCGGTGACAGTCTCTCTGCTAGTGACATGGGGTCTATTTCCAGTCTCTGATTATTTTAGAGGTGAATTTAATGAGACACAAAGGGTCCCTGTACGGGCCACCACTTCTGTAATGGTCACTCTGCACAACCGAAAGCCAGTTGCACTGTCCTCCCCTAAGGTGGGATAAAATGGTGTATTCATAATTCATACTATCAGCATGGGGATCTAGCATGGGATACATTTTTGTTATTCCACTTAATAACATGCTTATGGGGACTAGTTTTGAGTATGTCTTTGCTTACATTCCAATCTAGTGGTGTACTGCTGAAATTGACTGACTGAGCTCAAGGTTCTATCTAAAAAGACATTTGCCTTATTGTAATTGACTCTGCATCAGCAGTTGTGATGCTTAGTTCATCCCCTAGCCTCTAATTCGCTTCGGATAAAAGCATCTGCTAAGTGCCAATTTTAATAATAATTAATAATATAAAAAACGATTTACACATTTTATTTCCCTGTCAGGGCTTGTGGTTGAAATGAGTATAAAAAATTAATTTCTAATTACATATCTTTTTGAAAAAGTTATATTGTTTTCAAAACCTTACATAAAAAAGCATGCAGACATACTAGCAATGTTAAAAATTAATTAAAGACATACAATTATAGAAACAGTTCCTCATTAATACCACTAGGCAATTCAGTTTTTAAAATGTGTATCCACAGAGCTTCTCTTTGTAACAGAAGTTTGTTATGATCACTTCCAAGGTGGGGTATCCACAAGCTCAACACCCATAAATCTGCGAGTGCAAACACTGATGTTGTTCATTAAAGTGTCTTGCTATTCTTGTGTTCCACTATACGAATTTTAAGTTCCCTGATTGTCTTACCAACATAGCAAAGACTATAAAGGCATTTCAACAAGTATGCTACAAACTTCGATGCACATTACATTATTTTTTGTAAATAAAACATAAAAGCACGATTGCTCATGTTTGTTGAGTGCTTTGCATTTTTGTATTGTTGTGTGTTTTTTTTTTTTTGCTACTGGTTTTGAGAATAGCACCTATCCAGTGGATATGAATTACGCAAACAGCTATTCAGTTGAAAATTTCATTATATTGAATTTTATCAAGAGGTTGTTTGTCAACCATAAGGGAAGTCCTCCTTCTGCTTTTACTACAGTTAAAAGGGAAATAATACTGTAGTAATCTTGTAAAACAACAATTAAAGTCCTTATTACTGTACTGATGTGTTATTTTCTTTCTGAATGCATTATTTGGTCTAGCTTAAGAGATGTCTTTTTCTGTTTTTTGTAGGTCTTCATGCTAGATACCCAGTGTTCTCCCAAGACACCCAATAGCAAAGAGGGCTTCGAGCATGCACAGTCCTGTGTACTTATTATTGAGTTACCTGCTGATGAAAAAACAAATGGCCACACTCAAAAAAGGTAAGTTGTCATTTTAGAATGGCAACCATGACATATACTCATCAGCAGTGCTGATGCATGGCAGAATTTGCTGACTTCCTAGCTATTTTATCTGCCAAACACGATAGGATTATTTTACTTGGAGATTATAGTGTGACATTGAATCTGATCCCCCCCCCCCCCCCCCATTGAATTACCCCCCCATGAAAAAACCCCCCCCCCCCCCCACCCCCCCCCAGTTGTCCCCCCCCCCCCCCCCCCCCCCCATATACCCCCCCCCCCCCCCCCCCCCCCCCCCCACCCCCCCACTTCCTAGCTATTTTATCTGCCAAACACGATAGGATTATTTTACTTGGAGATTATAGTGTGACATTGAATCTGATCCAAAGACTATGGAATTAAGGCATTTTTATTCTCTTCATTATATTCAGCATATTACAGGACCTACTCAGAATCTTGGATTTAGTCATTTCTTGTTCATAAATAGTCAACAGGAGATCTTACTGTTTCTGATTTAATTTTTTGCGTTCTTTTTCAGGCCTTGCCTTTTACCCATTTTTGGCGCATGCTATTGAAACTTGCGTAATACATTTTTCAGCTGCAACAATCTTTTCCAAAATAGTGAGACTGTCACCCCTCACTGCTACCCACTCTCTGTCTACTGATGTTAGTTGAGATATAATCACCTTTTAACAGCACTTTTGATGGTGTGGCCCCAGATAAAACTCGGTCTCTTTTAAGCAAACCACACCATGGGTTAACAGTGACCTGTACCCAATGAAAAGGGAGTGTTGCAGATTAGAACATAGATGATGGCTACTAAATTGCACAGTCACTGTGATATGTAGAAACAACATCTCTTAAAAATGTGAAGAATTTCTTAACTATTTTCAAAATAATTGTTACTATTAGGATCACATTCCTCAGGTTGGTTCTTATTTCAATGTGATTACCTTAGTGATTACCTTTATATCTGAATACCTTAGTGGTACAGATGAAATCTTCGATCCAATTCCAGCTAGATTCCTTAAAGATGGATTGTGTTATTTGTGTAATGATGTTCTTACTGTAATAAATAGATCTCTGTCAACTGGAATAGTTCTAACTGCCAAACTCTTTTGGGTAGCCTCTACTCAAAAAATCTAACTTGGAAATTTGTCTAAAATTACTCAAAACAGTACAAACTTGCTTGCCATTCTTAGCTAAGGTTATTGAAAAGGTAGCAGTCAGACAACTCAACAGATTTCTGGATAGTAGCAATGTCCATGAAAAGTTTGTCTGGTTTTTAGTAGTACAGAAACTGCCCTTGTCAGAGAGGTAAATGACTCCTAGATCCGTTTTGGTACTTGGATACTGTGAAAAAAAAGCTGGGTTGGCCAAACTGGAATGGTTCTAAACTGGTTTAAGCCATATCTAACTAACAGACAGTACTTTGTTTCTTTAGAGGAGTCTGTATAAGGGTTATTTACTTTTATTTGTGGGGTCCCCCAGGGCTATATTCTTGGTCCCATATTGTTTTCTTTATGTGCTACCACTGAGTGAGATCATTCGTAAACAGTGTACATTGTCACTGTTTTGCTGACGACACACAACTTTATATTTCTATGAAACCTGGTGACACAGCTGTTATTTCACCCTTACTAGAGTGTCTTGCTAATATCAAACGTTGTATGTTTAAAAATGTATTTGCTGTTAGGTTCGCAGCAACAACTAAACCTTGCAAATGCCTTAAAAATACATTTGAGCAACCTGACCTCTGATTTGGGGGTTTGTATTTCATTCTGATTTGAGTTGAGGCTCATTCGAAAAACATTACAAAAGTGTCTTTTTTTTATCATCTACATGAATTCATGCTTTTGTTTTGTCTAGACTTGACTCTAGCAATGCTTTATTTGCTGGGCTTTCTGGTCATACTTTATCACGTTTGCAGCTTGTTTAGAATACAGCTGCAAGGGTTCTCACTAGAACAAAGAAAAGGACACATGTAACTCTTATGGTGGTCTCGCTGCACTGCCTTACCTTTGACATGAAGCACTTTATGGCTTGACACCAGATTGTCTAAGAGTTAAAATTTGAAATTGACACATTTTTATGAAATTCTCACCTATTCTGAACCCTTTTCTGTATCACATGTGGTTGTTGAATCAGGGAATTGGGAGGACAGGTGTCATTTAATTATATTTACGTAAAGCTGCTCTAAATGCCGTCACTGTGGGCTAACAATTTATTTATTAGTCACAGAAAGCAGTTTACTACATTCTAAAGCTCAATGTGTTATCTTCTGTTTTTGATTCCTTTTCTATTCACGCTGGACTGTTCAACAGGAAAGTTGGGTAAGGTATAAACACATGTTTTTAAGGCATGCTAATTATCTGCTTAAAGAATATGGCATTCTTGTAGACCGGTATCCCCAAAACACAAATGTGGGTTTGAAAAGTACCTGAAACCTGCATGTCAAAAGCTTTTATTAGAGAGAGAGTTTCCAGACCTTGTTCCACAAGTTGCATATATAACTGCACCATGCCTTTGTTTGTGGTAGTGATGCACTGCCAGCATTGATTTGAGTGCTGTAAGGGAAAAATGTTTTCCATATTTCCTTAAATAGTGTCACAGTAATGTGAGGTTGCAAAACAGACTAAGCTGGGCTTTGACTTCTTCAGAAAAACTGTCAAATTGGAACCCATAGAAACAAACTTGAACTGTAACCTATCATAGCTACGTGGCATTCACAAGACCTGGTCTGTAAACTCTCAATTCCTTTTCTAATTTAATACTCTTTGGAAATAGAACTACTTTTAAAGCTGTATTTAAATGTAGACCTCAGTTGCATACCCTTCCCAAGAAAACTGAAACATATACAGTACATATGTAGCCCACATTTTGTTCAAAAGGGTCATCTTTCCCAAGATGTGGTAATATGTTATGCAAATTGAATTCCTTCCTTGTATTCTGTAATATCTTAAAAATGCATCTTCTTGTGGAAGTTATAGCAGATCTAGCAAGACTTTGATAGAGAGTTGATTGTAATTTGGTATCTCTAGGCTGTTAACTATATAAACTGTTTTTGTTTTGGGGTGGTGGGACAGTGGAGTGGGGAGGCAGTCTTCAAAAACTGCTTTTATTTAGCAGTCTAATCTAACTTTGCAACTTGAAAGTGAAAAAAAAAACCCACTATGTGCCTGTCCTTATGTTCTCTTTTTAGCAAAAGAAACACCACATGATATGTGTAACCTCAAGATGGGATACTGGATATGTACTGTTGAAGCCTTAGATATTATACATTTCCTTTGAAATTAAACACAAAAAAGATCAAATAACTAATATTGTGCTGCTACATAAATCTGTGCAATTCTTAAATGCATCCTAAAATATCTATATGTATCTCTTTTTATTTCGTGCTACAGAATCCCATTTAGAACCATAGTGGTCAGCTTGCTGTCCCATCAGGTGTTGCTTCAGAACCTATATGACATTCTGTTAGAAGAGTTTGTGAAGAGCTCCTTCCAGGCAGAACCTCAAGAGAAGTCTACCCCGGTGTCAGAAACCAAGCCAGCTGGGTTCTTGAGATACATTTCCATGCAAAACCTGGCCATTATCTTTGACCTGCTGCTGGACTCCTACAGGACTGCCAGAGATTTTGACACTAGGCCCGGACTAAAGTACCTGCTCATGAAAGTATCAGGAGTCAGCGGGGCTGCCAACCTCTACCGCCAGTCTGCCATGAGCTTCAACATCTACTTCCAGGCCTTGATCTGCGCTACCTTGACCAATCAGGAGAACATCACCGCCGAACAGGTGAAGAAGATCCTCTACGAGGAAGAAGAGGGCAGTACGGACTCCTCCCAGCCGTGCTCCTCGGAGGATGAAGACATCTTTGAGGAAACAGCCCAGGTCAGCCCTCCAAGGGGAAAGGAGAAGAGACAGTGGAGAGCCAAGATCCCCTCCCTCAACATCCAGCCTGCTGGCAATGCAGACTGGGCTTGGCTTGTGAAGCGCCTCCACAAACTCTGCATGGACCTTTGTACCAACTACATCCAGATGCACCTTGATCTAGAAAGTAACATGGATGAGCCCCCAGTGCTTAAAGCAGACACTATTTTCTTTCTCCCACTGTTTCCTTCTGAGACTTCAACACCCTCAACCGGAGGTCTTTCAAGAAAGGCCACCCCATCAGAAGAAAGTATACGTAATCAAGTTGTAGAGACGCCAGCAGAGGAGACACCAACATCGGGGCTAAGCACGGGCTGCCTGCCACCACTGACCCACAAACTGGAAAAGAGAGAGCAGGGCAAGAAGAAGGAGTGGTGGGAGAGTGCTGGGAACAAGCTTTACACCATCGCCACCGACAAAACCATCTCCAAGCTTATGGTAGAGTACAAGAAAAGAAAGCAGCAGCACAACTTGACTACCTTTGTGAAGGAGTCAAAGCATGACAAGAAGGGGGACCTTGTCACACTACGGGCCCCAGACTCCCCGGTTCCACAGAGGCCACAGCAGCTTGTGGATCAAGGTCAGATGAGACATTCATTCAGCGCTGGCCCAGAGGTTTTGAGGCAGGAGAAACGACCCCGTTCAGGGTCTATGGCCAGTTCCCAAAACATTTCATTGCGAGATGCTGAAGCACAAATACAGGTAAACTTGTAAATCAGAAATGCACATTGTGCATGTGAAAATGAGCTGTTTTCATATAATATACTTCAACACAAGACCTTTATTAATATATAGTTGGCATAATGTTAGATTCTAATTTTCCAGTTTTCAATTTGTATTCTGTGCAGTGAGAAATGCTGACATGGTCTATAAAAATAATCAAATCAGCTTGTATCGTTGTGAAAAACAATTGTATGCTAGTCAAATATGTCTCATTGGGGGAGGTTATTTTATCTCTGTGGAGATGGCAGCGATAATTATTACAATATGAAGAAAACTGAAAACACAAAAAGGGTCATTCAGCTTTAAGGGCCATTACACTAGATCCATTCTGCAATTTGACATTTTTAACGTGAGTAACAAGGGATCAAATCAAAATGATTTTGATTCCAGAAGTAAACGCGTCACTGAAGTACAACAATTACAGACTTGGTATACATAGTGGAATTTAGATAAAGAGCTCCAGCCTCTAAATCATTTAGATAAAGAGCTCTAGCCTCTACATTATTTTTGTTTTGTGATTTAGACACAGAGATACACACACAGGAGTCATGTAGCTGCATCTTACCTTCAAAAAGAAAAGCCTAATGAATAATACTTAATCCAACAAGTATGCATTGATAGATGGATTTTTACATGTTTTCTAAAACATTTGCTAATTCAAAAATTGACCTGTATGTATATTTGTTTTTTTTAGGCATGGACCAATATGGTATTAACAATCCTCAATCAATTCCAGCTCCTTCCGGACCCAGCGTTTATAGCTCTTCTGCCTGCTGTGTTTCCATGCATCAGTCAGCTGACGTGTCATGTGACCGACGTACGGGTTCGCCAAGCTGTGAGGGAGTGGCTGGGGAGGTTGGGCAGAGTCTATGACATCATTCTGTAAGACACATTCCGTTTCTAAGAAGAAAAAAGAGAGAAAGAGAAAATAAGAGAGAAATATATGTATTTTATTTTAAACCATATTTTTTTCTTTCAGTGTTTTATGCCTAAATAAGGGGGTAGGCTTATTTATTTATTTATTTTTTGGTGTAGCGTTGTGACAGTATTGGGGTGGAGAAATGGGTATAAGTGCTGAATAATAGTTCTAATGTACTGTGCTAAGATTGTAGAATGCATTTTAGCAGTAGTCGTGATAATTTTCCTGCATTTACAGGTGGAAACTTGGCATTTACCCCTTTATCAAAATGCAAAAATGAGGAAATTACAAATGTTTCCTAAAATGGAAAAATATATATATTGGCAAGTGCATGTGTATGTAGACCTTTAAACACTTCTTCCCCAGAATCCAATGCTGAAAAATCTACTCCCAGCCCTCTTTTTGCAACAACCATGAATCTGCTCTGAACTGATGAGAATCATTACAGGAGTTAACTACAGTTTCATGAGCGTCTGTAGTACAGGCACTCCAGGGAAGGTTATCCCAAAACTCTTGTAAAGGCACCTAAACCCTAATCTTGATCTCTTTTTGCTTCCTGGGGCCGGTTTTTCAAAATTTGTAATCCTGGATAAAAATAATTGTAATTGAGATTATTTATTTTTATCTGGAACTTCTTGATCCAGTTTTTCAGAAAATGTCACTGCTGGATTACATTTATCCAGGTTACAAATAATTACGATTATGAAATCTGTGGGGGTTTTTTTTTTTTTTTTTTTTTTTTTTAAAAGTAATCTTGATCCCAAAATATATGTTTTCAAAGTCCAGATCACCTTTATCCAGATGACAAGTTTTAAAAAGCCAGCCCCTGGGTATCATTTTATTTTTTTTTACAGTTTTACAGCTAAATGTGCCCTAACGGTCCTGTTTTGACCTTTACACTCTAGTAGATGTAAAAGTATGTGTCCTCAATTAGTAGATTCACGGTACATCTTAACGGTTTTATGCTGCAGACATCTAGGCACTTAACTCTAGACCTCAGACTGCTCTAAATCTTTACAATAGTTATAATATTAAAATATCCATAAGGGTTCTTAGTTATTACTCCATTGTACCTGTGGTCTACCTCCTGGAGTTTACCGTCCAGACAACCAGATTTTGTTTGATCCCACTTGTCTGGCACCTCTTCATTTTCAAATGCAGGACAAGGGGGTTTCCCCTATTTTATTCTGTAATGATATATTGCCTTGTTTTTACTCCTTCAAGCTGATGTGGCTCCAGTAGACTTGTTAGATGCAGTAGGTCTGGATTTCAAATGGCAAATATGAGCCACCAGCATGTTCTTGCATTAAAAAAACAGTAATGGATGTCCTCCATCTAAGTGTTTACTGTCAACTAGTAAATTATACTCGGCTGCTTGCCCCCCCCCCCCCCCCCCCCCCCCCCCCCCCCCCCCCCCCCCACGCTCCCCCCCACCCCCCCCCCCCACCCCCCCCCCCCCCCCCCCCCCCCCCCCCCCCCCCCCCCCCCCCCCCCCCCCCCCCCCCCCCCCCCCAAAAAAAAAAAATTAACCGGCTCTTGAAGAATTCTTAATTCATATACTCCCCAGCATGTCTAGATTAAATTCCATTCAGAGTACTGCAGAGGTTCTTCTATCCTGTGCTTAGTGCCGTTTGGGAGTTAAAAACAACATGCTGTAAAACTGCAGCTCTAGGCTAGAATGCCTCCTTTACTGACTGCTGCAAAATGTTGAAGAGCCACCTGTGTGAAATGTGATTTCCCCATCTTGCTTGTCTAATCATGAATAATCTATGAATTAGAATCCGTATTGAATGCATTAACAATGCATTTTTTCTGTGCATTTTAGATGGATTGAATGTCTGAATTGCTGTGAATGTCAAATTTCCACCCAACAGATTTCCATAAGCGAGCGGCACCCTGAACAGAAATGACATCAAACTTCTTTGTTCATTATTCATTTTCATATTGACCATTAGTTGTCAGTTATCTTGTTCTCAAAACTAAGTGCACAAAAGCCAATGGTATCCTTAGAATTATTTTGTATCAAAGATGAAATGCAGTGAACATTCAGGGAATGAAAATTCGTCCTGGTATAACATTTGGAGTTTACATGTTTACTGTAACGCTCAAAACATTTATACAGTTCCAAAGATCAGTTTAGTAGTACAAGATGTGGATTTTAATAACAAATAATTCAGTGATGTCTGCAACCTCAAAAAACAAGTTTCTTTAGAAGTCATTTTATTTGCTTCCTTAATTTCCATACTGAGTGGCTATAGGTTTGTTTGTTTCGGGCGATTATCCCCCAGTGCTATCTACTCTGTATGTATACTAACTACTTGTAGAGTAGGTGGGCCTGAAAGGTCATATTGTTGAATGATTTGAATGGGATGAGGAAGGCTATTCAGTCCCAGCACTTAGGATTCACTAGCCCATGATAAACTCAATATAGGAGAAACATGACCCAGAACCACTCAGTAAAATTAAGGAAAATGTAAAAAACTAATTTCATTATATTCAGAATTTCACTTATATTCAACTCTACTTACTCTGCTAAATGAAGAAAGTATATACAACTTGTGGAACAGTAATGCTTTAAAACACCCTGAATGATTTGCATAACAAGCAAGAACAATTGCCTCGTTGTAAGTTTTTTTTCTTTTTTTTTTTTCCTGTAATTTTAGTGGCAATTCAAGTTCAGGCAACCTAGTGTTAAAGGTTATTTGTTTATTCCAAGGCATTCAACAGCATCTGGCAGCCCAAGTTCAGTGAAATTTATCTTGTTAGCAGTACCTATTCACACTACAGCAGGATCCACTGGACTGAGCAGCCAACTGGTAGCCAGCCCCCCCCCCCCCCCCCACCCATGTAATATTAGTAAAGATAACCACCAAGATAGGGATTAAATTATGAAACCTCTTAAGGATGGATCAAGTGAAACAAGCACTGGAAGGTGTATCATAAACATAACATGGCAATGTGCACTAAAAACGTGATGCTGATCAATATACTGTCCTTATTAGTCTAGTGCTGATAAAACGTAAGGGAAACTATGAGAGCTTCCCCTTGCAGCTCTGCCTGCACACCTAAATTCTAACCTGTACACTCCCTACCATTCAGTCCAAGCCAAGCAGACTGACAATTGTGCCATATGGAGGAACATTGTCCCAACAGCAACAATTGGGCAACGTGCTGTAATAGCAGTGCTTTCAGGGCTTGTGCATGACATCACAGGATGTCCCTAAACACCAAGGGTATGTTTCACAAGGCTTGTATAAAGGCATCATTTGGGTACTGCATACAAAAGACACAAAATAAAATAAGCATTAACTGGAACACATCAGAAAGAAAATTGTGGATAAGATTCCACAGCATTTCAAAACATTGTTTAGTAAGTCAAGTTGATTGTTATGATCATGCAAGACATTTGAGCATAAATCAAAGTAAAATATTGTCGATTAAGTTACAGAGAATTTTAACAACAAAAAAAAACCCTAATGTATTAAGTTATGTGTTTTTCCCATTACTGTCAATATAAATCGCATTGAATGAAGCTGTTGACAAAGAATATTTAAAATAAATTTAGTTTTGATATGAAAAAAAAAAAATTGCCCCTTTAAAAAAAAAAAAAGGGTGGGGGGGGGGACTATTCTAATGCTAAAGCTGAATATTTTAATAAGGGTTACATGTGCATTTAACATGCCTTTTGGTGTAATTTAGTGACGTTTTAATGTTGTACTTTTATTGTGTGTATTTATTAGGCAGGAAAGCCACTTCCAAGTTAGTGTTTTCAGTATTGGAATTGGTGGTATTCTGTTCTGTTTAAAACAAAAAGTCTTGTGTTATATGACAGTGGAATTGACTGTCCCACTTACTTCTATAGGCATTCCAAGTCAGCAGATCCTACAATATAGTGCCTCAGTACAAAAACAATATATCCTGTAATAAGCAAAACTCATAAAGGCTTTATTTTACTAAACCTCAGTACAGCTCAGCCATAAGCCACTGAATGAATCTGACACCAACCTGCACTTTCAAAGGCCTGTCTATCATTTTGATAAAACTAACACAGATGTCTATATAATTTTGAAATATTCAAAATAAGACTTCTCTGATAAATCACATACTGTGATCACTTTAAAAGTATGTTGGAAACTATAATCAACTCTCATAAGGTTGTAACTGTTTATCCACTTGGGATTACACATAACCAAACCTAATGTTAACTCCTAAATACCACAGAGATATCCTCAATTATACAGTAGTTGGCATATGCCTCCAAAGCTGAAAGGTCAGTTCTGGCATGTATACGCGTAGTAGTGTGATTTTACATTCAAAAGTTACTTATAGAGTTGTTTAGAAAACAAGGCCTGCTCTAAGTTATATTGGAGTTCATTATAAGGGCAAATCTGAATTGACTGTAAATGAAAGTATTATAATGCACTCTACAATTACATTCTGAAAAATCACAGCCACTATAAATGCGTGGATAATACACAGGTACTATTTTGTTCCTGTAATAATAGTTTTATATATATATATATATATATATATATATATATATATATATATATATATATATATATATATATATATATATATATTTTAATGAAAGTAATGAATGTAAAGTTATTTAGAAAGAAAAATATTAAATACGTTCACTTTTTTTTGTGTGTCTAAAGGGTATTCCTTTTTTAATTGTATCATTGTATGCGTTCAGTCCTCTTTGTAATCTTATAATGCCACTTTCCTGCGTCAAGAGTTTAATCTTGTTTAGCTAGTTTTTTCAGCAGTACAGTACTAACATTGACTGGAATGTTAATGCTAGAGAATCTCTCTCTTCCAAACAGTCATACCAGTTTTATAAGATTCAGTTCAGGCAGTATGTTGAGGGTTCAGTCAGCCTGGTATGAATTTAGCTTGTTCCCAGCTGATTTTATTTTGCCAAATGTGGCTTTTATTTTAGCCCTTTCAGTCCTGACAGGACCCTATCTTGGCACCGTATGTTAACAGCCGTCAGAAATCATGGTGGAACCTCGCGGGACTCCTAGGTCTTCATCTGAGGTATACATTTAGATCTAAAAAAAATCCTATTCTCATGTATACTCAGTAAAGTGTTGCATTCTTCAGTTTGACAAGAATAATTCAGTATTGAAAGGGTTAAGTATTGTGTTTATGCTTTTTTAATGTTTTTTATTTATCTATTTTTTTTTTTTTTTTTTTTTTTACCACTGCCTGGTAAAATAAGCACACACTGTCCTAACATTAGTTCAAAATATGACAGAACATATTTCCCCCCAGACTGAAACAAGTTCAGCATAGGTTTTATCTAGTATCACTGTTTGTAACCTATTCCTTCTTGGTCAATAAAATACATACAAGTCCTGTCACTATTGTTTTTAATATTTATTTGGCATATCTTGATATTGAGATATCTTCAGGAGTACTGACTAGCAGAGGCAGGGGGGAACATGCATCCTAATTTGGTGACAAAAAAAATGTACGGAACATCAGGCCTAACAAAAAACAACTTGGAAATATTTAGACATCTGATTGAATTATCAACGTTCCAAACTGGATTCTACTCTATATACAGTATCAGCACACTCAAACACACTTGTGTTTACTAGATTTCCTATTGGCCAAATAAAATTCAATAAACTGTGCATATGCCAATTATTATTAATATGCTGCAGAAAGAGAATACAAAAACCAAGCCAATTTTGAATACTTCTGGGTCTTTCTTTTAAAAAGCTAATCCACCTATACCAAAAGGTCAAAATAATAAATGGGGGGGGGGGGGGGGGGGGATTAAAACTTCAAGGACTGATACACTGGCAAAAATGTCTACTGTGTTCTGTGTTATTCTGTAGGAATGTTTATTTTGTAACATTATTGTATGTTTGGCTGCGAAAAATGAATTTTTTTTTTATTGTAGCTTATGTTTAAATGTTTAAAAAGTAATCAAACAGTGTATATCAAATATATACTGAAGTGTTTCACAGATTTTAAGTTGTTGCTTGTGTTGTAGAATAAAGAAGCAAATGAAAAGCAAGTATACTTTTTGTGTTTTATTTCTGAGTACATTCAAGTCGAATACATGATCTAAATGTAATTTAGTTTTTATGTACAGCTTTCCCTCAAGACCCTAAAAACCACAACCCCTGCAGTATGACCACATTTCACCAGAAATTTAATTCCTGACTTGTTGCTTGTATCCCTTTAACACACCACCCCCACTGACCACAATCCATCATACCACATCCAACTTCTCTGGAGTATCATGAGTGCTGGGACTGAGCAGCTTTCTTCAGCCCATTTAAATCATGTGACAGTGTGATCTTTCAACTGTCAGCTCCCATTTTTTCTCTCTCTCTCTCTCTACACACACACTCATAAGTGGGGCTAACACAGTTGAAAATGACCACATCATTCCTAGTAATAAGGATTTAATCCAAATTTAACAAATACCCTTGAGGCAATAAAGAGGATTTCTCCTGGAAACAAAACAGATGTGGCCTCCCAGCCAAACACACAGCAGCAGCTGGTTGCCCATTTTTTTAGCTGACCCATTGGTGGTCCATACCCCCAAAAGATAGTTTCAAGAGTCAAATCTGTGTCCGTCGTCATTGTAGCAAGAAAGACCACCTCATTATTAAGCAGGGATTACTAGTATTCAGTCAGTGTTTTGTAAGCATAGGTAGTCTTATGAATTAAATATTATCAACACAACTTTCTACTACACAACAAACGTATACTAGTTTTGTGCACAAAGGGCTATTTCTGGAAGCTTTTATATAACAGGGTTTTTAGGTTGGTCATTTTGTTAAATTATAGGTTCTCCCGAGAGCATTGTTTTACTGATGCCACGCTTGAGGAACAGATGCTAATTATTGAGAGTATTATTCTACAGTAATTTCCACGTATAGGAAAACCTCCTAAGAGAACACTTCAGCTTATGGAACAACCTTGTGGTGAAACTGAATTTTCCCATTGGAAATGTCGCTTAAAAGAACACCTTTTTGGCACTGATACAGATTCGTTGCTTAACTGATTCAAAACTGAAACAGGACTGTTTTGTAACCTGATAACTCATCATCATCAAACTCAAGTGGTTTATTCAGTCTTCTCAAAACTGACTTGTCATCGCGAGAGTAATCTAGAGCGGCTGCTGCATTAAAACCTATAAAACCTATCGACCTATAAAAACTATGCTTTGTTATCCATTTGGGTGTCCATTACAGGGGAAACCCAGTGACGCTGGATTAGGAAGACTGTAAATAAACCAAGGCAGGGACTCAAAGTGGCTGGAGCGAGAGAACGAGACAAGCAAGCACGGCTGAGGAAGACAGCCGATATTAAATAGAAGAGAAATTAAAATTGTTACGTACCCGAGGAGGACCTGTGGAGGTAGTTGGGGAAACCTTGGCCACCCTTGTGTGTAGTGAATAGCAAAACACAGGCTGGAGACCCAACGACAGTAGGGGGACGCTGCATAAGCTGCAGTTTTTGTTTATAGTTTTATTACTGTGTTTTATTTTCTCTTGCTTTCACTTTTGGTTATGGAATATTATTTTTTCAGCACTTGCATGCGCACTGGACCTGTGAGACTGTCATCCTGTGTTGGA
This sequence comes from Polyodon spathula, assembly GCF_017654505.1. Classification (NCBI taxonomy): domain Eukaryota; kingdom Metazoa; phylum Chordata; class Actinopteri; order Acipenseriformes; family Polyodontidae; genus Polyodon; species Polyodon spathula. The sequence continues at coordinate 40,713,577 of NC_054539.1, read as the reverse complement.
GGGAGAGCTAAGTCGGCCAGGGTGTCCTCTGATCACCGCGCACCAGCGACACCTGTGGTCTGACCGGGCGCCTGTAGGCTTGCCTGTAAGCTGCCTAAGGCTGCGTTGTCCTCCGATGCTGTAGCTCTGGGTGGCTGCATGGTGAGTCTGCAGTGTGTAAAGAAGCAGGCGGCTAACGGCACATGCTTCGGAGAACAGCATGTGTTCTTCTTCGTCCCTCCCGAGTCATCACGGGTTGCAGTGGTAAGCTGAGCCCAAAAATAATCGGACACCACTAAACTGGGGAGAAAAGAATCAAAATAATTGGCAAATACTTAAAAAAAAAAAAAAAAAAAAAAAAAAAAATGTTTTAATAAAGTTGCATTCCTAAAATAAAGGCCTGCAGTCAGAATCAAGCCGGTACCAAAGTAAAGTTTGGAACCCTTCCTTCTTAGTTTTCCTAACAATTTTGGGAACATAAAGAAACAATGTCTGCACATAACACCTGCTGCTTGCAAAATAAAGTTTACAAGACTTAAATCAATACGCAGTAGCTTGCAGACAAGTTCCTTTGTCTCTACCCCCCTTTCTCCTCTACAACACGTGTATCCAGGTGCTGTCCTAATTTGACAGTCAAATGGACACAATCATATTAAACCTGACAACAGAACATACTGAGACATGTATTCTATAAAAATGAATTTCTAGACTTAGCGTCCATGAATTAAATAATACATTTTCCCAGTAAGCATTTGTTGACTACTCTTTAATTAGTAAAATGACAGTACAATTAAATCACATAAATAAATCTATCCATACAGGGTAGCTATATGCAGAATAATATTATTACACTGTGTATTTCAGTTATTTTTCTTCTTTTTAGAATACCCTGAAAACAGCAGAGCTGAAAGTTAATTTGCAGCAGAAGGCTGTTCCATTAACAATTTCCACTGCCTGTAATCAATACACTGTCTGTCAATGGGGTCATAAATACTGCTTGAGAACACACTTTCCTGTCAGAGTTTTCAACATGAATTCAATACTAATTCCAGTCTGAGTAGCCTTTGGTTGTAAGTTAGTACATTGTTATATTGGTCAGACAAAACAGTTTAGTCATCTCAAGTTCTTTATGTTTGGTAACAGATTGGATCACTTTACTGCATATTCATTTCTGGATGTTGTTTCTTTGTAATACTTGAAAGATAGATAAATCCATGTGGTTCCCTTTCAAGTACAAAATGTAACCATTACTAAATGGGTATTTACTTCCTAAAGACCCAAAACCTGAATAAGATATAAAGGTGCTCAGTCGAGCCTGTGATGAAGTCATGCCCGTCCCCGAGGGTATAAAGGACTGCGCACACAGATCTCAGTGCTATTTTTCCTTTCAAGAACTGACCTTTTGAGAAGTACTTTTTACTTTTCTGCTATAGATGTACGCACTTATTGTGTTTTTACACAAATTATATGTGATACTGTATTACAAATAATCGTTGTATTAGGTTTATTAATTACGTGTATTTGTGCACTACAGCCTGGTGTTTGTTACATCCTGCCTCGGCCTTGTGCCCCGCGTGAAGCCAGCGGCTTAAGTCCGAATGACTGTGTGTTCTCCAGCTGGTGTTATTTTATTCTCGTTTTGGATTCGGCCAAAATTACAAGACAGTTTGTATAATTAAAGTAATTGTTATTACTGTATTTTTTTGTTGAGAAAAATACTTTTATTTTCTCATTCTGTTTTATGGTTTTCACCAAGACTAAGTGCAGGCCTGTCTGCAAGGTGTGCTGCGGCACAAGTGTAGTGAGAACAGCTGCTACGGAAGGCCATCTGGATCAAAAACGTATACCTTGTACATGTATTGATTTGGACCAATCAGAATACATAAAATGGTATGTGTTCTAAAGAAATGTAAATTAACTGCATATTTTTTACATAAGAGCTTAAATTACAATTAGGTTATATACAGTTATTTTAAGTGCTTCACAGAGTCATTGAATTGACTATGCCGACTTCTTGAGACAGATAATGTTGACTGTGGCACGATTCAGTTTACATTACCCAGATTTTTTTTTTTTTTTTTTTCAATTTCAAATGTAAGGCAACTTTTAATTGGATAATTTATTACACATACTATTTTCTTTTAAATTCATTGGCTATTATTTCATTTTCAATGATCTGATTGGCCCTTTCATAAGCTGCTTCAGTTGTGGTTGCTTGTAATCTGTACCACAGCATATTGGTGCCATTTTGGTGAAAGCTTTTGTATCACCGTTATGAGGCCTGTTAGTTCTCTTTCAATTCGAAAATAGCCGTCAACTAATGGGTGTCGCTGTCAGGTGATAGGATTATGCTGAGCTTAATATAAAAGCTGCCTTTAGGCCAACGTAGCTCTGACGTCAGCGCCCCGCCCCTCGGGTGCTGAATGACCATGCAGAGCGTAGGAAGCTCATCCTCTTCTGCTTTCAGCTGCTGATCAGGATTGAGCGTAATCTATTTGTTGTTCTACAACACTCTGATTATTAAAAAATAAAAAATAAAATTCAGTGTTTGTACCCTCTTGCTTTAGCATGGGAAGCTGGCGGCTGCCCCTTCCCCGGGTTTATCTCATTGAAAACCTAGTTACATTCACTGAGCGGGGGCCGCAATTCATGGGGCTCAGTTGAATTTTGCTCCGACCTTTAGCTCTCATATTTGGCTTGCCGGCTGGTACTGCCCCTTAAGCACTCGGCCGAGTCACTTATTCGAGCGTTCTCGTTCTTTTCAGCTTGCTGACTCTTTGAGTGTCTCACTTACTATTATTATTTATTACTTTGAGAGCGTATTGTTATTTCCTGTATATTTTATTACTTGTACTAACATTTGTTTTTCTTTCTTTCGGAGAGAAACACGAGGTGTGTGTGTGTGTGTGTTGGCTGTGGGCCAGACGGAACACTACAGCAGTGATCTTTTTAGATCACAGCCTGCTAGACACTCAGCAGTGGCCTTTATTAGACCATAGCCTGCTCCAGACACTAGCTGCACACAAAGTTTTTTCCCTATGTGTTGGCTTAAATCTCCCAATCTAAATTTTAATCGGGTTCTCTCAGGGATTATTCCCCAAGTGTGTCTCACCACACCCTTGCAGTAACACGCGCCACCGTGCACACCCGTGCACTCCAGAGCTCACCTGTGCACACCCGTGCCCCATGCACATCCATGCCCGTGCATATAATGCACACCTGTGCTCCACGCACACCCGTGCCAGTGCACCCCGTGCATACAGTACACATCCGTGCACACCGGTGCACCTCCGTGTAGCCGCACACTTCCGTGCCCGAGCACCCCTGCACACCTGTGCCCCGCGCACCCTGTGCATACCCATGCACTTCCGTGCCCATGCACATCCGTGCTGATATCTCTATGCACATGTGGCTTGTGCATCCATGCATCCGAGCACCCCGTGCAATCATCGGTGCTCATTTGTTCTGTGCCCATGCATTATATGCATACCCGTGCCCTTCTGTGCCCATGCACATCCGTGCCGATACATCTATCCACGCACCGGTGCCCGTGCGCCCACGCACCCGAGCACCCTGTGCACTCGTCAGTGGTCATCTGTTCTGTGCCCATGCACTTATCGTGCACCCCATGCGCATACCTGCTCCTGTGCCATGTGCACATTTGTACCCGCCGTGCAACCCGGGCAAGTGCTGTGCGCTATGCTGGTTTTCTATTAACGAGGCTCTCTTAGCCGAAAAATGCCCCCAGCGAACCCGCATGAATTCTGTGTTTCATGTCTGGGTCCAGAACATGCTGCTTTGGCTCTGTCCGACACCGCATTCTGTGCTATCTGCGGGAACTTCCAGAGGCGGATCCTAAAAGCTAGAGCCACCAGGGCAGTGGGGCTGGTTCTCCTTCTAGCAGGGGATCTCATTGTGAGTCTGTTCCCCCCTTCAGGTGGTACAGCATCATCTCCTGCCCGCCTGCAACTATCCAGGTCACCCTCCCCATCTCTCGGACGATGCTGTCGCTCACCTACAGGGAGCGTGGGGCAGCTTCGGCGCTCCCATCCTAGGAGCGTTCACCTCCCGCGCGGAAGCGGGACAAACAGCCTAGCGGGATCTCAGCCCTCACGGACCAGATTGGTCATTTTATGGAGGTGGTGATGGGACAACAGTCACTCATGATGAGTTTGTTGTCGGCCCCTGGCACCACGGCTGCGCCATTTCTCCGGCTGCCCGTTCGAACTGTTGAGCCTGAGCCCATCCTAGACTATGAAGAGGACATCCTCTCTCTGCAGGCATCTGGTGACGACGAGCTTGTGCAGGAGGGACATTCTTGCAACTCGGTGGACAAGCTGCAACAGGAACTGGAGGTATCTCCAGGGCCAGTGTTTGAGGCTTTGGTTGTGCGAGTGGCTCAACGTCTACGGGTGGAATGGCACAGAGACAAGGCACCCCAGGCCTCCTAGTTCTCCTCGGTTAAGCCAGTACAGGACAGGACACTGCCCCCTTTCCCCGACTTTGTCAGGGAGATCCAGTCTTCCTGATCCAACCCAGCATCGGTGGCTGGAGCTCGGGTTTTTTCTTCCATGCAGGGAGCGGAGGGTGCCGGCTTGACAGCCTTCCCCCCTGTTGGGCTCCGCCATTGCGGCCCTCGTACAGGCACAGGGCATTGGACCGGCCAAGGACCTACTGACAACAGAGATGCACCTCAAGAAGGCGTATGCCGCTTGCTCCCAAGCTGCCCAGCTTTCCAATGTGTCAAGAATGCTCTCTGTCTATCAGGCCATCCTTATTAAAGAGCTCCCTGATATGGACACCGCAGCTCACAGACAAGAGCTGAACCAGGTCTCTGAGGAAGTCGCCAGACTGTCCCAACTCACGGCCAGAGCGGAGGGTCGATGCCTTGCGGCGCTGGTGGTCACCAGACGGCAACTCTGGCTTTCCTAGGCTAGAGTTCAGGAGCAGGACAAGTCCTCTCTCCTGGACGCCCCTATCACTCCTGGCCATATGTTTGGCCCCGCAGTGGAGGAGATGCTTCAGAGGACTCTGAAGACTAGGGAGGCATCAAGGCAGTATGTCCAGCTGCTTCCACGGAAGCCTGCCTTACCTGCTAGGGCTTCCCCCCTGTGGGGGCAACAGCCTACGCCCAGGCCTACTCGTGCTCCTACGGCACGCCCGGCAGCACCTGCCCTGCAGTGCAGTCGACCTGCAAAGAGGGGCAAATGGCGCCCTAGGGGGGGCAGCAATCGCCAGCGACCCAAGGGTCCCACGACTGTGCCTCCCGCACGGCCTAAGGCTCAGCATCCCTGAAGGGCCGCAGCAGCCTTCAACCCCTGTCTCCCAGTTAATATACTGGCAAACCAGCACCAACAACAGTTGAGTGCTCAAGACTATGCGGGCTGGTTACAGCTTTCAGTTCTAGTTAAAACCACCCCCTTTCGGGGGGTGATAGTAACTACAGTGAAGGGCCTGCTCCAACATGCAGCTCTCAACACAGAAATCCTGGCGCTTCTCTTGAAGCGTGCTATTCGCAAAGTAGATCCCTCCTTTTGTAGGGAGTGGTTCTATTCAAAGTACTTCCTAGTGCCCAAGCAGGTTCTGCCCTATCTTGGATCTGAGACTTCTGAACAAACACCTTCAGGTGTTATGTTTCAAGATGCTCACGGACCGCCATGTTGTCCAGGCCATTCAGCCAGATGATTGGTTTACCCCTGTGGACCTGAAGGATGTGTACTTTCACATACCCATCAGGCCTGGGCACTGGAAATACCTTCGCTTCGCGTTTCAAGGCAGGTTCTACGAGTATTGCGTACTCCCCTTCGGCTCGTCCCTTGCTCCTCGCACCTGTTCAAGTGCGTGGCTACCATTCTGGCCCCCTGCGTGTTCAGGACGTTCGACTGATTAATTATCTAGACAACTGGCTTGTCTGTGCTCAGTCACAGGAGCAAGCCCTGGCACATACGACGTTGGTCACAGACCACCTCCAGCAGCTCGGTCTCAGGATGAACCTGCAAAAGTGCCGCCTCACGCCAAGCCAGCAATCAGATTTTCTGGGCCTCCACCTAGACTCGGTGTCTACGAAGGCCACATTAACAATTCAGAGAGTTACCGCAATAGAGTCTTGCCTCTCCCTATTCAGGTTGAGAGAGACAGTAAGCATGGTGTTGTGCCAACGCATGCTGAGGTTGATGGCTTCTGTCTCGCAGGCCCTTCCTTTGGGCCTTCTCCACCAAAGGCCTTTCCAGGCCTGGTTCAACTCATTTGAGCTTCACCCTCAACGAGAAAGACATCGCAGACTGGTGATATCCTAGTCCTGCTGGAGAACCCTGCGCTGGTGGAGGATCCCCTCCAACCTTCGTCAGGGGACAACCATGGGTCCTATCTTCCGGAGGGAAGTAATCACCACAGACACCTCCAACCACGGCTGGGGCGCAGTCTGGAACGGTGTGGCGACTCGGGGAGTGTGGACGGGACCTTGGACCTCAGCCCACATCAATATCCTGGAACTCAGGGCAGTAGATATTGCCCTACAGCACTTTCTTCCGGTAGTCCGGAACAAACACGTGCTGATGCAGTCAGACAACACCACGGTCGTGGAATATATCAACCGCCAGAGTGGCCTGAGATCTCCGAGCCTTCACCGCACGGCGGTTCAGCTGTTAATGTGGTCGAAGCCCCAGCTGGCTTTTCTTCGAGCAGTCCACTTACCGGGCCAACTCAACCATGCCGCGGATCTCCTCTCCAGAGAAGGTCCCCTGACCTCGGAATGGCGTCTCCACCCCAGGGCTTTGGAACGCATCTGGGAGTGGTTCGGCAGAGCAGACGTAGATCTCTTCGCCTCACGGGAGTCTACACTCTGCCCTCTTTGGTTCTCTATGAGAGACCTCGACAGTCCCTTAGGAGTCGACGCCCTGGCCCACGAGTCTCCTATATGCCTTCCCACCGATACCACTGCTCACCGCCTTCCTAGAGAAGGTCAGGGTAGAGAAAGCTACAGTGCTTCTGGTAGCTCCTCAGTGGCCCCGAAGGACCTGGTTTTCAACCCTGGTGCAACTCCTGCGGGAGGATCTCCTCTCTCAGGCCCAGGGCGATCTGTGGCACCTGAACCCCAGCTGATGCAACTATGGGTCTGGCCCCTGAACTGGAACGCCTGTCAGCTCTAGGGCTGTCATCAGCAGTTATTGCCACTATTCAGAGCGCGAGAGCTCCCTCTACTAGGTCGCAATACGCGTTTAAGTCGCAGATATTTCAAGACATCTAACCTACCCTCGTGGCGCCCTGATGTGGTGCTGGAAGCCCTTACAAAAGTCCCATTTGAGCCACTCCACACTGTGGATCTGAAGCTCATGCCCTTAAAGACTAAGTTTTTGCTGGCTATTGCTTCAGCAAAATGGGTGAGTGAGCAGCATGCACTTTCAGTGCACCCTTCTTGCACTCGCTTCAGTGGAGATGGGTCTAGAGTCTCCATGCGACCAAACTCGGCATTTTTGCAGAAAGTAATATCCCTGTTCCACGAGAACCAATCTGTGAAGTTAATGGCATTCCAGCCTCCTCCCTTCTCTTCTCTGGATAACCAACGGTTGCACATGCTCTGCCCAGTGAAGGCATTGAGGTGCTATATTGACCGTACGAGGGGTGTCAGACACATTGAACAGTTGTTTGTGTGCTATGATTTTAGGATGCTGGGTCAGGCATTGTCCAAACTGCACCTGTCCCAATGGATAGTGGACGCCATTGCTCCGGCTTATGAATCTGCTGGCCTTTCCCATCGGGGGCAATTGAAGGCGCATTCTACCAGGGGTATGGCGACGTCCTGGGCCCTCTTTCGAGGTGTCCCAGTGTCTGAAATATGTGCTCCGACTAGCTGGGCCACGCCACACACTTTCATGAGGTTCTATAGATTGAATGTCATGGATTCCTCTGCTCCACTCTTTGGAGCTTTGGTCTTGGGCTCTATTACATCAGTGGAAGAGACCACTTGGTGTTAGTCTGGATTAGACTGCTGTACTCTTTGAGTACTCTCTCCAGGTTTACCTATGTGGTAAGAGTATCCTGGTACGATATCATACTGTTAAAGACCCTCTGTTCATAGAACAGTGTTAGGACATACGTCTTTCGAACCACTCGCTGAGGCGCTGTTCCGTGTATATTTTTTACATGTAGATCGATCCTGTCCTACTGCCGCATGGTCTCCCTCACGACTGCTTAGGCACACAGTACCCATTAGTTGATGGCTATTTTCGAATTGAAAGAGAAGGTTGCAGATGCAACCCCGGTTCTCTGAAAGAGAAAAAAGCCATCAAGCAGCGAGGTCGCTTCAGTAGCCCTTGCGGCCTGAAGCAAAAGAGGCTGGGCTTCCTACGCTCTGCATAGTTATTCAGCACCCGAGGGGCGGGGCGCTGACATCAGAGCTACGGAGACCTAAAGGCAGCTTTTATATTAAGCTCAGAATCATCCTATCACCTGACGACGATACCCATTAATTGATGGCTATTTTCTCTTTCTAACCTTACGTTATTTCTAACAAGCAGGCTTCCCTCAGTCTTGTGTGAGTACTGACTGAGTGGTTTTGCCAGTAACTTGCACAGGTGGGCATCCCTGTACAGTGCTACCCGCAGTAACTGTGAAACGGTAGACCCATACCATACTGGTACCAAGGTCACGACCTGCACCATTCCTGACCTAGTGCCGTACTGTACTGAACCGGGACTGAGATTATCCCCCCGGTACCACACCTGTACCATGGTGCTAAAGTCATTGAACCAGTACCAAGCTGAACCTGTACCTCCCTGGTTCTGACCCGGTACCGTACCAACATGTTGCTACAGTCACCAAACCGGTACCAAACTAACCCAGTACTGTCCGGAGGCCGAAGCTGTATATTGTTACAGGATGATGCGCTCTCCATCATCGTCTCTGAGAAGGTGTGCAAACAGGATCTGGCGTTCCCGTCTGAGGACGTGCAGTCAGACAGCACAACCCCTGCAGTTAAGCTCTCCCTATTGGCATAGCTTCTAGCACTGATCAAAAGGTCCACTGCAGTCTTGCAAATGCCCTGGCCTACAGGTGAAAGAAGGCAGTCCATCTTTGATGACGAGGCTGCCACCTCTCATGTATCGTCGTGTCCCCCCCACCCACCCAAGTGTACCCAGATTTTCTTTTTGAGACCCACAGTCATCCTGGGGTCAACTCAGCTACAGCTCCTGTTGTTTCTCAGTCTATGGGCACCCTATATAGGGTGCAATGTGGATTACTTCTGGTGGGGACTTCAACTGTGACATTGGTATAAGCGCCTAATTTAGTGCTCCTGTCCAAGGATGCTATCTACCCCAAAAAACAGTGTTGGGTCTCAGAGGTGATCCTCAAGCTTGCCTATTCAGCCGTTATGTTTGCCGCAACTACCTACACATGTCCTCCTCAGGTACGTAACAATGATTTAAATTTCTCTTCTATTTAATATCGGCTGTCTTCCTCAGCCGTGCTTGCTTGTCCCGTTCTCTTGCTCCAGCCACTTGCGTCCCTGCCTTGGTTTATTTACAGTCTACCTAATCCAGCGTCACTGGGTTTCCCCTGTAATGGACACCCAAATGGATAACAAAGCATAGTTCTTATAGGTCGAGCGACCCCACAAGGCCCGCCTCTCAACCACTCAGAGAGAGGGTATGGCAACGCACCCTCACCCAACCTCTTTGTGTAATTGCAATGATTGACAGACAGAACTTACAAGGCTCTCAACCTCCTCCTGCAGGGTCATGCATGCGTCAGATAGCCAGCACAGATTTCGTCCTGCTACTGGCATGTTAATAACCTCTAATAATAAACTGACAAACTAAATTACATACAGTAATTATGAACACGAGAACGAATATTAACACAGCACACCTACACATGTAAAGAAGAAAATGCTGCAGCGCTCTAGATTACTCTTGCGATGACAAGTCAGTTTTGAAAAGATTGAATAAACCATAAGTTTGATGATGATGAGTTATCAGGTTACAAAACAGTCCTGTTTCAGTTTTGAATCAGTTAGCAACGAATCTGTATCAGTGCCAAAAAGGTGTTCTTTTAAGCGACATTTCCAATGGGAAAATTCAATGGGAAAATTCAATTCAGTTTCACCACAAGGTTGTTCCATAAGCTGAAGTGTTCTCTTAGGAGGTGTTTCTATACATGGAGATTACTGTAAAATAATACTCTCAAAAGTTAGCATCTGTTCCTTAAGCTTGGCATCAGCTAAACAATGCTCTCGGGAGATCCTATAATTTAACAAAATGAACAACCTAAAAACCCTGTTATTATAAAAGCTTCCTGAAATAGCCCTTTGTGCACAAAAGTGGTATACAAGGTGTTTGTTGTGTAGTAGAAAGTTGTGTTGATAATATTCAATTCATAAGACTACCTATGCTTACAAAACACTGGCTGAATATTAGTAATCCCTACTTAATAATGAGGTGGTCTTTCTTGCTACAATGATGACGGACACGGATTTGACTCTTGAAACTATCTTTTGGGGGTATGGACCACCAATGGGTCAGTCAAGCTCAAGTGAACTCATTTCTGGGGTTTCCACCTCTTGTGGGTGATGATGATACATACACTACATGTGTAAAAAGGTGCCAGGGAAGGTGGTGTGTACATTTTGTTCCATGTTGGGGGGTGACCTCTACAAATAATATTTTAAAACATGTTTCAAGAGCTTTTCATTCAACCTCCCTGTTTGTTCCATAGACAGTTAATAGAAAACAGTTGCACATTGGTTAAGATGTTTCTTATCGAGTGCAGAATTAAAGCACTTGAAAAAGCCACCTTAATGAGTTAAAAGACAGCTAAAGAAATGGGCAACCGGCTGCTGCTGTGTGTTTGGCTGGGAAGCCACATCTGTTTTGTTTCCAGGAGAAATCATCTTTATTGCCTCAATGGTATTTGTTAAATTTGGATTAAATGCAATTAACTGCATATTTTTTACCTAGGAGCTTAAGATGGTGGGCGAACAGGAGCTGGCGTTCCCATCTGAGGACGTGGAGTCAGAGCACAACCCCTGCAGTTAAGCTCTTCCTGTCGGCATAGCTTCTACCACTGATCAAATGGGCCACTGCAGTCTTGCAAATGCCCTGGCCTACAGGTGAGAGAAGGCAGTCCATCTTTGATGACGAGACTACAACCTCTCCTGTGTCGTCGTCCAGTCCTATTTGCTGAGGTCCCTCTCTGAAAGCCACAGGCCCTCACCACCACAACTGAATAAGCTGCGCCTGGTTAATAAGAAACTGCTCCATCTGTCAAAACTGAATGGGCAGGCTGTAGGTAGAAACCTGGTTGCGCTGGTAGCTGCACATAGAATTTGGCTTTCCCAGGCATGCATGCCTGATGCCAGCTCACACCTTCTCAGGCAGCCTCCACTTCGTTGGACGGCTGAGTGCAGAGAATGGCCACCTGTTTATAACTGTTTCAGCTCAACAGAGCTCACGGTAGTGACATTCCAGAGACTTCTGATGGCAGCAGCTTCTCAGACGTAAAAGCAAGGTTTTTTAGCCCGCGTTTAACCATGACCGCCTACTGACAGTGTCTCGCTGCTGTCCAAAGGTACTGTGGCAGGGCAAAAGAGAGAGAGGGCAAAACAGAGTGTATGTGTGTGTGTATTTGTGTGAAATATTATGTTAGCAGGGTGGGGGTTACATTTCTCCCTGTCAAAACACATGGGAATGTGGCTGGAGCCAACAACTGTATAAATGATTATAGAATGTACTGTATATAAAATAGGTGTTCATGGGTGTTAGTTTAAAATGAGTAGAATGAATGTGATAGAGGTGGAGGTCTGTGTTTCTGTTCAGCGTTGGGCTGTCCCATCTTGTTTACAGGCACTCTCTTTGTGGAAACAGCCTGCCCATCTATGCCTCGGCATAGCGTTGGCAATGTCACCAGAAGGGAAGTAGTCAAACTGATGCATCCAGCCTTGACTGGGATGTGCTGTGTAGAATAGTCTCAACATAAATGTTTTGGAGGAGGTTTGAAGGAGACATGTGCTGGTCTGTACGGACAACACAACAGTGGTGGGGTACATAAATCACCAGGACGGCCTCAGGTCTCCCGGTCTCCATTGAATGGCCTGCAAGCTTTTGCTCTGAGCACACAAGAACTTCCTCTCACTGGGGGGAGTACACCTGTCCAATGTGACAAACAGGGCGACGGACCTCCTCTCAAGGTCAAGGGGAGTTTCCAGCGCCTCAGAGTGGAGGCTTCACTCCATGGTGGTGAGCCTCATTTGGGAGAGATTTGGGACAGCAGAGATAGATCCCTTCCAGGAATCAACGCACTGTCCCTTCTGGTTTTCCATAACAGGAGGCGGGGACCCGCTAGCAATAGATGTCTTGGTACACCAGTGGCTGTGGCAACTGTTATATGCCTTCCCAACGCTCACCATGCTTCCACTGTCTGAAGAAAATCTGGTGCTCTTAGTAGCCCCTTATTGGCCCAGGAGGCTCTGGTTTTCAGCCCTCTGGTTTTGAGTGGCCAGTCCTGGAAACTGCCCAAGCACTGCAACCTGCACAGTCAGGTGCGGTGGAATTCATGGCATACCCACCCGTTGTGTCTGCAGCTCTGGGTCTGGCCCCGAAACGGATGCATTTGTGCTGTCTGGGTCTGTCCAATAAGGTTATTGACACCCTGCAAAATGCCTGAGCAGCGCCCACATGTTCTCAGTAAGTGGTTCAAAAGTGGTAAGTGCAGGTATTGTGTGTGTATATATATGTTAACATTTTGTAATAAATTAATCTGTTAATCTAAGCACTGTGAATATTCACAATCTAGGGTCTTTAACACGCTTCAACAGTAAGTAAAACTACAAAATATGAAAAAACAAATGTTAAAAACACAGAATATTTTCATTACCTATTAAGATACATTTCACTAGGAGAGGATGTTTTCCTTACTGTATCAAAAGGGTTGTGTTTTGCAATAGGATTCTGTGAGTCGTGGGAGACAAATGATTGCAAATTTTTACCAGGGTGTAGTCCTGCCTTGCGCCCTGTCTGCTGGGTTAGGCTCCAGCTCACCGCAACCCTGTAAAGGATTAAGCAATTTCGTTAAAGAACAAAACTTAGGAATGTCTATAGGTATGTAAAAGATTTTTTGTCATCACGGTAGTTCCATCAAGGTAACGGATGGTTTTGCATAACCGGTTAGTAGACTTTGGGAGGCGATGTTTTGAACCAAATTTCGCGTTAACGACCTCAAGTTGCTAGGTTTCGTGGGTAGGTTTTAGATGAAGCATCAAAATCTACTTCAGAATGGTTAAAGAAGAATAAAATCAAGGTTCTGGAATGGCCTAGTCAAAGTCCCAATCTAAATCCGATTGAGAATCTTTGGTATGAGTTGAAGAAGGCTGTGCACAAGAGAAGTCCTCGGAATTTGAATGAACTGGAACAATTTTGCGTTGAAGAAAATCACTAAAGAATCATGCCAAAAGCTCATTGACAAATATCCTAATTTTTTAAAAGAGGTTATTATTGCTAAAGGTATTAATTTATTTTTTCTTGTCAGGGTATGAATACTTTTGAATTAGCATTTTGGGAGTTTTGCAAAAAAAAAAAAAAAAAAAAAAAAAAAAATAAATAAATTGTAGACATCTAATTCTTGTAACTTTTTCCTCATCCACAAAAGCAAAACTTTTGCTACAAAAGATTTTTCCTATAAACATGTGTTTGAGAATTTTTTAGAAATCATACATTTCCATTGGGGTATGTAAACTTTTGACTGCAAATGTGTGTGTGTGAATAGAATGGTTACCTCTTCAAGTCGCTCTGCTAAAGTAATAGACAATCCATAACTTAAAATACTCATACATTCTGAGGTCATGGCTACTAAGCCACGTCGACAAATCTCTCTTCTACTGTCTTCAGTTAGAGAAAATGTAGGCAATTTTTTTGTGCATTAACATGGTTCTTTTAATGAACAGTAACACCGTTCCACAATACAAGATGCAATTGAAAATTAGATACAGTATGAAGGAAAAAATGTTAAATGTTTCGACGAACTAGTGTGCCTTAACAACCAGTAAAAATAAACAACAGCATTACAATATAAAACAGTTTATTCAGTAAATGCTTGCAATGGCTCACTTTGTAAGCCAGTACAATAAACTAACATAACAGTATTTTTCATTAGAAGCTTTTATGTTCCTTAAGGAAAAGGCACAGCTTCCGAAACATGTTGATTAGTATGGGTTTCCAGTAGAATGTCCACTTTAGTGAGTTATCGAATTGTTCATCATGACCCATCCCCTTGACTGCTGTTCTATTTTCTTGTTGGGTCCAGACTGGTACCTTCATACATGACTTTGTTTTTTAATCCATCTTTGATCATTTTTTGCTGCATTCGAAGCTTAGCATTGTTGTATCTGCAGTAGAACCTTTAAAATGTAAGTAAGAAGAAAAGGGAGTGCGAGTTAATTAACTATAAAACTTTAGCATGAACGTACATTTTACAGAATTTTAGGATTGAGACATCATTTAAAAAAAATAAAATAAAAAACACATAATTTAGATCTTTATTTAACATCATGTAATCAAAGATACTACAAAATGATATTGCAAAAGTCTACTGGAAGCCGTAATAGTAGTACGGATTTAGAAATGTAACCTTTTTTTATTTTTGTTCTTAGTTTTTTATTAATTACATGGAAAGCTACAAAGCATTATGTAATTCAACATGTTAACTTAACATTATTCAGCAGGTTTCATTCATCTTTATGAAGCAAAATTAGTTCATTCTAAAGGGTGATACAAAACTTTTGGCCATAGCACTACAGTACATTCAAATTGGAAGTTGTCCTACAGGTTGCAGAAACTGTGTCTCTTGGACACTGTCCATGCTACAAGGTTTTTTAGAACAAGTTCAGAGATGTAAATAGGACTCCAATAGATCAGCAGTTTGATCCATTCCAGGTGACCTAAGCTACCTTTACATTGTGGTTAACTATACTCAAAAGAAAAACAAAAATGGACACAACTGCTAAGCACTGGGAGTCTTATCTCAATCCCTGTTCTACATTAAAACCAGTTATAGAATTCCATGAAGTGATGATAACATCACATGATGAGGAACCAATTCTAAAATCTAAATCAGCTTGTACATATTTTAGCAGGAGTTAGCATAATTGTATATTTTGATCCTCCCTGTATGAGACAGCAGTGGATTTTTAAGTAGCATGGGTTATGGAGTTAAATATGACAAATCTGGGGGAGGATGGAAATTATTTCTTCCAAGTTACGCACGTTTCTTAATTCTGCTATAGTTAACATGCGTGGATCTCAAGATATGGATAGATTAGTATCAACATACAAAAATGGAAATCCAGCATGAATGGTGCCTAAAAATTCTCTTGCCGGAGATCGCTGGACAATTGATAACTTACCAAGATCCCAGTGTTGTCAACATGAACCCTCCTACACCAAAATCAAAAGATCTTTTGACTCTGCCTAAAAGGAAAAGGCAGGCATTTAATAAAATGAAACACTAAGTACTGTAACAGCAGTTTTCTGTCCAGGAACAAGCAAAACAGACTTACTTGTTGCCAAGAAGTGTCCTAAACCAACTAAGATGGATGCAGCTGATCCATGCAGCACAGCCCCTCTGGCACAGGGAATGTTCTGGATATCAAGGATTCCCAGGAGCTTGAATGACTACAAGAAGTGACAGCATGTTACTAACAAGAGGGCTCCTTACAGAAACAAAGAACACCGATCATCTTTAAAACAAGTTATATTATCTTGAAATATTAATCATAAAACAAATATTTAAGAAAAACTGTCTGTAAGCGCTTGTAGGCTAACTGCTGAAAAAGACACTACAAAAAAATGCAACAAATATTATTTTCTTTATTTGAGATTAAAGGTTGTGGTTTGTTGTAAGAACTACAAATGTTCTGTAACCAAAATACTGCAATTTATTTAATTAACAATGTGCATAAAATTAACTGGTTCTGCTGTGATCTGACAATGAGCAAATGAAAAAATAATAAGCACTAAGATGTACCACATACAATACTGTATATAGGAAACAAAATTGTTAAAAGTGCGCATGACTGTTTTACAATATGGGTTACATTACAAGTGGACTGCAGTACTGGCATAAGGTTGCACTTTAGCAAGGAACAAAGCATTGTAATGCTATTTCTGGATTTATATTAATATACAGAATACGACTTAAAAACAGCGCTATCACTTCTACCCTTCACTCTTCAGTAGCACTGTACAGCAAGGATTTCACCTGAATTTTACCTTTGTTTTTCCTTCCTCGCCCTCACCTGCCATGGCGTTCCCAAACTTGTGCAGCAATACCCTCAGTGCCTCTGTTGTGCAGTATCACACGAGTACCTTTTAATAGGAATAGAGTTATTTTAACCCCATTCGTGATATAACGAAAACAGGAAGAGTCCCGACAACTTACTGTTCCGGGCTGTCTCTGATCTGAAAATGTCAGTTCCCACGTCTGAGACAGGTTTATAGGCTGTCCTTCGCTACCACCAAATGTCCCTGTCAGGACACTGCACTCTGATTGGTTATCATAGTATTGTTAATAAAACAATGAATAATCCTTCTTCCAACACTAAAACCCTACACCTAAGGTCAGTATTCCATACTGCAGCCATTACACATCTAAAGTAGTTCATGTCTGGCAGTGAATAAGCGTTTTTGTTACTTTTTTTTTTTTTTTTGAAGTGACCGGAGTTGCTGGCTTCCTCAGTTGTCCTGACAGGAACATTTCGTGGTACCTTTGTAGGTACTGCAGGTTTATAGTTACAGAGTGACAAGTCTACCCTTCCGCAGTTCAACGTTTTTTTTTTTGTTGTTGTTGTTTTTTGCAACATCTTAAGAAATAGTATAATTTGTATCGGTGGTGTTTAGCAGACCGGTGTGTAGAACACTTAAGAAGCATTAGCATTAACACCACTGCATTTCCAATCGCTCGTCACTTCAACAATGACGCGTTACGTAGCTGAGCGGCTCAGAGTGAGAGTGGTCAGAAAGCACACTGAGCGTAATTTGGATGATTTAACACTCCACCAGATCAGAGCGTTTTGGAACTTTAAAAATGGCGTCAAAAAGCGAATCGCTTTCGGGTATCTGTGATGTTTTTGTCGATGAAATGACCCGAGACGAGAGGCTCATTGACATGGAGTTGTTATAAACAGCACCTTTATCTTTGACAGTGATTTCAAAGACATTTTACCAGTAGTGCATACCAGGCTTGCTGGCCCAGAAACAAGCCATGCAACCGTCGAGAGCTGTGTGGACCAAATTGTGACAGTCTGAGTCTGTTTTTAAATCTCATTTCCGTATGCGGAAAGATACATTCGAGGCCAAGACAAAAGCGACAGCGTTCATGCACAGTCTGGGACGTTTACTGTAACTTGTTAGTGCATAATAAATAAATTATAATAATTAAACGGAGTAACTATCCATCAATAGGCCTGTAATGTTAAAATACATTTTAAAATGATAAAATAATTACATGTCCAACTACGTTTTTTATGTCAGAACATGAAACCACTTTGGCATTCATTTGCATATTGTAAGCCTACTCAAGTACTATGCCTGTTGTTTTTTATTATTATTATTATTATTGTTATTATTATTAGGCTATTATTTTCTAGTAGGCTACTGTTCTGATAAAAACTGCCCCCACAACGGCTCTCCTGTTTGTTGGTTGGTAATTGGGGGGTTCCCTTGGTTAAAGGCAGGGTTGGCGCCAAATCAGGGCTCGATATAAGGGAACGCGGGAGCTGGGAGAGGAGAGAATGTTCGAAGTGTGTGTGTGAGAAGCTGTTACGCTGTTCTTGAGTTTTCTTTATGTTGGTTAATGTTCAATAAAACCGGCCATTCGAGAACTGCAAGAGCTGTCTGCCTCTCTCATTTTATCCTAGAACCCTAAAATACTACAGTATGTTGTTCAGCAAGCCAAAGGAGCATGTGATGTGAAGCATTCAGCTCTCTCTACCTGTGGAATCCAAACTATTACTGACTTTATGAACACTAGGCAACCAAGAATCTTTCTGAGGGAAAGGAGACAAATTTAGCATTAACTGGGGGGGGGTTCTCATTATGCATTCTTTGATATGTGTAATGTCCTGTCCTCTGTGACCTCAGATGTCATTAAGTGGCCAAGCACTGAGAATGCTGGGTTAAACGCGTCAGCATTTGAAGAGAAGTGAGGATTTCCTGGAGTCATTGGTGTAATTGATGGTTGCCGCATAGCAATCAAGGCTCCAGAAATTGAAAATGACAGTTATTTTAATAGAAAGCGATTTCCTTCTATTAACCTGCAAGGAGTTTGTGATCATGATATGAAATTAATTGATGCCAATGCAGGTTGGCCAGGGTCAGTTCACAATGCACATGTCTTTAGAAACAGTCAGATTAGTACAGTCATGGAAAACCAGCAGATACTACTTCTTGACGAACATGTTATGGGTGACTCGGCCTATCCTTTGGAAACCTACCTTCTGACTTCTTACAGGGACAATGGGTATCTAACAAGGAAGCAAAGCAGATACAACTACTTGCACAGTTGTGCTCACTCCGTTATTGAAAGGTGCTTTGCACAATGAAAGGGTACTTTTTCTCCCCTTAAATATCTAGACATGTCCAGAACAGACATGATACCAAAAGTTATAATTTCTGCTTGTGTCTTGCACAATATCTTAATTGGAAGAGAAGGCAATATCATGTTTCCCAAGATGACGCTGGTGATAAATTTTGGCAGTGCCAATCACACTACTGCTGCACTTAAGAGGGACAATATTGCTGAACTTCTGCAGAGTAGTTTTGACAGTAGCTTGATTTTCATAATAATAGACTTAATTAGATTTATTTGTCAGTATATACATAATTATTATTTTAATTGTCAGTGCTGTTAATTATACAATAGACAAATAAAATAAATACAAAAAAACAACAATTTTCTGTTGTTTTTTTCTTCTATTTCTTGATGTTCGCCTTCAATATTTGGGTAAATTCACTGAGCAAATAATTTATTTCATATATTAGCTGAAAGAGCCAGCTGCCCAACGTTTCGATATGTTGTGCATGTCTTTCGCAAGATAGTAAGTGTTTGAATCAAAACAGAGGTATTTATAGGTTTTTGACATCATGACAAATACTTGTTATTGTTTATATTCAAATCCATGATTTATTCTTACATGATGTAATGGTGTTCTATATATTATGACATCATTTTTACTTCTATCTTTTAATCTGTATTAATTCTAATTAACATTATTTTTATATAAACTTATATTTATATTATCATGCAATGCTGGCTCTGAGGATGAGCTTTGATTTGACCTCCCCAGCACATCAGCATACAACTTTTGAATGAATTTTATTTATTTATTAAAATGTTATATATTTATTGGAGTTGTTCCAGTCTCTCCAACATGTTTTATTTCATCACATTTTTCACAGGCTATTGCATTACAGTAGATAATAGTTTTTTAGTGGATATGTGTTGTTCTTATGTTTAAGTATATTTTTAATTTTGTCCGTGTACTAGTGCAAGTATTTATAGAACTAATGCTGTCAATTATTCTTTATGTTTATTGTAAACTAAAATACCACCTAAATTAGCTTCTCTTCTGAATGCTACAACTGGGGCCTTAAGAAATACTTAAAAAAAATAATAATAATAATTCTGAATTATGTAGAATCTGCAAGTGTTTCCAAACTATCTTAGAAACATTGAGCAAAAGTTTAGAGTAGGTCATTACTAATGAGACTTGTTTGACCTTTTTATCTCTATTTTTATAATCTGGTAGATCATCTCTTTTTAGTTTATACACTTTTCTTAACTCTGTCTCTATAATTCTTTCTTAGGAGGCAGACTTCATCAATAGATCAACTTTGTGTCAGAACAAGTAAACTATGCATTTATTTTTGTACTCATAGCAATTACCATTTAAACATAATGTGCTTATTATCATAGTGTGGTAAAAGTCCCTTATGTTAGGGAATTGTGCACACACTCAAATTCTGTTCTGCACGTGTGGGGATTGAGGGGGTATACTTTGAATACTCAGGACCTGCTCATTAGTTGCCTGCCATAGATATATGTAACCTAGGCATATCTGTACTAAAAGGCAGATTAACAGCACCATGTAGTACTTTGCCACTATGGAAACAAATGTCCTTTAGATTGGCTGGTGTGTTCTAATATAAAGCACTTTGTCCGATCTGGCCTGTATTACATATGGCAGGCAACTAGTTAAAGAGCAGCTCCTGAACAAATAGTTAAAACACCTTAATATATACTTTATTAAACCACCAAGAATGTGTATGATTGCATACATTTATTTATTTTTGTCTAACCTATGTATATTTCTATAATATGTATGTGTGTTTTTCATATTAGTACTTTTATTTTTTCGGTTAAAAACAAGCAAAAGGAGGCAATGGGCTGTGAACCTACACAAGCTTAGATATGACTTGTTACCAGATTGACAATCTTCTTTCAATGGCAAGACACTTGTGTACATTCTCACATGACAACATGTCCTTGAAATAGCACTTAATAATACAGTATGCAGCGTGCTCCTGAAGCAATTATATTTCAAATCAATATGCTTCACATACAGTACCACACAGAGACACACACAGTATTTGATGGCATGTGGCACCAAACAAGTTTTCAGTGGAATAAATATGGTATTTACAGCCACTTAGTATGTATTTAACAAACTATTAAGTTGTATAAAACAGTCCATTATTTTGAATTATTGCAAGAATATCTGGAAAGCATTTAATAAAAAGTACAAATTACAGGAAATACATCTAATCAATTGTGGTATAAAAAGAATGCAGTGCTCCCTCGACATTTCAGTAATTTGGTTTATTCACAGGCCATGTTGACAGAAAATTGTAAATGTACAGTACTATATTACAATGTATAAGGGCTCTTCACTAATTGACTGTTTTTTGATTTGTAAGTCAGATAGCAAAATAGGGGTGTGTGCAATATAGTAAACAAGACACTATCGGGCTGCCAAGCCATTTTTGTGTTATAATACCATTTCCAGTAACATGATACAGTTGTAGCAAAAGCTGTTATGTTTTTTCTTCCAAGTAAAAAATGAACTGTTTCAGACCTTTTTTCTTTCTTAAGAAAATTGATTAAGAAAGGTGTTTTTAATGCAATGGCTTGGTTCATTTTTCAAATGTTTTTACAACTGCACTTGCTTCCAGACTCTCACTGAAAACGAGCCACTGTCTCAGTGAGTAAGCTACTTGATACAATATAAATATGTAGTGCTTCTGGAGAAGATTTCCCTAATTTATCCTCCTAGCCTTTTTGGATAAACTGCTTTGGATAATTATGGTGCATGAATATCACGTGTAACAAGGAATAAAGCAATCTCGGTTAGGCAAGAGCTGTTACACGTATCACATTGATCAAGATAAATAAAACAGAAAACATCTATATTAAAAAAGAAAAAGTTGTTTTATTTCTACAGGGAAAGGTACAAACTATACATACTTAGTTTAAGCAATACACTATTGATGGATTTAAATATAATGAAATAGCTATGAACCCTGTACAAATCCTGAAATTGAAAAGAGTTGACACGAATAACAGAATGTAACTGAAACCCCTTCTGTGTTAACAAGAAGCATCCCAACCCTGTGGATGGCAACAGCATGTTGTGCAGGTGGATAATATACTAGTCCATTATCTGTCTGTGAGGTGCTTGAGGATTACATTGGCCATTCATTTTTTAATAAGCTACTAGTCTGGAAAAATGTTAAAGCAACCATGGTTCTTTAAAATACTGAATTGACCATAGATACCCACGGTATTTACCATGGAAAATTACACACACACACATTTTTAATCCTCTTTTGTCATCTGAAGCTCTTCATATTTTATGAACACCAGACCTCAGTAAATTCTAAATATCCGTAGAAGTGTATTTTAATTGAAGCCATGGAATATGTAAAATATGTTCTGAAAGACCAAAGTTGCCATGGAAACCTCAATGGCCTGTGAAACATAGGACAGAGCTTGTTTTAGAAATCGGAGAACCAAATCTAACAAGCCCCTTGTTCTAACTTTATACGTACCTAACATTTTTTGCAACACCAGACCACAAGAATTCTGGGATTTTGTCATATGAAGACATTTTATTTGTTTATGTACCAATAAGCTTAACAATCAAGCCAGGAGTAGGACCATTTGCTTGGTCACAATCTTGTCCTATGTTTACATTTCACATTGGTAAGACTGAGGTACTTCCAGATTCCTCCATGCAGTAATACAGTACATTTCTGTGATCAAGATACCAAAGCAATCTGTAGCACATTTAAAAAACAGTAATACAAGATTTAAAAAGAAATACAGTAGTGCATTTGAAAAGTATTTCTTTGGGAAATGTCATTGGCCTTTTACAGTTGTAACATTTTTACTATGTTTGGCCAAAAAAAACATTACTGCTAGGTTTTAACATAAATGTATTTTAAGTTGTGATTATTGTGGGTACAAGAATGATGCCTTGTTTGTGTTTCATTGCAAATAAGTATCCTTCTGGTCTTCATTAAAGTCTATAGAAATTTAAAAGCACACATTCAAAGACATATAGTTACAAAGGTAATTTACCCATCCCATACCATTTTATGATGTTTTGCAATCATTTTCTTAATTCTAAAAATCAGTCTTTATCTTGCTCGCTGTCCTGTGTTGTTTACTATGAAACAGGTGGAACACGGCAAACATCACAGGCCTGCAAGCAATGTCAGTCAGTGAGGAACAGAGAAATGATTACTTTTTTTTTTTTTTTTTTTTTTTTTTTTTTTTTTTTTTTAAATCTCAGTAATTAAAGTAGAAGCAATTTAAAACTTTGTCACTGAGAAATTACTATAAAACCCAAAACTGTAATACTGTATACTAGTAATTACAAAACTTTACCTACTGAACCTGATTGGATTTGCCAATCCCCTTGAATTAGCTGCAAATTTGGTTGCCCATGTGATGTGATCCCTTTAGCAACATTCA
This sequence comes from Polyodon spathula, assembly GCF_017654505.1. Lineage (NCBI taxonomy): Eukaryota > Metazoa > Chordata > Actinopteri > Acipenseriformes > Polyodontidae > Polyodon > Polyodon spathula. The sequence goes on along the minus strand of NC_054539.1, from coordinate 40,690,576 downwards.
AAACACATGTTGATAGGCTGCTCTTAGACATGGTTATCCATGGTTTATCTAATTGTAAAACAGGAAAATTGGTCACCAAGAGAGACAGCAGTGACAGACAAAGGGAAAAGATCATTAGAGGTTTGTCAAGTCTGAAATGTAAATTATGGAAAGGATTAATATCCCTTGACTTCCACCACATTGGGAAGTCTACAGCATATCGTGATCGGGGCAAACAGGTCCCAACACAAGGTACAGGTCCCAGTTAAGTGGCCAGGCAGTGTGCAGTAATGCACCAAGGCAATATTTTATTTAATGCATGTGATTAAATACTTTTTTGGTAGGAAAGAAAGGTTTAACCCAAGAAACATTGGGTTTTATGTATACATTTTACAATGTCTCGAATACAGTGACACTTAAAACAATATATATATATGTGTGTGTGTGTGTGTGTTTAAATGTACTAACGTGCTGATGACGTCAATCAATTGCACCCGATGAACGTCACCAGTGGACTATTGAAATGAGATTCCGTCTAAGGCACATCTTTTTCAGAAAAAAGTCAGTCTGAGTGGATCACGGCCTGCATGTGTAGTTGTTGAAATAAAGGATTAATAAAAAGACTAGCTTGACTTAGTCTGGACCGTAGCCTGTTCATTAATACACATATATATATATATATATATATATATATATATATATATATATATATATATATATATATATATATATATAAGCATGCTTATAAAAATATTGCATTGCATTACGAATATAAAGAAATTGCATTGCTATTATTTTAACAGCTCACCACACAGTTGATGGAGATGTTACCATTGTGAAGAGATGGCAGAAATATTTTAGACCTTGAGGAGAATAGCTTTAAATATTACACTGAATCTTCCTAGATTACTTTGCAAAATTCTGCCACGAGATTAAAAAAAAAAAAAAAAAAAATGCAAAAAAGTATCTAACTGTACGGTCGCATCTGGTTCTGAACCCACTTTATGCCAGGACCAGCAGCTATGGAGTCCCAGTGATTGAGCAGGCATTGGAAAAGTACTTTTAACAGCAAATAGTTATCGTACATATCAGAGAAATGAACAGATATTATAAGAATCACAGCACATTTTACTACCACTATATTCAGATACAAAAAACTTATGAACCACATTCATTCTCAAACCTTTACAAATTCCAAAAGGTTAGAAATGGTCAGTTACCTTGTTTAGTTCAAAAGACTACTGTAATACAAAATATATTTTCTTAAAAATGTTCCCTAGTAACATTTCTAAGAACAAATATTGTATGGAGTCTTTTCAGTTTTTTTCTGTTGCACGACACCTCCACAAATTCAGCTGCTGCTGTATTATGAATCCTGTCTATAAAACTCTGCATAAAACGCTGAACTCCAAGACTTGTCATTTCCTAGGACATGTCCCTCAAACCATTACATGGTGTTATCTCCATGTATGTTTTCCTCTAATTTACTTGATTTATAAAAATGTGATAAAATATTTGATATTCGGTATTCAGTATGTTAATATAATGGTAAAGCCTATCATTTGCAATAAGATTTTAGGCATATCAATAGTGATTTAGCCTGCATTTTAATCTTTTAACTTCCTGTAGAATTGGTAAACCGCGATGGTACATCAAATTTTAAATAAAGTGAACCATGCATTTGTGGGCAATGCAATAGATTAGATGGGCTGAATCACAGCGATGAACCTTTGGCCATTAGGCAACATATTGCTAAATAAATGTTAAAACCAGCTAATTCATTATTTTAAAGCTGACATGAAAAACTGAAAAGTTGGGCCAATGAAACGCAGGTTTTTATCACTTAACTGGTTTGGTCCTTATGATTGGCAAGGAGATTGCACATTTTGTTATACAGAAGAGATTCTAAAGCTTATGCAATATAACCAGTCAACTAAGACAGTATTATTATGTAGCAATATTGCAATGATGTAAATTGCAACTTTGACTGCGACATGCAGCCAGAGAATATTCAACCATCACAAGATCCACAATTTATGTTATGAATACTGACCATGCCCTAGCAATCAGGCTTCTAATGAAAACAGCACTTTCAGAGCAATGTTCTCTTACTGCTCCAATAAAATTGTTTCTGTGATCCTCTGCATCAACCATTACACCATAACACTTAGTAAATATCATCACGTGACCAGCAACCATGCACACACAGTACTAACATATCTGTGAAGACTACTATTAAAAAGCAGGGTAGTGGCAGTCAAAAACTTATCAAAATGAATACAGATGGTTAGACACATTACGTGTCAGACACCCACAGCAGCACAGTTGTTTTAAGTTCCCACCATGTGAGCGCTATCTTGACAAGTTTGCTGGTGAAAGCCATTTCTTATATTGCTAAGCAAGTTAGCCCCAGATGGCTGTTTTGTTGAAATATCAGGTTTAAAAATGTTTTAAACCTGTGAAGGTAAAGAAAACAAGGGTCCACTGCAGACCCCTGCTCAATTTGAAATAAGCACCATTCCCACAATTGACAGAGATAGATGTAGGTTAGCAATGGTGGTACTAGGTCATGTCCAGTCAAAACTCCTTACAGGTATTATTATGCTTATGCTGTGTCTTTTGTCATTGAGGTACTTTATTATCTGAAGAGATACCTGCTGGGAGAAACAGGTTTTGAGAAGCTGCAGTCCCACAACCGCTGCCTGCTCCCGATTCCTGACTTGTGGGTTCTCCCAGTTATTTGAGCTCAACAACAACTGCCTATGAAAATTAGCTGCCATATCAAAATTGTTTTTTGTTGAAACTCTGAGTACAGTCTCGCCCACTCATAAAAGTTCTACAGGCAAGTTCACGAGAAATGCAATGTCATGCCAAGTACCACCATATTAAATAACCAGGTCACAATTAAACACTACACAAATTGTCTTCCTGTTCAACTAAATCAGTCTTCAAATAAAAGTCAGTAACATACACATTTCCTCCCCACTTGTCGGTAAATACAAAAATGTCAGAAACATTAAAACAAACAAAAAAATAATAACCATGACATATAACCACAGTTTGTAATTGTAAATATCTAAGCATGACACTACCCACTAAAGTGAAAGAGCTATCTGGTAACCAGATACGCCAGACACCTGAATTCAAATATCAACACATTTCAGAACTGTGCAACCCATATTTGAAAATGTCAGACTAACTGAAACCTTCTGTTATCTATGGTTCTTGGCTATTGCACATGCAACACAGTTTCAACAGAACCTATTTATATCTGGCAGTTCTGGCATTGTGTTCTGAAACAACTAAGTTTGTAGTTAACGTGACATCTTTCGTTTGTACAATTTCCGAATTCTCTTCAGTAGTTCTGTGGGAAATGTGGCTTTGCAGGCAACACTCTCTTACTGGGGGGGAATTTAGAAATTTGGAATTATTAACAGGAGTTGTGTCACATCCAGTATTTAACACCAACTACAACTGTGCATCTAGCAAAAAAATAGCTAAACAATAAGAGCAATGCAAAAAAACAAACAAAAACCCCCAAAAACTTTTGTACAATAACCGAACAGAGTACCAGGGCACACCAGCTGTCAGGCCAAATTCTGGGTGCACCACCGCACCGCTTTTGTGTGATTGTTCAAGATATCTGAAGCACAAAGCTTGCTGGGATTTTATTGTTAAATCAAATGGCCTAATTAGGTAGAAAAAGCTGCTGGTGGCTGTTTGTGGCCAAACTTGTCTGCTATAGGGGCTCTATTTATGTAATCTGGAAGCAGAGATGGTAAATACAGGCTGTATGGTGCTAAGAAACAAAAGGCCCAAGATGTTACCATCCAGAACATGAGAATGTACAAATACACTTTTTTAATAACATAGTGAAAAGAATAAAGATATTTCCCAAAGGCAGCCAAGCAGCTAGTCTCTCTTAAGAATGTATCTGCAGAAGCCTTGACTGCATATTGAGCTGTAGCTTGGCATTAAAAAAAAGTAAGTGATAAATTGGAAATGGGACCTTTCACTTAACCTTAAAAGATGAATACTGGAAAATCAGTCCCACATCATAGTATCAGGGATTTTTCCTGCATTTGCATTAGGTGACATTCAAAATGTTGAGAATAATGTATGCATTCTAGAACAGGCAAGTATGCCAGATCAAATATGACATGAGTAGTCAAAATGTTTAGCGCATTACATTACAAACAACAAAATGAGACTTGGGGACACTGCTGTGTTATTCATTTGCTTTTCATTTTGGGAGGACCCAGTGAAATTAGCTTAATCGTCTGGGTTTAAAACTATATCCATCTCTGCTTTCACATTATGTTTGGTATCACACTGAAAACTAACAAATTGGTGGAGGGGCCAAGAGCAATTTGAGCAACAGGGGGAGGGGGGGTGTCACCAAAAGAAAGATTAACTGAAAAAAAAGAAACAGTATTCAACTTAATGGGCGCACAATAAATGAATTCTCTTTAAAAGGGTTTGTTAATGCTCATTTGCAGTGGCAGCTTTTGTTTTATACACAATGTAAACATGTCCAAAAAATATTGTAACTAACTAGAACAAAATAGCACTGTAAAACCTACATATATAATCTCATTTCTCCGCTGAAACTTTTGAGACGGGAGACGCGGGGGGGGGGGGGTTTTGTGACACTATTAGAATGTACTACAAATTTACAATCCTGAGCATTTAACTGAAAGGCCAAGGAACTAAAAACTATGCTGTTTTTGTTGTTTCTTTTCCTACAAAAAGTTAGCAAGACCAGCCAATTTAGTTTTGAGTAAGAGCCAGTTGTCATATTATACATTTCAGTCATTGCTGAGGTTCTCTGGGATTATCGCCTCGCATGGTGGCCCGGCCTGGGTATCGCATTAGTGGTGGTGGAAGAGGAGGAAGGCGAAGGTGCTGAGGCAGAGGCGGCAGCGTCTTCTGCTTCCTCCAGCTCGCCCTGTAGCTCCTGGCTAACGCTGGACTGCAGTGCGGCCGGTGTCAGCCACTCCTTAGGAAGGCAGCTCTGAAGGAAAGGAATGCAGGAACTGAAGTAGGCCAGCCGGTTCACCCAGCGTGGCGTCTCCCTCCCACACAGAATCTGAAATCACACAGCAATAAACCGGTTATGTTAATAGCGTACATTAATATTAAATACTTTAGACCAGTTGCATTTTATCAACACACTGCGCACCTCTCATATTTGTGTAAGGTTTTCTCATTGTGTTTTTCTATGAAATCATCACTAGATCAACCACTTGCAATGTTTGTTTTTTTTTGGTTACACTAGTCTGTGTGTCTGCTGCTCCACTTTCAAAATAGGCTTGGTGTGTAGAAATACGAATTTAGATCTTTTGTATATTTTCCATTTCATCTGACAGCACAGCATTCCCCTGCATAATGTGTCATCATGCAATACATTCTGGCCCGGATGGAAGCATGGCCCTTATGCCAGGTTGACTAAGATCAAACCAGTTTGAATTGAGACTAACTCTCCAACCAGCTCTAGCTGAGCCTAATAAGGTCTCAATAAGTTTTCACGGTGCAGATGGAAATGTGGAATTACTAAGCTATGAACACCACTTCCTGGAGTAACTCGTCTTCCTTGCAAATACCGACAAGAGTGACCAATTTTAGCTTCTTCGATCTGATGAGTGCTATGGCTGCAGGTTCTATTCATGCTGTGCAATGGTTAGATAGTGCCAGCTGGCATATATTTTAAATGCATAGTTTGTTTTCATCTGCAGATCAAAGGCTGCATGCGTAATTCTTTCCATACAAGCTTTAAATGGTAAAGCTCAATATGCTTGTGACAGGCTGGCGAGTGGAAAGAGGCCCAGAGACAGACTGCAGTTCAAAAAATAACTTTTATTATAAATAAACACAAAAATGAAAGGGCACAAGGGCCAAAACAAAGCAATTTAAACACAAAGAAAGACAAAAAGCAAAACTGTTATTTTTTGTAAATTTCCAGGCTGGGCAATGCCTTCACTGGATTCAAACTTTCCAAACACCCAAAAAAAAGCCAACCTGCTTCCTCAGCTCCCTCTCCCCAAATGAGAAGCAGAGGCCTCCTTTTATATCAGGTGGCTGGGCGCTGATTGATCGTTAATCAACCTAATCAACTAATCAACCCCAGCCACCTGAACATAATAAACCCAGGCAGGTAGGGGAAGTTAACCCCATCCCTGCCAATTTAAAGGGCAGAGCTTTGCTCTGCCACAATGCTGTATAGATGCACCATTTACCAATGCCTGTTTAAATCTTTAATCTTGTTTCATAGTAAACAACAATTTATCATATACTCTCTTGCTGTACATCGTTTTAATTAAATAGCTGTTTTATGGCAATTTCTCTGTGCTTAGAACAAACTGATTACTTCGTGTCTGTCTCCTCTACTGTAAATATCTTTGCAATATCTTATTCAGCAATGGAATTCATTAACTCTGGGTAATTTAAAATAGAGCAAAGTAAGCTTGTATCAAGCTAGAAAACTATTTCAGACAAACATCACAGCCTTAAAGTAATTGTAACTAACCAGTGGTGTAGTGATATATTTAGAAGTGAGGGGTTGGTATAATCTAATGTTGGGGGTTGGGGTTGATGGGGGGGTGGGGGGGGTCTAATGTGAGTTACAGAACCACATTTTAGCAGTTACGGTATTTAACAAGCTGACAAGTGTACCAATCGGATTACAAATTCAGTATTATTGTAAAGCAACTAGACTTACAGCTATTTATATTAAAGATAAATAAATACACAAATACTGTACATATTTTCACAACCAGTTTCATACACTGTTACACACATGACTAAAACGCTATCATTATTTTTATTAATCCTATGCATAACACTCCCCCTTCTTGTATATTGAATGGTTTGGTCCAGAATCAGCTCGTCTCACTGTCCCACTGCGCAGTGCTTACAAAGGTACCACGAAATGTTCCTGTCAGGACAGCTGAGGAAGCCAGCACCTCCAGTCACTTTTTTTTTTTTTTTTTTTTTTTTTTTAAAAAGTAACAAAAACGCTTATTCACTGCCAAACATGAACTACTTTAGATGTGTAATGACTGCAGTACAGGATACTGACCTTAAGGTTAGGGTTACAGTGTAGGGAGAGAATTAGTCATTGTTTTATTAACAATAATATGACAGCTAATCAGAGTGCAGTGTCCTGACTGGAGAATTTTGCCTTGCCTTTGTAAGGACAGCTCATATTGAGCAATGACATTGAGGTTTTGAAACAGAAGTACATCCGTTTGCAAAAAAGATGTGTAAGGCCACAGGTACCCTTTATTTGTTTGTTGCAATTGAGTTTTATCTTGTAAATAAATGTTTAGCTTATTTTACCAACATTATTTCTTAAATATGGGTCTAAAAATAAAAACTGTTCAAATTATTACATCTAATTATAAAATGGTGCTATACCTAGAATCCCCACAAGTAATTTATTAAAGGAAGGTGTTAAACAAAGCAAAGCAAATACTGTTCTTTAGAAGGTAATTACTCCTCAAGTAAGGCAGTTTGTAACGTAATTAATCAAAACCCTTGTGGATAATGCATAACATAAATACTGGTGTTCAGGTAGGCTACTTGTCTAATCTGTTGTTGCAGATACCCACTGACTGTGAATACAGAACAGAGGAGTGAAAAGTGGCAGATATGAAGTCCATATTATATCAGAGACATTAAAATGGCCCATAGTGTGCCTAGATTAGTGTATTTACATGCGCAGATTGAGATGGATAAGTACGGGACTTTCCATAACTATCCTGCAGAGGATTACACAAGATTTGGTTTGAGAGTGATAAATTCCAGGAAAAAAAACCAGCTTCTTCAGGCCACCCAGATTGTGGTTGTGACGAGCGCCAGCTAAGACAGGGCCCACCTCAAAAGAGAGTTTGTACAGTTTGCTCCCCTGGAATATATTGTTTATACCAAGGTTAGTTCAGGAGAGCCAGTGCCTAATTTCTAAAAGGACAGGAAATAATAACAGCAACCTGCCTCAAGTGTAAACTGCCAGTAGACTGGAAAGCCATGGGAAGCACGGTATGTCTGCAGTGCAGGGAAATTACTGAGGGAGTTGCAGTACATTATAGGTACCAACCGGAGAGAGAGAGATCACCATAGCTGTGATGCAAGATACTGGATGCCAGGGACCAGCTTTGCTGTTTGAGGAAGAAGAGAACAGAAAAAAAGATGGGGTCCCTTTTGACCTGAAGAGAAGAGCTTGCTTGCTGCTAAACAGTTTTTATCATAAAGTATAGTTGCATACTGCATTTTCTATAATAAAAAAAAACAAAAAACTATGCTTTCTGGTCACTAAAACCAGTTTCCTCAAAGACGAATTATAGTTGTCTTTTCTTTGAACACCTTTTCAGTGAAGCAGCAAAACCTCAAGTATTTATAAACAAGGCTAGAGCTAGGGGCTTTTTCTAACTAAACATTTTCTCTGACAAACAAACTTATCCCCAAGTAACAGCCATCCAGACAGTGTATTTTTTATCAGTCAAAAGGTCAGGTTGTGGTTTGGTCTTGCAGTATCTCTCGCTAGAGGTGGATTTTTGAGGAAGTCACTTATTTACTTAAACTAATGCATTATAATTACATTTACCTGCAGTAGTATGTGCATTTTTGCTTGAACATGCTAAATGTTTTGTAGTATGAATCTAAACATGTAGGTAAGCTTGATAGATAGCAGTCACATTGTAACCACATACTGCATGAGCAGTGGGGTTGTGGTGATCTCATGAAAGGTGGGTAGGCAACTGAAAAATTGGACATAAAAACTTTAATCAAAACGACACCAGAGCGTTTTTTCTCCAAACCCCGATCCTCAACTGAGCTTGTGAGAATTTGAACTGAGCTTGTGATTTGTAGTGTAATTCTGATTTGAGACTCTGCTTAAAAACCTTTGAAAATGGGTCTTTGCCTTTGTGCTTGCTTCTAAATATAGTCCATTGAGTTAGAGGGCAAAACAATAATGTTAAACAATAATGTAACTGCTGCTAGTGCAACATGTTGTTTCTTGCTAGTTTTAAAATATTTATATTTTTTACTTTAACATCCAGGCAAGTTTTACATTTGCTTCAGATCAGCTACATTTATCTTTAACCAGGACTGAGAGTGCGCAGAACGGCAGGGAGAGAATAAGCAAACAGTTTAATTACCTTACGATTCAGGTGCGTGACTAAGATTAAAACTATTGCAATTATTTGTAAACAAATAAGCTTACTTGACTTGAAAAATGTCTCAAGCAAATTCCTACTTGGTTTGCTTGAAAGAGTAGTACACAACAAGCTTCAATTTGCAAACTGAAAATGAATTTCAATAAAGAACGACAAGTTAATTAAAAAAAAACTATTCTACAGTAAAAATGGGATTCTGTTATTTTGCAATACCACAGCTTCAGATTATTACCATTGCTTAATAGAAGCAACATTTTATTTAGAGTTGTGTAAAACTTAACCCTGTTCATGGTCCCCACAGCAACACAAACCTACTAACGTCCTTGTTAAAAAAACAAAACTAAAAACATAAATAACTGTCTTAATGTAATTAATTAAATCCAGAGCAAAATATATATATATCGGTTGCCTCCCCTGTGCTCTATAGGTTAGGTGCCTACGGTCTCAATCAAGTTACAGTTCAACAGTAGAAAAATATACTAAAAGGTCACGAGTCATCAAGTACATGCAGAAAAATTATAGCCCCCCCCCCACCAAATTGACTACGATGTCTCCATTGTCTGATGACATTTTTTTTTTTTAATTTGTAAAAAGCATTTCTAAATATTACATCTAAATTCTCAATAACGGTCTCTTTAATAAAGCAATATCACATGAAATTCAGCTTTCTTGCACCCTTACCCTAGCGTATTTATGTCCCGCCTCTGCTCACTAATGATTGGACTGTCACAGAAAAAAGGTTGGTTGATTTTATTTTGTGTAAAAACATTTTACAGTTGGTCAAAAGTTTACATATCCCAATGGAAATTTCTAATTTTTAGAAATTTCTCAAAACAAAGTTTTAGTAAAAACCTTTTGTAGCAAGTTTTTCAAAACCCCCAAAATGCTAAGTACTAGGCTCCTCCTGTCAGGTCAGATCTTGAAAGGAAAAATGGTGCCAAGATCTGTGCAAACAGTCCTTTACACTCTCGGGGGCAGGATTGACTGCGTCACAGGCTTGGCGGAGCAGCTTTGACATATCTATTCAAGTTCAGGGTCTTTATGGAGGTAAGCACCCATGCGGTAATGGTTACATTTCGTACTTGAAAGGCAACTATTATCAAGACTAGTACATATTTGTCAACACTATGTGGAAATTATGGAGTTTATTTCAACATACAGTACCAGTCAAAAGTTTGAGTACACTTGCTGGAAACTAGGTTTTTTCATAATTCACAATGTTTTACGTCGTATACGTTTCTGTAAATACTTGAAAATGAAAACATGTGTTACAATATAAAAAACATAAGGAGCATCAAAGCAATGTTCAAGAAAATTGAAAATTGTCTCTAAATCTTGGATTCCTCAAAATACCCACCCTTTGCCTTAATAACAGCCTCACAAACACGAGGCATTTGGTTAACAAGTTTCAGCAGGAAATCACCTGACATGTCTTCCCAGCTCTTCTGCAACAATTCCCAGAGATGTAGGGCACTTGTGGGTAGCTCTGCTTTGACTTCTGTCCAGTTCGTCCCATACAAGTTCTATGGGATTGAGGTCTGGAGACTGGGCTGGCCAGGTCATTAGATTGAGTTGTCCTTCACTTTCCTTCTTCGCCAGATAGTTCTTGCACAACTTTGAGGTGTGTTTCCGGTCATTATCTTGCTGAAGAATGAAGGACTGCCCAACTAGCCATAATCCTGATGGAATGGCATGCCTCTGAAGTATGATAAGATAGCCATGCTGGTTGAGCTTGCCATGGACTGCTAAAGATCACCAACTCTGTCACCAGCAAAGCAACCCCAGATCATGACACTTCCTCCTCCATGCTTGACAGTGGGAACCACACATGCAGAACTCATGCGCTCACCCTCTCTGCATCTTACAAATACTCGGCAGTTGGACCCAGATATTTCAAATTTTGACTCATCGGTCCATAAGACCGACTTCCACTCCTCAAACGTCCAGTTTCTGTGTTTTTTGACCCAGGCAAGTCTCTTCCTCTTAATCTGCATTCTTAACAATGGTTTCTTTGCAGCAATTCTTTCCATTAGGCCAGCTTCACGCAATCTCCTCTGAACAGTTGATGTTGAAACATCTGTACTTCCAATAGCATTTAGTTGAGTTTGTATTTCAGGGGCTGTCAATTGCCGGTTTTGCAGTCTTGTGACTCGATTGAACTTGTTCTCCGATTCTGAGGTCACCCTTGGCCTGCCTGACCTTGTTCGGTCCTCATGAGTGCCAGCTTCTTCAAATCGTTTGATGGTCTTGGCCACAGCAGTTACAGACACTTGCAAAGTTCTTGCAATTTGTCTTAAAGATTGACCTTCCTTATTTAAAGTAATTACAGACCGTCTTTTTTCTTTGTTTAACTGAGCGTATTTTGCCATTTTCTGCTCCCTTGTGCCTATGCTACCTATATTTATAGTAACCATGGACCCTCACCTGTTAACAATAATTGGTGACAAAAGGTTAATTAGGTAACATACTAGCAAAGACACTTTTATGCATAGATAATCATGAAAAACCTGGTTTCAAGCAGGTGCACTCAAACTTTCGACTGGTACTCTATATAGCAATAAATCATACATTTATCCAGTTCCTTCGAAATTGACTCATTTATTAGCTTTCAAATCTGGATCTTTATAAAAGCTCTGGGTATTTTTTCAACACAAGTATTATGGTTTCCTCCGTCATTCTGGATATTGCTTTATCCTGCTGGACCGCGTATTGTTTGATTGGTTAATCCCTATTTATTCAATTCTGTTTATTTCGTGTCGCTCCAGTATCTCCTAGGTTTCGCTCCCACATCGCCTGTAGTGTGAAAGATACTTATCAAAAGTATAGATTCTATTAATTTTGTCGCTTCTGGTGTGTAGACGCCTTAAGACTTGCCTTATCTACTCACTCAGGTAGACAAAATCTTACATTAAATGAGAAGTTGTCATAAAATATGTTTGGTGTGCCTCAAAAAAGTTACATGTATCAAGGTGTGTCGCTTCTTAGAAAAAGGTTAAGAAGCACTGGAAAAGAGGCCGGTGACCCGGATGATAATTAGACATACTGTAGTAGAAATGCAATGGTTCCATTTAAATGGCACACAACATTTTAAAAATGACAATGGCTGGTACAATGTTGCAATACACAAAAGAATAAACTTGTATAAAAAATTCACGCTATGTTCTTGATCACTTGCCAGCTGTGAAATAATGTTTTTATAATATAATAAATCGGATGCGAGATAGATAACTAGATAGATATATATTTATATATATATATATATATATATATATATATATATATATATATATATATATATATATATATATATATATAACCAGCTATTTGCACAATTCACAGCAGAATATAGTAACCCCAGTTTCATGCAGCAGATGAGACAGTGACCAAACGCATTAGTGTTGTGTAAACATTTAGTATTTAATATCGTAAAACAGCAGAGCCAACTCGCTGAAATAAAACATGTAAATCATAAGAGCTGTAATTGTTACATGCTGTCAGATCAGGACTTCACTGACACTGAACATTGGAGCTATCGGGAGCCTCATATCATGAGCCTTGTGTTGTGATAAGTATCGCCTTGTACCATGATATGTATCGTCTTGCGAGCCTCGTATCGCGGCATGTATCGTATTGTGAGCCTTGTATTGATATGTATCGCATCGTATCGTGATACATAACACATCATGAGCCTTGTACCGTGATGTGTATCGTACCGCGAGCCTTGTATCGTGACATGCAACCTTGTATCATAAGTATGATATCGTGAGCCTCGTACCGTGATACATATTGTATCGTAAGCCTCGTATCGTGATGTGTATCGCATTGTGAGCATCGTATGTGATACGTATCGCATCGTAAAAAGTGTCCCATTTCGAGCCAAGTATTGTGAGCCTCGTATCGCAGGCCTTGTATCGTATGCCTTGCATCGTGATACGTATCGCGAGCCTTGCATCGTGATACGTATCGCGAGCCTTGCATCGTGATACGTATCGCGAGCCTTGCATCGTGATACGCACCGCGATATCGTGATCGCGAGCCTTGTATCGTGATCGCGATATCGTGATACGTATCGCGAGCCTTGCATCGTGATACGCACCGCGAGCCTTGTATCGTGATACGCACCGCGAGCCTTGTATCGTGATACGCACCGCGAGCCTTGTATCGTGATATGTATCGTATCGCGAGCCTCGTATCATATTGTTAAGACACTGCCAATACCAAACTCTACTATGGGATTAATTACTGGTAACCTAACTGGGTATGTTTTTCCTTAATGAAAAATTAAGCAGATTACAATTTTGAAGTAAAGAGCTTTGAGAATCTCTGGGAGTAAAAACTAAACTGGGTTTTCTCATAATACAGGAGAAAAGACCTTGCTTTAAAAAAAAAACAAAAAAAACAAACAACTCCAGCCTTAATTGTTTGTTTTCCACAATTGTTTTATGCATGTTACATGAAATGAAACATCTGAATGAGCTCTGACACCTCCTGTGATCTCCCCTGGTCACCCTTGTAAAGGAGATCCAAAGACACTTGTCTATTAAGGGCACTACATAAATGTAATTATATATCTGCTTGGGAAAAATCCTATTCTCCGATTGGTTAGCTTTCAACAGACACATAGCCTTTGATTCAGATTCCCCCACCACCTATGTGTCCTAATTCTATAACATTTAATACTATTACTAACCACAAACTAAATTCAGACCCAGAATCAAATGTTGATCTTTTTAATGGAAAAGCTGTTGAACAATGGTATGAAGATTAATTTCCTGAACCAGACAAAGTACCAGTATATCAAATTTCTTTAAAAAGTGCAGTGAAATAACAGAACCAGAACTGAATCACTACAACTTGACAGAAATGAAAAAAAAAGGCTTCTAAATGGGCTGTAAATATCTGACAAAACTGACTCCAAGAAAAGGGTAGACCTCTTGCATTTAATTTACTTTCTAAGGGCAAGTTGAACACAGTCTCCTCAGGCAATGTTATGCAGATTCCGTAAGGAATAGAGATGGAAAGCAGTAAAGCATATCAAGCTTTAAGGCCCACAGTACAGCTGAAAAGTGAATTTAGCAAAAGATGCAGCATTTAACAATGCTAACATATTCCTAGCAGTAACTAAAAAAAACTAGGATCAAGTGGAATAGACAAAACAAGCTATCCCCCCAATAACACCAGCAGATCTGGAGAAGCTAAACAAATGTGAAGGCACAAAGCCAGCATCCTCACCCTGACACCTCTGCTTCCGCATGTAGCAGAGCCCCTTCTGGTAGTACAGCAGTCAATACAGTTAATTCAGTTTTTCAAACTGCACAATATTTGGCAATGTTCAAGTGAACATATATTCCAAAAATCACTGATCTATAATTAAAGTTTTATCAGATGTATTTATGTAATTTACTAAAAGTTTAAGTATGCATGCAAGGGTTCCTCGAGTAGCCATCCAGTTAAAGTGCTGCTGCTGGGAGAGCAGGATGAGCCACACAGCTTGGACAGCACCGGTTCGCGTCCGGGCTGTGCAAAGAGGCTGAACTTTGCTGGGGACTCTGAAGGGGGCATTAACTTGACTTGGACGCTCCCGGAGTGGGGGGGATGAGGGGAAACCGGCAGGGGCGCCTTCTCCTTATCGTGCAACAGCGAACCCTACTGTCTAGACACTGAACACATTCAGAGTGGATAAAAAGCAGGGCTGATATCTGTTCTCCGGGATTGGTAGCCTGCCCACCTCTGATCTGGTTTGCTTGGCATAAAAGCGATTCTGGCTTTAGGCATATGAGGGTACCCACTGCAGTGAGGAGAACAAACAATTGGACATTCCAAATTGGGGGAAAAGTAAATTAAAAAAAATAATTGTTCACTCAAAAAAATAAATTAATTAAAAAAAAAAAACACAACACACAAAAATTAGCATGGGCTAGGGTAATATAATTGACAAATTTACTTAATACACACTTTAATCAATATTTATTATATTTATGAATAAAATGATGTTAATTTATTAAAATAAAAGACTTAAACAAATGTTTACTTTTCACTGGAACTATTTTTTTGTATGTAGTTATATTTACTGTTATTGGAATTTTTTTTTTTTTTTTTTGCTGTGTCAATTTAAAAAGTAAATCAATCTAATAATTTTATAATAGCATCAAGCTGCTCCAGGGGATCTGTCGACATGACATAACTGCACATTAAGGGTTAAAAGCACTCTGGCCATGTAACGCCTTAAGCAAGTGGTTATATCATGACTTGTCAACCCCATAAGGTACAAACAGTGTTGAAATCCAAGCAAGAAACATTCTTACCTCAGACAGTGTTGATGAGAAGTGATTGCAGTTTTTGTGCATGAGGTGGTAGGCATTTCCCTTGTATTCCTTCCCGAGTTCTTCTACAATTCGTTCAACATCCTCTTCTGTGAAGTCAGTGCTTCCCAGAACTATGGCTTCTCTGTGGATAGAAAGGCGATGGTCAGATACAGATACTAGGTTCCTATTTGCAGTCGCTTGGATAATCTGACTGAAGGCCGGTTCATCGACACCCCTAAGGGAGATTCAACTGTGCCAGGTTCTTCTTGGTCCAAAGGTACTTGGTAAGCATGTTGTTAAGAATCATCATGCAAAAGGTAACTACAATAAGGTTTTGTAAAATGTCTTCAATAGCCTCACCATGGGCAGCAATCATTCATATCCATTCTGAAACAACATTCATAACCAAGCACTTCCGATGATTAATTATGTTTACATTAGAACCTGTAAGTAGCAGCTACATTTACAACTCTGTTAAGGAGTGCAATGTTGTGCACAAATTCTAATTTAATTAGTCTTCATACTAGCATCTAGCAGATGCCATTTCTAAAATTAACACATGCACATGTTTGAGCATGAGGCAGACTATAAATCTTAAAAAAAAAAAAGAAAAAAAAAAATAGTAATGTAGGTGTTAGAATGGTTTACAACAGTCTTCTAAAACATGTTTTTTCTATTGCATGGGTCTCCTAATTGCCTCTTCACAAGATTTTAATTAAATACTTGCTTGGTAAACTTGTTTATTAGTGGATAGTTATGCAATGTATGTGCACGTATCACAATTTTCAGATTTTGTCAATACTGAATGCCTTAAGTTATAATTTTAGCCACCCTCTTTGCATTGGTTACAAATGCAATAAAAAAGTGTCTATCCACAGTATACCTACATATTTCTATTTCATTGGCAAAAAAATATATACATAAAATCTAATTCTGGACTTTCCCTTGTTGCTGCATATTGTTCATCAAATACTGTAAAATTGAACTTGTATCTTTCCTTTCACTCAAATTCTTGCCACCTTACAAAATTAGAGCAAGTTATGTTTAACCTCCATATCCCCCTGCTAAATATCACAATACAGTTATCAGTATCATGAAACAGTGTGCTACCCTAACATTCTGTTAGTATTTCATTACAATTCTCAAAAGTATGGTACACAAAGTACTTATATGCATCAATGCTTCTGGTTGTAGTGAAAAAACAAGTTATTTAGCATTGGATTTTTATTGTTGGAGGAGATATTTTTACGGTTAAATACATGTACGTTATTGGTTTCCAACTTTACATGTAAAATGTTAACCATCATTTTGTCAACTTACAATCTATCTAAATCAGAGCAGACAGAATAAGCAAATGACTTGGATACAAATTATTTTCTTTAGGAAGAAAGCTGCACTGACCAAACTGTGGCAGATCTAAATATCACCACTGAGATGACACCACTTTGTGTACAGGTCTTCAGACGGCCACTAAAATGGTTGCACATGCCATTTAAAAAGGTGTCAATATTAACGAGGGCTCTGTGGCGTCAGCTGGTAATTAAAAATTAAATACATGTTTCAAACTGAAGTGCAAGGAGGACTTTACAAATCAGATCGAATACAAAATGCCTGAAAGTGCAGGGGTGCTGTATTAACATGAAATACGGTAACCCCAGTTTCATTCTGCAGTTGTGATGGTGACCAAACCTGTGTGAGTACTGTTGTGTAAAAATGTACCTTTAAATGAACAATTTCTTTCAAAAAATGTAGAACAATTAAAAAAGCACTAAGGGTTGTGCGTTGCACACATGTCATTGACAAAATACCCCAGAAACTTTAAATAAAGAAAAATTATAACAAAAGGGCTGAAAGGAAAAACCAAACCAAAAAAAACAAGGTTACCTACTGAAAAAGTACTCCAATAAACTAATTGCTGTCTTTTGCTAGTCAAATTGTATGATGCCTGAATAAATTCTGAGTTAACACAAATACTGTATTTTTACTCTGTTAAATTGCACAGCAGCACCCCTAGTTTGACGATTGCTGTTATCTCTTCAGCCAAAAAAGCAGGCATGGCAATTCAAGACGTTACAATAATGAAAAACAGTTCATGTATCGTGAGTTTTGTACTATATCAGGGTCAGCTGTTACAGGGAGAACGGAGTACGTATTTCTCAGACTGATCATTTGAAGAATGATGAAAGCAGAAAGCATAGAAATACTTGGGACTGTAATTAGGAAAGGTACACTTACCCTGACACCAGCAGCCACAGCAACATGCTACTGAATTAACACAGTAAAATAAATAAATAAAAAACAACATTTAGGAAATTAAAAATTTAATTTAATTTAATGCAGCTTACTTGATTCCAGTAACAAAGCTGCGATTCACTGCAATCGAAAAATAATGGTTTCGAAATATCTAAAATATGACAGTGTGCTTGCAAAATATCTAAAATATGAACATGCTGTTTTTTATTGTATTCACATTGTTTCTGCATAGATTAACCATAAAACAGAATGAGTCAAACATGTGCTGCCTGGAATAGCCTGCTAGACTATGCTGCACTTTTTCCATCCTGCTCAGATCATTAGCAGCTTACTATGGCAGACTGAATGGGAGAAAGCATCTACAACTACTAGAAACTCCTATATTATAAAACAGACCAGACAAGCAGCTACCTGGCTTCAGGTTCCCTCGCCATCTCTGGTGCAAGCTAAACAGGTTTAGGTGTGGAATGGTCCGCTGTGCCAAGACTAACCATGTCTGGGGCATCAGAGAGATCCCTTTTTGCAAATGGGTGCTTTGGAGGATGCTGCACTCATGCTGGATAGCTGCTCTTTCTGTGCTGGACTCCCAAGAGGTCTATCCAAGCGGAACACTGCAGATCTGGAGTCTATCGACTGTCTTAAGACTATTTAACCATGTACATTTTACCTGTAGCCTTGTCGTCTTTGTCCTACTCACCGAGAAGCAATCACAATAGACATTATATATCACTTGGCATTTACCAAATTTGACCGAGGACGGTGGTGGCTCCGGGGTCAAGTCATTGGGGCTCTCTGAGCAAGTTGAGAATTGGTGTTCAACAAGACCACTACATTATAAATTATTTGAAGGCTCTTTTGGTCAGCTGTCATAACAAAACAAAAAAAATAATGAAAATCCTTTGTTAGAGATGGATGCTTCTGGTTTATATTACAAAAGCTTGGATAATGCAATTTGTTGCTAAGACACAGTAATGGATCTATTTATGGCTTTCTGTTTGAACAGCTCTACTGTAAATGTGCTTCCAAACCAATATCCAGAAACATATCACACTTCAAATAACGTCTGAGCCAAATTAAAAAGTTGAACTGTTCTACTGGAAAACTCATTCAGAACACAATGCCATTATTCTTCACTTTAGGTTCACTTTAGAAATTTAAAAAAGTTTCATTACGTAAAAGATGCCTACTATACATAATGAAACAATCCAGAAGATGCCTACTATACATACTGAAACAGTCTATACAGATATAGATTCTTAACGTCTCTGTGCTTTGCATCAGCTGTGCTCTTGAAATCACATACACTATTGTTGTGTTAAATGGATGTCACACTCTATTAACTACTAAAACAAGCGGCACCTTTCAAGCAATACAATTACAGGTCAGTAACAACTCAGTGTTAACATGAGGCAACACACCAGATTAGGACCAAATGAAAATCACTTATGTTGTAAGATATTGGTCAAATATACTATTAAACCCTCATCAGCGGCAAAAACATTAGCTCACATGAAAGTGTAAAAGAATTGTTCAAACCCCTAAAACCACCCCCCCAGCAGTAATGGGTCGTAAAACTAAATCACAGCGATTACGTTAAGGAAAATTCGGATTTTGTTGAAGAAATAATAAAAGGGAAGAACAATGTGCAAATACTGCAGAGTTGTTTCCAGAGGAAAAAAAAAAAAACACCTGTAGAATCTCAGAGTACTTACCACATTAAACTAAAAACTCCCAATGGTAACTTCTGGTGTGACACAGATATCATTAAAAGAAACCGTAACAAGAACGAAAAGAAAGCATGAGGAAGAGGGGGACGTTACTCATGAATTTGTTCAAGCAATGGTACTATCAGGTGCCAGTTTAAACCAAGCGGATGGACCGACAGTGCCGTGAAAAAGTATTTGCCCTCTGTCTGATTTTCTGCATTTTTCCATATTTCTGACACTGAATGTTATCAGATCTTCAACCAAAATCTAATACTAGATAAAAGGGACCCTGAGTGAACAAATAACACTTAAATAATACTTTATTTATTTATTTTAAAAAGTTATGCAACACTTATGCCCCTTTGTCAAAAAGTAATCTCCCCCTTAGACTCAATAACTGGTTATGCCACCTTTAGCAGCAATAACTGCAACCAAACGCTTCCTGTAGTTATTGATCAGTCTCTCACAGCGCCGTGGAGGAATTTTGGCCCACCCCATGCAGAACTGCTTCAACTCGGTGACATTTGTGAGTTTGAGCATAAACTGCTCATTTCAGGTCCTGCCACAACATCTCAATGGGGTTTAGGTCTGGACTTTGACTAGGCCATTCCAAAACTTTAAATTTATTGTTCTTCAACCATTCTGATGTAGACTTGCTTGTGTGTTTCAGATCATTGTCTTGCTGCATGACTCAGCTGTGCTTCAGCTCATGGATGGATGGCCTGAAACTCTCTTGCAGAATTCTCCGATATAGAGCAGAATTCATGGTTCCTTCAATAATGGCAAGTTGTCCCCGGTCCTGATGGAGCAAAGCATCCCCAAATCATGACACTACCACCACCATACTTGACCACTGGTATGAGGTTCTTACTGTGGAATGCAGTGTTTGGTTTTCGCCAGACATAATTCTCTGTCCATAGAACATTGTTCCAGAACGCTTGAGGATCATCCGGGTGCTTTTTGGCAAACTTGAGACAAGCATTAAAGTTCTTAGTGAGCAGTGGTTTCCGCCTTGCTACTCTGCCATGAATCCCATTTTGGCCCAGTGTCTTTCTGAGGGTGGAGTCATGAACACTGACCTTAGCCAAGGTGAGGGAGGCCTGCAGATCCCTGGATGTTGTTCTAGGGTACTTTGTGACTTCCTGGACAATTTTACACCTTGCTCTTGGAGAGATTTTGGCAGGATGGCCACTCCTGGGAAGATTCACTACTGTCCCAAGCTTTCTCCATTTGGACAATATGGCTCTGACTGTGGCTTGGTGGAGCCCCAGCGACTTAGAAATGGCTTTGTAACACTTCCTAGACTGATAGGCATCAACAACTTTTTTCTTCAGGAATTTCTTTTCATCGTGGCATGATGTGCCTCTAGAACCTGTGTGATGACAACTTCACTCTGATGGTAACGGCCAAAGTTAGTCAGATTTATATTGGGTAGGGCTGGCCCAAATCAGGCCTGATTGTTAACCAAGTATTCAAACAGCTGACCCTAATTATCCCTTTAACTGGGTTGAGTTAACTAAGGGGGGCAAAAAGATCTGAGCAAATTCAATGTGAATTCAGTGTGAAAAATGTGCAAAAATGCAGAAAATCAGACGGGGACAAATACTTTTTCACGGTACTATGGAATGACGAACTATTAAAACCAAACTGAGCACAACATTCTCCTTTTGATTTTGAAAGCCTCAATAATACACATTTATTTAGGGCAATTGTTTCAGACAATGAAATTGGTTTTGGCAAGCAAATAAAAACAGGTTTATAAACATTTGCTAGATTGGGCTAAAGATAGCTAATTTCAGACTAATCTGAAAACCACAACTGTGAGCTATAATGTGGAGTCTCTCACTATAAAGGAGCCCTGACTAGCCTTTAGCAGCTTTTCAAAAGAGGTGACAAGCAATATTGGCAAGCATAGAAGTTGACAACTGCCACACTAGTGGCAGTTGCCCTAAGAAAGGCCAGTTTATCAATGCCTTGACTTGACATAGCTCAAAACTACTTCTTACTTCAACAACAATAAAGAAAAAAGTGTTAATTAGTATTAATACAGTGAGGCCTTAAGCCTATGTTGCAATTCCCACTTCACAACAAGTCTAGTCTTAACGTTGCAGGGAAAGGGCTAAAGTCCCCTTGTGTTGTATTTGCTGAATCTATTCATGTGGCATGATTGAATTTACAAGACTGCCAAGACAGCTGTACTCAAGAGGGCAATTTCATTGACAAGTTTCAGCCATCAGGGAAATAAATTATTCTTCTCATACTTCAAATTAATTCATTGGGCTTGTGGTTTTCATGCGACTTCTGTCAAACAAATGGAAATATATTTTTTTTGCCACGAAGCTTCTATTTACATACAGCATAGCAGTGTAATGTACTACAGCAACACTTGCTCATTGGAAGTACTATGAAATTCCACTCTGTGCAAAAAGATGTACATTAAAATTGGACAACAGTGACTTTAAATGAATAAGCTGTTACTTAAACCTTTTCTTTTATTTATGACATCAATGTTAAAAAATGTCAAATTACACTGCCTCACCAACGCAATTCCCAACAGCAGCTCAGGAGAACTGAAGGTCAAAGCACCCTCTGCCCAAGACCAAGCCAACTGCCTATCTACACGCACAAGCTTAAGAGCACAAATGAGTAGCAACCAGCTTCTGGAGGATAAAAGGGGCAGCCCTGCAGGTGTCCGCTTGAGCGCACCAGACACTTGGCCATTAGAGTTCACTGTAGCGCGATGGTTAGTCCCGGATGATTTTGCCTCCCTAACCCACGGGAGCACAACAGTATGATTCACCCTGCACACCACAGCACGCCTTTACCTTTTTTTTCCCCCCCTACCAGGTGTTCTCTCCCTACTTTGGAATCGCCAGTTGTGTTATTAATCCCAGTTCACTGCTGCAACCCCCCAGCAACTCGGGAAACGGGGGCTGAAACATGAATCCTCCAAAACGTTCTTACTGCAAATCCACAAAGAAGCCACCAGACCTATAGTGCTGGAGGACAACACAGATCTGAATGGCTCCACTGCAGACCCACAGGCGCCCTATCAGCCACGGGGGTGGTGCGCGGTGCCCTGTCGACCTAAACCCTCCCTACCAGGGCAGTGCTCGGCCAATTGTGTGCTTCCCCTTAGGAACCCCCAGTCACGGTTGGCAATGACATAACCTAGATTTGAACCTGAGATCTCCAGGCTATAGGGTGCATCCTGCACTCCACGCGGAGCGCCTTTTCCTGGATGTGCCACTCGGGAGCCTGAAAAACCTTTTATAATACAGAGTTATTTTATAAAACCAGGAGATATGTCCATATGACAAGCAAGCTATGTAAATGTTTAGCTATATAATATATAAATAACGCAGTACTTCCTAGAACATCATAGATCGGACATTTAAGTTGAAAGTTTACTGAGTAAAGGAAAAATGGACTCAAAAGAATGAAATAGTTGGGGACAGAAACAGGAACATTGACAAAATAATCCTTTTGGTCCCCAATTGTGTGTGCAATTTTTCTTGTTACCCTTTTAAATGTTAATGGTACAGTGGGACTTTGCTCTCCAATTTTGTTCATATCAGTGGTTATGGTTAAGCACATTTTCTTCTCAATTCTGCAAAAAGATTGGAAGAATTGTACTGCAAAGGAATGCCAGTTATTTTACAATTACGTTCCAACATTTATTCATGGCCAGTTACTGCATATATGTGCATGTTCTTTTTAAAAGGAAGATTTTTAAGCCTTGGAATATAAAAGTTTGTTGTAGAATGCACAGAAACACTATTAAACTCTGGAATGCAGCTCGTGTCACCACAGATATATCAGTAAGTGTGGATTGGTGTATGTGTACTGGAAAATTACCTGCAAGTACAAGTCAGGTATTATAGAATAATTATATTTATTTATTTATATATATATATATATATATATATATATATATATATATATATATATATATATATATATATATATATATATATATATACACACACACACACACACACACACACACTTGTAATACTCACTTGAACTTGAATGTGTCGCCTAGCTCTGTTGCATCTCCAGGCGTGATTTCAAAAATCCCTGAAAATGGATAGGGGTGGCCACCATAGGCAAATTCTGAAAAGAGAATACAAATACAAGCTTTGGACAGTTTTCATTACATCATTCATTTCAATAGGAGTATCCGAATAACTGCAGTAAAAACCACTCAATAAACTGAAAACATCATAAAAAGGTTAAGGGCTGTGACAGAGACAAAATGATTCTTGGTGATAAATCTCCCTCCCGACCTGTGATGGCACTGTGTAAAGGGAACAGAGTACCCTGGACTGGATGGCCAGGCAATTAATTCCAAGGGTTAGGCAGAAGTCAGAGATACGGTACACTAAATCGTTGATCCGGAAGGGAAATGCAATCGTTAACTAAGGGGGCATGACTGACGTATAAAAGGGGCAATAGCAAAGTGATCTGTTGTGGTTAATGCTAACCGGAAGGAGTACCGTATTGTGAATCGAGAGTGTTTTGTTTGTTTTTGTTGTGTCTAATTGTACTTTTTTGTTATTTAGACTGCTAACGCGATCCGGAGCTGTCGCTACAGGCACAAAATACGGACAACACTTTGTTTCACGATAAATTGTATTAGCACCACAAGCACTTCAGCACTCACTTTGGACTGGTGACCGTGTTTGTATATTGTGGGTGCATTAAAGACTTTGTTATTTGTTGTTTCGGGACTGAACCCCAGGGTTAAACCGACTAGTACACAGCCTTGTGTACTAACATTCATAAATAAAATACTGCTGCACCTGGATTATCATTGTCTGTTTGTTATTGATCACCCCATCACTCCTGCACCTGCACACTGCTAACCACTTTGCCACAGGGGCAAAGACCACATATTTTCTAACCAAGCACCCTAAAGAAAAAAACTGGGTCAGGTTTGTTTGTACAAGAATTCTACAACTTGTAACCTGAAAATCTGCAACAGCAGTGCCACCTACAAACACACAGCACTGCTCTATTACACTAATCTAGATAACTGTCTAACAATTTAGTACTTGGCTTCTTATGCCCACACATTACACCATAGTCTTGAGAGATTACAGTGACAATTAAGTGATTTAATCAAATAGGCTGTTCTGTCATTTAATATACAGTGGAACAATGGAGTAGAAGGGAAGACACATCAGTGCTCACGTGATTTGCTATTTTCCAAAGCAGTTTACTCAAGGTTTTTCTGGCAAAGAGAAAACATTTCATTAAAAAAGGCAGCACACTCTACAATAACCCCTCTAGGTTGAAACATAAAAAGAATGTCAAGCTGCCTCAGTTACAGTGCGTACTCTGGAGTAGTCGCAGTCTGCGGTTTTCTGGTTCCACAAACTGTCACTACCAAAGCTGTGTTTTCATGATGGACCCACAGTATTATGCTCATTTTAAATTAAAAGCTGGAACGATACCTCTTTTTTCTTTTTTTTTTTTTTACCATCGATACACAGATTTCCCAAAGCACCCGATGTAGCAATGTATCAGTGTCCTTATTATTATTATTATTATTATTATTATTATTATTATTTTTAAAATCACCAAAACTAACTGGAGCAATACATTTAGAGCTACTGATAATACACTGAATATATAAAATACTGAAGGGCTACTCAATTTTTAAACTATTACATCAATTAAATGACATTTGATTATGCATAACTCCTCTATAAATGTCTTACCTTACTTTCATCTTGATTGGTGCCAAGTGGTGGTAAAGGCATGAAAATCATCCATTGAATAATTAAACAAGTAAATCCAAATAACGGATGGTTCACTTCAGCAACAACAACAAAAAAACAGCCCTGTACCTTAGTATCCATTTCTTATATTTCATTAACAGTTGTCTTCTAAAGAGTGCTGGTTTTCTGTTCCAGCAATATGCCACTGATTTCAATCGGATACCAACATTATTGCAGGAGGGAGCATGAACTGGATACACTGGGAATTTTCGAAAAATGTCTGCAACCAAACGCTTCCTGTAGTTATTGATCAGTCTCTTACAGCACAGTGGAGGAATTTTGGCCCACTCCTTCATGCAGAACTTCAATTCAGTGACATTTGTGGGTTTTTGAGCATAAAATGCTTGTTTCAGGTCCTGCCACAACATCTCAATGGAGTTTAGGTCTGGACTTTGATTGGCCATTCCAAAACTTAAAATTTCTTGTTCTTCAACCATTCTGATAGACTTGCTTGTGTGTTTCGGATCAATGTCTTGCTGCATGATCCAGCTGTGCTTCAGCTCACGGACGGATGGCCTGACATTCTCCTGTAGAATTCTCTGATACAGAGCAGAATTCATGGTTCCTTCAATGATGGCAAGTCGTCCAGGTCCTGATGCAGCAAAGCATCCCCAAATCATGACACTACCAACACCATGCTTGACCATTGGTATGAGGTTCTTACTGTGGAATGCAGTGTTTGGTTTTCGCCAGACATAACAGGGCCCATGTTGGCCAAAAAGTTCCACTTTTGACTCATCTGTCCATAGAACATTGTTTCAGAACTCTTGAGGATCATCCAGGTGCTTTTTGGCAAACTTGAGACAAGCATTCATGTTCTTCTTAGTGAGCAGTGGTTTCCGCCTTGCTGCTCTGCCATGAATCCCATTTTTGCCCAGTGTCTTTCTGATGGTGGAGTCATGAACACCAATGTTAGCCAAGGTGAAAGAAGCCTGCAGATCCCTGGATGTTGTTCTAGGGTACTTTGTGACTTCCTGGACAATTTTACGCCTTGCTCTTGGAGAGATTTTGGCAGGATGGCCACTCCTGGGAAGATTCACTACTGTCCCAAGCTTTCTCCATTTGGACAATATGGCTCTGACTGTGGCTTGGTGGACCCCCAGCGACTTAGAAATGGCTTTGTAACACTTCCTAGACTGATAGGCATCAACAACTTTTTTCCAGAGGTCTTTAGGAATTTATTTTGATCATGGCATGATGTGCCTCTAGAACCTGTGTGCTGACAACTTCACTCTGATGGTAAGGGCCAAAGTTAGTCAGATTTATATTGGGCAGGGCTGACCCAAATCAGGCCTGATTATTAGCCAAAGTATTCAAACAGCACCAAAAAAAAAATAATACAGGCTCCCTTGAGAAAGATATGTACAACATATCGAAACATTGGGCAGCTGGCTCTTTGAGCTAAAATATATATAGTATAGAAAAAAATTGCTGCATTACAGATAACATGGTATGCACCAAAAGGTAAAAAAATATGTTTCTTGTAAATCTGCAGTAGATGGTTCTATAACACTAATGTTCGACTACAATATATTTGAATTGACCACTCAAGGGACCATCTTAATGGTTAGATTTATAGACAGGTAAGTTTGCATTTAAAAAGTGGTTTTACAAAAAGGAAAATGCAATATTCTATACAGGCAAAATATTGAATTCTATTCTTCACTGTAAACAGGTATTCTTTAATCCAGGTGTCTTCTTGAGAAAAAGGCCTGAAGAGACATCCTCTATTTATGTTCCTTTGTAATGAACCAATTATCCCAGATAAGCCAAAATTTATTTACTATTTTAGTTCGTCATTCCAATTCACAAATCAGAACACGATATTCATGCTGCACCCACGCATCCTGTACTGTATGTAAAATGCAAGTGTATCATTCTGTGCAGAATTGCAGTTTGCTCCATATACACTGTGTAACAAAAAAAAAAAAAAAAAAAAAAAAAATTGTTCCTGGGTACTAAGTGTTATTTCCTAATTGCTTATGCCTCAAAAGTATAGAAAATGGCTATTATTCCCCACAAACTTTGCTTTTGTGACCAGGACAGTGATATTTCAAAATATCACTATTTCCAATGGGAAAATGTGCAAATGTGTGTCTTTTCGTTCACATAGTCAGAAAAAAACAACATATGAAACCAAATTAACATGTATTGTATACTATGAATACAAGATGACTACT
Organism: Polyodon spathula; assembly: GCF_017654505.1. Lineage (NCBI taxonomy): Eukaryota > Metazoa > Chordata > Actinopteri > Acipenseriformes > Polyodontidae > Polyodon > Polyodon spathula. Next base: position 40,663,191 of record NC_054539.1, on the reverse strand, counting down.
GATGATTTTCTAATCTTAATTCACCGTTTTTCGAGCTCTACAATGTACTGTAAAACAGTATAATTGTAATCTCAAAAAACTACTCTCTTTTGTAGTCATCTTTGTATTACTTTAGTGTAAATACATTTATGTTGGATTTCATAAGTATACAACAAGTATACAACAAAAAAAGACGATTTTATACTTTTGAGGCATAAGCAATTAGGAAATAACACCCAGGAACTAAAATTGTGTTACATAGTGATATCAACAGCACGAGTTGGGAACTGGAATACACATTTACAGGTTACTTGATACCCAGCTTGTTGTTCATTACAGGTTCACAGCAATTACATTAGTTTAAAAAGCTGGAAACAATTACTTGGCCTTAAGAATTCCAGATCCTGTTTATTAGAAAAGACTAACCTTTTATGATCACACACAATTTCAGTAATACACAGTGCTGTTAACAACAGGGGTAGGCAAACTCAGCACTCCCTGTTTCCTGTCCTTACATATAAAAGGCAACCAATTAAAACACTGACCCGGTCTTAAATGACTTTATGATTTAATAATAAAAAAACAGGAGTTGCCTACTCCTGTGCTATTGTATATAAAACCACAAAATGTATAGTTTTACAGCTGGGGTAAGAATCAAGTTGAAATGTTTTCCCCATCAGGCTTTCTTTGGCACATTGCAAAAGGGGTCGCTTTCGTCTGCGGGAGTGTAAAGGCCAATGTAGTGAGTGGTCCCTATAGGTCCCCAGCTGCAGTGCAAGGTCACCAACGTAAATGTGCTGTAGTGCCTTTTACTAGGTAAGCCACTAAAGGCCCTGTATAGGTAACCTAGAGAGCTGTATCGAAACTCCTGGTTATAAAGTGCAAGAAAAAAAAACAAAATACGCATTATAAATATTTCAGAGCTATGCACAGAAGGACCCTACAACAAATCAATGTGTAACCCAAGACTAAGGGATCCCAACATATCAGGAGTGTCAAACCTGCTCCTCCCCCCAGACCCCCTCCCCCAGTGCACATTCATTTCCCGTTTTGTTGGATCCCTTTTTGTATCTCAAAACAAAAACGATGACCACTAGCTTGTGGATTAAACACACACAGCTAAAATGATGACCAGCTTGTAGATCAAACACACACAACTAAAATGATCTTTGACAAGCAATTAAAGCAATCTTACCTCTGCCGTATACTTCTATTCCTGAGTGAAAGACGCCAATTCCAAGCGAGGTGGTGAATTCATTTATCCAATACTAAAACAGAAAAACAAACAAGAAAAATATTATCAACCCTTTCAAAGCTGGCCTATCAGATAATGTAAATTCTGTTTCACCTGGTTTCAATAATCTTGTAATTGTATTAATATTGTTTTGTGTAGAAGCTTTATTTCAATGTTTGCAACTATTTCAAATCCTGTCTATAGATACACAAAGCTTGTGTTGTGGGAACTAAGTTAAGACACTACATACCGGTCAAGTTTATTTATTTATTTATTTATTTTTTTAAACAGAATAAAGACAAAATAAATACAATCTTTTGATGTGTCATTGGAGTGTACTAGTAACAATTTAATATTTCAGTACATTTAATTTACATACTGGGTGCTATTTTACAAAAGGTTGCGATTCTGCAGTCTGAAAACGGTGGTCGTGAGCAGGAATCAAAAGATACTTTTATTACTGGATAATGTTGGTGCCGAAAAATGTATTTAACTTCAGCATCAGAAGAGTCAAAGAAAAAAAAAAGTGCCAATTAACAAATTCCAGAAAATAAACAATTGCTGAAACATGATCTGCATGGGAACCAAAATGGCTGGAACGTAACACAGTATTTTAAAACATTTCATTCATGCAATTACTCATGTTAAAATATATTCATGTGTTTTATTCCACAATGATTTGATTCAGCCCAGAGCACATACTGCACATCTGTTTACCTGCAGGACATGTTTAGCAGTTTAAAAAAGAACCTTGCTCCACTATTCCATATGCATGCAAAATCTAGGTAGTCCTGGAACAGACACCACACACCCCTATGCCATGATTATTGCTATTGAACCTCTACATTAAAATCCAGAAACATGTTGCAGGATATCGTTGTGGTCAGGTTGGTCAGAAACACGTTGTAGCAAGTTAGCGTTGCGGTCAAGACTGGTCAGAAACTTTTAATTAAAATCCAGAAACATGTTGTAGCAGGGTAGGAGTTGTGATCAAGGCTGGTCAGAGGCAGGAAAGCAAACCCAGGAGACAGAAAGAAGCAGTTTTAAGTGCAAAGTGCACATTTATTAAACACAAAATACACAAAAAGGCACAGGGGCCAAAATAAGTTTCAGACAAATCAAATCTGGAAACAAAACACTACTGTTCAGGCTGGGGATTCACCTTCACTGCACAGTTCAAAAACACAGCACAAAAATGTACACATAAAAGGTACCGTGAAGACAGAGTGCACTGCTCCCCTACATGGGAGATCCCACTCATACTATACTGGTGTGGGATTTTGGCAAAGTGGCTGCTGATTATTAACAGGTGCAGAGGTGTAGCAGTGCAGAAATAAGACAGATTTGTAATCTGGTATGGAAAAGGGTATTTTATTTTTGTAATCCAGGTCTGCCGACCAAATAATAAACTCAGGTTATTCACAGCGATGCATAAAACACAATAACAGGGGTTTGCAGCCCTAAACAATAAACATGGGTATCTCTCCCACAATACTCAAGCACGGTCACCAGCCCTGGGTATGCGCTGTACTGCTCGTGGTGGGTGATACAGTTTCTAGAGTGACAATGGTGTAGTGTTGTCCCGGGTTTAATGCTGGCCATTAGCGACAGCTCCAGAACGTGCAAGCCGTCTATAAAGCACAAGTAACAAATTACAGACAAAGAAACAAACACTCACAATGTTTTTACAGGTTACTGCACGGGTCCTTCCGGGTTATATCTTGTAACCAAAACGAAGGAAAAGATTAACGATTCTCCGGTCCCTATATGCAATTACGCATGACCCCTTGGTAAACTATTGCAGCTGCCTGGATTGCTTGCAGCTGCTACCTCGTTTACCTTCAAGGTCAACACGTTCCTGCAACGGAGTCTCGCCTTCTTCCAGGCTGACTGACTTCCCGACCCTGGAAATGAACTGCCCGGCCAGCCCGTCCAAAGACTTTCCCTTTCGCTACTGATTTCCATTACATGAGAGTAGATGTTAAACTTCATGTCGATTTGAACTTGGCTCTCGCCAAGATAAGCACCAACTAAGACGTAGCTTTGCAGTAAACTAATGTGATCCATCTGCATCTCCATTCATTTGCGTTGCTTTCCATATGGTGATGTAAATATCCTTCTGTCTGGTGTTGATTGCTGAAGTGTAATGCTGGCTCCAGGGCTCAGCTTATTTTGTCTCCCCAGCGCATCAGCACACACAACGACTGTGATGCTGGCTCCGGGGAATCAACCCACTGCGGTCTCCCCAGCGCATCAGCATGACAACCGTCTGGATTGAGCTAAGTAGGGTACATCTCTGGGGTCTTCAAGTGGGCACCTTCCATCCTCGGTATTTTGTTGACTAGCCCACCACATCAAGGCGGCTCAACAGTGATTCCGGCGTCCCGGCTTCACCCACTCAGCTCAGCCCAGCTTACTTACCCGTACATCAGCGTTGCGTTCTTTCTACTGTGCTTGAGATCCCCATCCAGAATCTTAACATCTCAACTGCAACCAGTTGCTGCTCCTTTCTGCTGCTTCAGGTAAGTTCTTCACTGTGCGATGCAACTCTTGGCCACTGAACCAGACATCTCCGAGAAACCAGATTGTAGAGTGTGCCACAAATCCTCGATAACCCACCTCCAGGGGGTAAACTCGGACTCTCCATCCTCGCTGTTCTGCTTCAGCAGCTAGTTGACCATACCGAAGTTTCTTCCTCTCATACACCTCATCCACAGCATCTGGTCCAGACCACAAGACAATGTCTCGTCGAAGGTTAGTGGTGGCAATCTCAAGTGGAAAAATAAGCCGTTGACCAACATCTGCCAGCACTTTCCAGTCTCTAGCAGCTTCCAGTGGTCCTGGGCGAGGCTTGATTTTAACACCTTTTCTTGGTGGTTGCTCTCCTGGACAGAAATATTGTCTTTTGTGTGTAATGCTTTGATGGAACTGGTGGCAACTTATTGGTAAGGTTACGCCTTTCTTCCAATGCTAAGGCCAAACATTGCAGCACCTGGTCATGGTGCCAAGTAAACCGTCCTTGGCTAAGTACCACCTTACTTCCTGTCAAAATGCCTTAATGTTGCACATAAAGGACATGAGGGATCCACACCCACCCAGAGGTTTAGGTTCTGTGGTGATGGGAGAACATCATAAGTTAATCTGATGAGGAAACTGATCCGCTCTGTTCCATTGTCCACAGGTCTTGCCAGCCAATCTTGCGTTGTTCCACTCTTCCATCTCATCCATCTCATCCATTCTCCCTGCTTGGCCTGGGAAACAGCCTTTACACACCTGATCCTCTCCTCCTGCTTTTGCACCTCATCGACTACCAGCTTCCTCCGTTGAGCTGGGGTTGCCTTGTGCCATGTAGGAGGAGCTGAACTGAGACTAACACCTCCTTTTCCATGCTGAACTTGCCCCAAGGGCAGCCTTAACATTTTCCACAGTTTTCTTTGAAAGCCATTTTCTTCCAGTGTTCAACACAGGTGCTGCCTCCCTTACACATTTGTCGCGTGAATCTAATAATGTCATTTCCAGTCAGATTTTGTCACATTTAAACTCCTTGGTTAGAGATTGGTAGCTGCAGTATTCCTTTACCATAAAGTCCCACTCTGCTGAGGCAGCATGGAATACCCAATCATTTCCTGACATATGAACTGATTGAAGCTTCCAGCTTCTCAACTGTTGTCAAGGAAAACTCATACACAGTCAGTGGTCACAGCAGTCTTGGCAGTAGACCAAACTGAAAGCACCAGAGTTTCAGTTTGCCTGGTGTCTATGCTCTTCAAACCTTCCACTGCTTGTTGTCTAACCAATGCAGGAAAGCTCTGTGCTTGAAGACCCCTCTAATACACCTCCATCCACCCCTCTATTTCCAGGATGCTTCAGGTGGCAGAAAGCTCTGGGCCCACAGAGGCCTGCAATCCACCCCTTTCAAAATGTTCACCTTTTGTTGCCCTATAGCCTGGATCCAGACCAGGAGGAGGCTCTGTTCTTCACATGCCAACAATCCACTCACTGCAACAAGAGATCCAGACCAGGAGAAGGCTCTGTTTTACACAGGCCAGCAATCCACTCACTATAACAAGAGACTCAAGATTGCAACAACAGATCCCAAATCAGAAGGAGGTTCTGCAGGAAACAAACCTGGTCTTTGAGGCCTATTGTATGTTTGGTTGTGTAACACACTTGACCATACATTCTACAATCATCACTTGTTGTTTTAACAGACTCTTGAGATGCTGCCTAGATTTGATTCTTTCCTCACAAAGGTAATTAAAATGTATTTATTTATTTATTTTGACTGAAATGTCACCTATGGAATTAACTGATAATGATGTGAAAGCAATGCAATGCTTAGCATGTAATATGTTTGTAGTTGTTAACTTATAAGCAATTTTACATGTGAAAAATGTAAGGTAAACCAAGACCTGATGGATCAAGTACTTGTATTAGAAAGACATATATCGACCCTCAGAGAAATCATCAAGTCTGAGCAAATTATTGACTACAGCTTTAACAACATTTCAACAATATGGCCTGTCTCTGGCACTGGTATAAGGGCAGAGGGGGCCTCTGGTTCCGCAGACTCTGTACAGATTCTGGGGGAATCCGCAGGCCCTGTTCCGGTTCTGGGGGAACCTGCCCCTGTGGCCAACTCAACTACTCAAGGGGGGTGTGGCAAAGTGCCCCGGCCCTAGGCTATTTATTTGTGTTGTATGTTACGTGTAGTGTGTTAATGTTGGTGTATAGTCATTGGTACACAGGATATAAATGGGTCTGTGTAACACGAGTGTTTAAAATGTATACTTGTATTTAGGCACGAGGATTGCACAGCTCTTCACGTGCAGGTAAAAAGTAATAATATGTGAGCACGGGGAATTGCACTTTTATTAATTCATGTGCTGTTGTACTGAGACTCAAATTGAATGATTGATTAGTAATCAGATCTCGGTACAGCTGCATAAAAGCAGCATGTTTTTACTCACTCGGGGTTGTTCAGTGAGTGGAGAATGGGCATGGAGAAGGAGAGTAAACAAAGTAAAATAACGTAGTTAGAACTGTCTTGACTCACCGTGTTTGTTTGTCTGTTAGTCCACTGTTTGTTTAGTGTTAGTTCATTTTGTTTTATCTCTTTGTTTTGGCTACCAGTGCCATGTTCTGTGTTTTGTTTGTCTTGCAACCTTATTTTCCGTTTATAGATTAAACTGCGCAACAGCGCAATTCACGTTTCACCTGGCAGTACTGAGTGCTTCTTCCGTGTCTGACATCACCATACACGCCATACTGTTACAGGGGGCCATAGTGTTTTTCTTCACCCCAGAGGCGTGGAGATCTCTGGATATCTGTTAGAAGGAGATCCAAGGCCAAAGCTTATTTTCCTGTTTCCCCTAAACTCATGCTCAGAAATAGATTTAATGCCCTTATTGATTGTAACAAACATGAATCCAATTCTGGTGAAATACTCTTAGTTGGTGACTCCATTATTAGAAATGTCAGCACTGCTTTCAAGAATACAAAGAAAATGACTGAAATGTTTTCCAGGCAAAAGAGTCCTTGATATTGTCAGATGGAAAATGTCAGCACAGCTTTCAAGAATACTAAGAAAATGACTGAAATGTTTACTGGAGAACCATATACAAGCATCCACTGTGATTGTCCATGTGGGCACTAAATATATTAAACTTAGAGAATCTGAGACACTCAAGAAACACTTTAAATCCATTTGTCAGAAATTAAAAACATTGGGTAGGAATATAATTGTCTCAGGCCCTCTGCCTGTCATTAGGAGGGGTTGTGAGGCTTTTAGCAGACTGTTTTCTCTTAGCAGCTGGCTAGCTAAGTGGTATGCCTTAGAGAATCTGGGTTTCATTGATAACTGGGACAGTTTCTGGGAAAGACCAGGGTTCTTTAAGAAAGATGGTCTGCATCCAAACAGGAGAGGTTCATTCAGATTAGCAGAAAATAGAGAACTATTATACAAATCTCTGACTGAATGCTTCATTCCAGGCACTTAATCAAATTCCTGAAGTGACTTATCCAATTCAAGTTATATCAGTCCCCTGTTTAAAATGTTTAGCCTTTTCCCCCAGCTCTTGTACTAAGAATTTAATCAAAGTTAGTACAATATCCATTGTCAACTTCTCATGCTCTGCACCATTCACACTTCGTTTTGCCTTATTAAATATAATATCTTTGGCTAAAAAGACTGTTTTAATGAATGACTTCATTCTTGAAACAAACTTTTTTTTAACTTTAGCTGAGACACGGCTGAAGTAAGATGAAAATGTACCTCCATCTGAACCCAACCAAACCTTACCGCACTTTTGCTTGACAAGTGAACAGAGCTGGATGCCATAATTAAAAAGACAAAACCCACAACATGTGCATTAGATCCCATTCCTATTACACTTTTGAGAAAAGTACATCCAAAAATAAACAACACAGTTTTAAATATTATTAACAGCTCACTCTTACCAGGTATTGTTCCAAATTATTTGAAGACTGATGTAGTAAAACCCCTGCTCAAGAAGCCTATCCTCGATCCCAAGTGCTTAATAATTACAGGCCTATTTCTAATCTCCCTTTTTTGTCCAAAGTGTTAGAAAGAATAGTGGCTGAACAATTAAAGAGATTTCTTGCTTCACAGAACATTTCTGATAAATTTCAGTCAGGTTTCAGGCCTAATCATAGCACCGAGGCGGCACTGATTCGAGTGGTAAATCATATGTTGTTGACCTCTGACATTGGCTCGCCTTCAGTACTTGTTCTACTGGATCTAAATGCTGCTTTCGACACCATTGATCACTCAGTCTTAATTAATCGCCTTGAACATTTAGTGGGATTGTCAGGTACTGCCTTGTCCTGGTTCAGATCCTATCTCTCTAATAGGTTTCAGTTTGTTAAAGTCGAGGAGGAGACCTCTTATGTCAAAGGTTACATGTTGGGGTTGCTCAAGGTTCAGTTCTTGGCCCAATTCTGTTCTCTCTATTATGTTACCTTTGGGAAATATCATTCGTAGACAGAGTTCATTTTCATTGCTATGCTGATGACACTCAGCTTTACCTGTCTCTCAAACAGGGTGATGTATCTGCTGCTAATATTTAGAATACCTGCCTTGCTGACATTAAACACTGGATGTTTAAAAACATTTTAATGCTAAACTCAGAAAAAACAGAATTGATGATAATGAGACCTCAGAAGCAATACAAGAACATTGATTCATCTGATTTTCTACTTGACAGTCTTTGTGCAGATTCTACAGCAGAGATAAAAAACCTAGGTGTCATTTTTGATCCAGAGCTCTCCTTTGAGTCACACATTAAAAATGTTAGAAAAATTTCCTTTTTTCATTTAAGAAACACAGCTAGATTAAGAGGTATGCTTTCCAAGCAGAATGCAGAGAGATTGATGCATGCTTTTATATCTTCAAGGATTGATTATTGTAACAGCCTTTTTGCCGGTATTAGTAACAATGTTATATCAAGTCTGCAACTTGTACAGAATGCTGCTGCAAGAGTTTTAACTGGGAGTAAGAAACGAGATTATATCACCCCTGTGCTGGCATCCTTGCGTTGGCTCCCTGTTCGATTTAGGATAGACTTTAGAAGGTGCTATTATTAACCTATAAGGCACTAAAAGGCTTAGCTCCACCCTATTTAAAGGATCTTTTAAAACCATACGTTCCTGTGACGCCATAAGTGCCCGCCCCTGTGTATATTATCTGTTATGTGTTGCGTGTGGTGTGTTTAAATGTTGGTGTATAGACATTGGTACACAGGATATAAACAGGTCTGTGTAACACGAGTGTTTAAAATTTATATGTTTATTTAGGCACGAGGATTGCACAGCACTTCACGTGCAAGTAAAATGTAGTAATATGTGAGCACGGGGAATTGCACTTTATTAATTCACGTGCTGGGATTCAAGTGAATAATTAATTGGTAATTGAATCCCAGCACAACAGTATATATACATGCACGTTGTCACATATTCGCGGTTGGGTGTTCGGTGAGTGGAGAACAGGATAGGAGACGGAGGTAGAAATAATAACAAAAGTAATCATTAGATAGAAGCTCACCGTGTTTGTTTGTTTGTCCATTGTTTGTTTTGTTTAGTCCGTTTTGTTTATCTATTTATTTTGGTGAATGTGCCGTGTCCTGTTTTTGTATTGTTCCAACCGTTTATTTTCTGTCTGCCTGTTAATTCATTAAATGCTGAGCGAGACCATTCGCTCAGCTCCACCAAACTCCACCTCTGTCTTTGTTTATTTTCCTGCTTCTGGTCTGACGCCACCCACTCCGGTCGTCCTTGTGACAGTTCCTAATCATCCACTTCGATCACAGGATGGCAGGCTACTTTCCATAGCAAGTATTCAGAAACAAAACTCAGGTGGTAGATGCTTCAGCTACATTGCACCGAAATTATGGAACGATTTGCCTAGTACTATAAAGGAAGCTCCTTCTGTCGATGCTTTTAAATCTTGTTTAAAAAAACACTTGCATAGCTTGGCTTACATAAATTTTTAAAGTGATATTCTCTCGCTTCTGTTATTTTATGTGTATTTTATTGCTGATTTTTTTATATATATATATATATATATATATATATATATATATATATATATATATATATATATATATATATATATATATATATATATATATGTGTGTGTGTGTGTGTGTGTGTGTGTGTGTTTTATTTGTTGATTATAGATAAATTGTATGTGTTTTTTTTTTTTTTAATCATGTAAAGCGCTTTGTGGAGACCCCTGGTAAAAGCAAATGATGTGGTCTGTGTAATTACTACAGTCCAGATTTAACCATTTCTAAAAGCTGCGCTTAAAAAAATTACAGGGATCACTGCTGCTGGGCTCTGGTCTCATGCCACTAAAGCAGTTAATGTCTCTGGTGGACTCCTGGGTTTCTGGATGAACAAATTCTCCCGTTTTAACCATGGCAACCCAAAGGCCTCTTAGACAGCAGCTGCAAAGCCATCAGAATCATTATTTGTTGTCTATAATAACAATGACAAGAACAGGATCCGTTTTCAAATACAGTATTATGTACTATGCTTTTAAATAGCATAATTAGGAATCTACCCAATTTGCGATTTCATAAAAAAAAAAGGGAAATTGAGGGGTCACCATGAAAATGCATACCAGATTTGTATGGAGATTTAAAAAAAAAAAAAAACTATGACCGTTTTTCCCCTGTGGTACAGCATCCCATTGGCCTTTGAAGACTGTACTATATTCTACCATAGATTAATAGTACAATATATGCTAAAATTTGATTTGCTCATGGCCTCCATGTTTTTGATGCAGCAACTTTACTTTTAACAAACTTCATAGGTCTAAGGTCAATGTTAAGGGAAATTTTTGGATTGAGCCCATATGGTTTCCCATGTGCGTTCCATAGGTCACCATGGCCCTATCTGCACTCTAAGGAGTTATAAGCAAGTTTTACATTTTAACTTAAGGGGAGGTAAAAGGTCACAGTCAAGGACCTTTTTGGATAAATATACCTGTGCTCCATTATAAAATGTCCCTATCTGCACTCTGTAAGGAGTTATAAGCTAGTTTTCCATCTGACCTTAAGGAGAGATCAAAGTTCACGGCCAATGCCTATATGGGCACATATGGGTTCTATAGTAGCCATGACCCTATCTACCCTCTATGGAGTTTGTCATTTCTAAAGCACCTGCAACACCTGTACACCTGAGCAAATCAACCCACTTGTTCGCAAGCACACATTACTTCCAATAGGCCTCCACTACTCTGTGAAGTCAACAGTGTTCACTTTATGCAACTAGCGCAATGCTGAAATTTGATTGGCCCATGGGAGCCATTTTTTTGTAGCAAGTTCATTTGATCAAACTTTAAAACAAAATAAAAATAATTAGATCATGTATTCCAAGTTTTGCTTTGATCAAATTAGCAGTTTTAGAGAAGACAACATTTGTGTGTGAATTAGGTTATCCAACATGGCCACCAAACCACTGAACCAATGAGCTTCATTTTGAGCACAGTGCATTTTGGATAATCCCTAACCATGTACACCAAGTTTCAGAACTCTGCGATAAGTGGTTTCCGACAAGATGATGTTTGTAAAATTGTCGTAAAATTCAATGTGGTTGCCAAACCACGCGACCAATCATGTTCATTCAGCTGTGAACATTAGTTCCCATTGGTGTCTACAACTGAGATTTCATGCAACGGTTTTCATTTTATGCAACTTAAGGTTTTGTTGGCAGAAAGAAATATAACAGGCTTCCCAACCATGGGCTTTGAATAATAATAATATTATTATTATTATTAATAATAACAATAATAACAATTATTATTATTATTAGTATTTATTATTATTATCTACTAGAACTGCCAGGCAGTTTTACAGCTTCCAAGCTCAGTACCAGCTGGAATTTTTGGCAAGCAGCATAAGAGTCAGTAACAGATCAGTTTTATGGAGAGGTTTCAATTCAAAATAGTGCATTATCTCATGATGCTTTATACAACTTTAAATACCATAGTAAACACGACCCTATCTACATGATGTTATAAGTTAAAGTTACATTTAACAAAGGAGAGGTCAAAGGTCACAGGCATGGTCATTTTTGGATAGAGCACATGTGGTTTCCTATATGTGCTCTATAGTAACCATTAACCAATCTGCACTTTGTAAGAAATTTTAAAAATGTGTCAGATGGCGATATTGGTTTACGCACAAACGCAATTTTTGAAAAAGTCAATTGTAATCAAATAAACCATTTTTCAACTGAAGCGGTTTTAAATTTAAAAGAATAAAAATGTAGGTCTGACGGTCATATTGTTTTATGAAAGAACACCACTTGGCCATATTTGAATTCCACTGTCCCCAGGATGATGCCTACCAAGTTAGGATTGGTTAAATGGTTTGCAAACAGAAGCAGTTTGATGTTTGGGTGCGTTTTGGCGAATTTGGTGGCAACCATTTTTAGAGAAATTGATTGTCTGTTTCCAGTTTAAGATTGCAAAAAATAAATGTATAGTTAATGGTAAATCTCTTTTTGACAATATGAAAACACCCATCAGGTCGCAATTGATTGCGTCTGTACCACAATTGACAGCGTACCACTTAATGACGTTACACAAGTCAAGTTTTGGTACGCATACCGCATTCTGACGGTGTACCACTTTCCAGATTCTATCAAAGTGAAAAACAATGTGGATACAAAAGTGAAATTAAATAACTGTTAAAAAATTATGATTTTATAATATAACAGGCAATGACCTAACAAGATATTAAATTTAGAATTTAGCGATGGAGTACGCCAGAGAAATACCCCTCACTCATCCCAGACTATTGATGTCAAGGGGATACTCTTGTTAACTGCCGCTTTCCTTTGTTTTTTTGGAATGGGTGAATCCAAACTGAAAAAGCCTCTTCTGACTTTTTTTTTTTTTTTTTTTTTACATACTCTGTTATACTGGGGTGAACCGGACAGTTTACACAGATAACGGTGAGAATGTTGTCAATGTCACGCACGTCTAATCGAATCAGATTGTCCACGTGGGGAGTGAGAAAGGAGCAGCAGAAGTCAGTTTAAGTTCTGTTTTTATATTTAGGCAGATTCTGATATGATAAGGAACAAAATTGTGGTTGCCCGGCTCAGTAGAGCAAAAGTGGCATCTAAATGCTTCTACCTTTTTGGTGACGTTTTGAATAATGCTTGGTGGTTATCAGTTAGCTTAACGACATGCTCAACAGATCTTTTGCGAACTCTCCTGTTTCCCACAATAATATTTAATTATTAAATGATACTTAATTGGCCTGAGAAATCAGCAATGGAAAAAGTTTTATGAAACGGGCAGCACAAGTAATTAAGTGCAAAAGCAGTTATAAAACGAGGAGTAAGTACACATTAAAATGAATACCTTATGCAAATTTAGAGGGTATAAAAAAGGATCTCTGTCCGACATCAGTAAAGATTTGCTCTTTGTAAAGTTTTAATTTTTCTATGGAAATAGTGAGATAAGGACATCTCCATGGCACCCATTACCAACTGGAGACAACTACACACACTGCAACACCACTCTTTTTTTCAACTACATTATGTTCATGGAGAATACATTAAACCACCTCTGCCAGAAGCTGAAATCTGGAGTGAGCTTGGTAGTATAGTCTCAACTTAAAGTATCCCCCCAGTCTTTAGTCCACACTACAAAACCGCTGTACAATTAAGAAAGACAGGGCTGACTTAAAGCTTGCTAACATGCTGGTACTAATCTAGATATGCCAGTGCCATTATCAATCAGTTTTTATCAGGACTAGATTCACAAATAATAATAAAAAATAATATTTTAAAAGGCTAATTGGTACAGGTGTGAAATATCAATTATTCTAGCTAACATTATTTTAGTTTAAATTCACTTTCTATCGCAATGTTCGGATCTAACCGTGCACCGGTGTGAAATGAGCTCCGATGGATTCACTCACTTTGTCATTCCTGTACTGAGTTTCTTGTATTCCACGCTCTTATGGATAACGCGCACTGTTAGGGACCCTGCTATATCGGTTCTTAACACTACTTTCCTCTGCATACTTCACATAGCAACATGCAGTATACAGTCGGCTACTAACTCTGCCTCAGCGCAAGAAAAAGCAGATCCGAGTTCAAAGTCTGCAACACGCTCTGGAGCACTTACAGTAGATTTTTATAGCTTTTTTTTTTCCTGCAAAATATCTTGGAAAAATATTTAGCATAAAAATGTTACTTAAAATGAATAGTAAGACTAGACTTAAATTTAATATGATTCTTCATTTCTGGTTGAACGTAATTGTTTTTCAGTTTTGAATTTAGTAGAACAGCTCTGTGTAAATAGTTTTTTGTGTGTTAAGTTATTATTTATACTATTGGAAATGCCCGGAATTTGTAGCCATTGTTAACTTAATGTAGAATAGGCGCATTCTCATTGTCCCCTTCTTTGGCAATACATCCCTGTAAGGGGGGGGATAGTACTGACCACATTTGATACCACAGACCGCATACTATGTTTATATTATTTACCATATCAATAGACATTAGATTTGAGGCAGTATCAAAACACTACAAAGTATTACAAAGCAATTTCACACAGCTGAAGTAGTTGGCATCACTGGGTTAAAATAATTCAGGCTCTGTATTATAACACTGGCTTTGATATAAGGCTCCAATAACCTGGCTTTCAATTACTTTAAATCTTATTAAAGCCATCCTTCAATGCAATGCCAAGGACTCTCAGCATTATAATTATCCACAGTACAGTCAAGGACTCCATCTGCATGGAAGTGTAGAAGTTCCTCTAGACTAGAGACTACAAACTACTAAGGATGACAGTACAGAGATAAAATTATAGAAAACAGTATTTGGCCAGTTTTTTTTTTATTATTATTTTCCCTCAGAAGTACAAAATGACTACTACTTTGTTTCAATTTACATTTGTTAATGGTAAGCAGTTTATTCCCTGGGTGAAAACTACTGTATGTTACTGATGTCAGAAACTTTCAGTTTTAGCCAAAGTAGAACTTTGTATTACTGATGTATAGTTGCTTTTAGAACAATAGAAATGCATTGTGCTCTGCAGCAAACTGTTTAGCCATGTTCTTTTTAACTATGGTCCACTTGATTCAGTGCTGCAGTCTGTTCCTAAGCTCACTTGCACTTTTAAAATAAAAGTTAGAGTTAAAATACAGGGTTAGCGCATCCATATTAAAAATCAAAGGTTAATACTCCCTGAGTGAAATGAAAATCTTCCTTGGATATCTCCAAGTTAAATGGAAAGCCAGTTTCAGGACCATTTAATACAACCTCATATAGACATTCAACTGATTAAAATATCTATATGTACTTATTTTTATTTGAAGCAGTGGGGACATATGGCCTCCATCCTTTAAAAAGCCTAATATTTGACAACCAACATTGAAATCTTTTCAGGACAGCGATAAAATATGTTTGCAACCTTCAAAAAAAATGGTCAGGAATACTTGCAAATGCTTGCCCTGGTGAACGCAACATTGAAGCCAGGGTTAAACACCACAATGTGTCTGTACAATAAAAAAAAAAATCAGTTCACTATTTCAAGAAGAAGTGGAAAGGCATCTCCAGTATGAAAGCCTCCACTGTGACCATTTAGTTGCCAAGAGAGAACAACAGGTAATGAAGCTTTGTTGACTAACTGATAAGACCAAAGCAGAGTACAATACAGTCCCTGTTAAAACAGCCGTCAGAGGCAAAGCCACCGCATAGCGCTTTACAACAAAGTAAAAAAAAAAAAAAAAAAAACCACACACTTCAAAAAAAAAAAAAAAAAAAAAAAAAATGCAGTACCTGGTAGTGAATAGCAAGGGTAAAAAAATAAAATAAATACAAATAAAAATAGAACAGTGGTTATGACTCTACATTGTAGGGTATCTCTACACAGCAAAAGTATTGTACAGTTCTGCAACTGCACATGCTGAGCCCACACAGTGGCATCAGACTACTCGCAATGAAATGTGTGTCGTTGAATGTAAAGGACTATTACAATCTGTTAAGGTGAAGCAGAAGTTCAAAATCAGTTGTTGTTCTGCTGAACTCCCAATTCCTACTCTATCTAGCTCCACTTCCAACCTGAAGTATGTACAGAATGCCAAACCAGGTACACGCCGGAGAGCGCTCTATGGCTGCCGCAGATTATCCTTTCCCATGAAATCAGGGAAATTATGAGGCTTGAGTTTAGGTCCTCAGGCTACTTTGAATACATCAGCAGCCTTATTACACTCCACAGGGGTGGATAAGGAGGGGTGTGCTGACACTTGTAGAGTCATTGCCTTTAAAAAGTACTTAATAAATAAAATAAATATAGTTATATCTATATATAATTATTATATATATATTTTCATTCAACAAATCCAGTCATTAAAGTGTTGAGTTGAAAACAAGAAAAACTGTGTTTTAAAAGCCAACTGCAAGCAAATTTCTCATCCAGACATTACTACCATACTGAGTCCATAGACATTTAGGTCTGAACTATCTGGCTTCTTAAATTCTTACATTTGCAATTTAATGTCCTGGTTAACATATTATATACATTTAAAATCCCAACATACATTTTTGAATGGGCCTAATTTTGAGTTCTTGTACAAAATAGGTTTCTGAAAGTAAATATAGGCCTACTGTATTGCAGCAATTTAGGTAACATGTAAACCTAGAAGTTATTTGGCTTCCCTGCAGTATTTATTTATTTTTAAAGGCAAGTTGACAATTTACTGTAGTGCATGTACCTGTTTGAGAACAGGCAAAAAATTAAAAGTCTAATGGTAAGTATTTGTGAGAACTCCTTCAATGTTATAAAAAAACTAGTAGCTACAGTAGAAAGTTTCAAAGTTATATGGGACAGCGATTCAGCAATAGCCAGAGCACTTAATGAGCTTTTCTTGTATTTGCTTAGAGACAATCTGGGTTTACTGTCATGAAAAGTATATATTCCTTTTACCTTGCAATCATGTTAAAACAAAAAATTCTACATGGCTGCAGTAGTTTGACAGTTAGACTACATTGGAAAGTGAAATTGTGACACTAAGGAAACACAATTTAATATGTATCAATTTACATTTTCTAAAAGGTTTATTGAAAACACTGTCAGACTCACCTATTCTGTGTTGGGCTTTGTTAAATACTAATTTGAAGTTAAAAGGGAAATATTAGTATAAGGTGGACAAAATACTACACATTACTGTTCATGTCACAAAGAATTAATCTCATTATTTTCAGTCTGCCACAGTTGATAAATGTTTGCAAAATGCTGGATTTGGTATGCGAATACTCAAACAAGACTTAAAATTAGGTCACAACAAAATGTAGATTTGAACCAAGGCATATTGTCTGTTGTGACTCAAAAGTTCAATTTTGCCCTGAAATAGAACCCATATGCAGCATTTTAGGTTATATTGCTTTTTGCATATTACTTTCAGTAATTTCTACAAAAACAAAACCACTGAACAGCCTTCATCAGAGGGGCTAGAGTGGCATGACCCTGGGCTGTGCAGGGGAAGTCAAACTGGAAGGGAAAACAAGATAGACTTCAACATCTGTTGTCAAGGCTGTAAACTTTCAACTTACTACTTTCAATTTTTTTTTTTTAGGTGGCTGAATCCTTTAAATTTGAATAAAGAAAAAAGATTGCAGAGATTTAGCATTCTACAGTAATCATAGGATGTCTATGAAAACCCTGATAAAATAAAACTGTACTGCTGAACCTCGTCTTCTTTAATATTAGCATCACAAGGGTATCCATGTATTAAAAAAATAATAGGATGGGCCTCTTCAATGAGTTACAGGAAAATAATTCCATCTCTGGTTTCTGTGACAGTTTATAAATTACTCAACCTTCGATCTCGTAATTTATGATGTCACAGAAACCCTAAATGGAATTATTATCTTGCAACTCACTGAAGCCCATGTATTTTTTTTTTTTTTTTTTTTTAGAGTAAATATGAACTGGAGAAGAGGCATGGCCCCCAAGGGAAGCACTACAGTTACTAACGGGATTATAATGCCAGAAGCCCCTGGAAGTAACTTTAGTTCTTCTCGAGGGGCCTTTAGTTTCCCACTATGAGCCGAGGTCTCCAGTCCATTCTTGTTTTATGAATGTCTTTAACCCCATGTCTTTAACCCCATAACTGCCAATTTATAAAGGGCAGAGCTCTGCTCTGCCACAGGGAGTGCAAAGATTAAAAGATCTTGGTCCAGGTGGAAGGCCGGGAGCCTTAGAGGTGGAGCAACAAGGAAAGGAAAAAAAAAGATACCATGAAGACATTTCAAATTTAAACGTAATCTTTTGACGCTCAAATGTGAACTTGTGTATTTTTACCCAATATAGTAGAAGCAGCAGAAATAGTTCCCTTTCAAGTACAAAATGTAACCATTACCGAATGGGTATTTACCTCCTAAAGACACAAATCTTGAAAGTTGTAACCAAAGCTGCTGTTTGATCCTGTGATGCAGTCGTGGCCCTGCTCCCTAGGGCACAAAAGGACTGCACTCACAGATCGTGGTGTCATTTTTTCCTTCGCAGGGCAGCGACCTTGAAGGTTAATGGTTAGATTTCTAGTTCAGGGAACTGGGGTTATGAGAATAACCTAACATTCTCTCTGCAACAATTACTAATGCTTGGCCTGAAACTGATATGCTCAATTCATTGTTGCAGATTACAATAAATGGGCTGAATGTAAGTGAATGGGATACAATAACAACATTGTCTGTAGGAAAATGGTTGGAAAATGTTACTTCAAAATCTACATACAAGAAACAAATCAGAAAAATAATTCTTTAAAAAAAAAAAAGACAGACCAGACTTCATTGTTTCATTAAAAGATCTGTGACTCCGAAGAGGAGGCAGTCAGACCTGAGTGAAGACGAGTGGGTGGAGGAGTGGAAGAGGCGGCTTTGTATTCTGCATTATTAAAAGGGGTTCTAGCTTTTGAAATAATTTAATGGATCTTACCTATTATGCATTTGCTTTGCAGGTCTCACGTGTAGTTTTGAAAGCAGCACATACTATTGCAAATGTATTTAAATTTTTTTTAAAAAAGCACATACCATACTAGGTTAAAGAAAACTCAGTCTGCATGCCTTGATTTTAGACTCTGTTACACTTACAAGGTTCTTTCACCTCAGCTGTGACTTCGGGGTCAAAGCATATCATTGGCTGTAAAGCACGTTAGTCATTATGGGAAGCAGAAAGTGTAACCAATTAAGACTAATATATTGTTTTAAAGTTAATCAAGTGATACTATTAAATTAAGCATCTTGATGCAGTTAAATGCTCAATCATTTAAAATGCAAGCACCCATCTGCTACTTTGGAAGAATACTCAGAATTTGGCAAAAAAAAAAAATTCGGGTAGAATTATTTAAATAAAAAACATAAATATTCTCTCTCTCTCTCTCTCTCTCTCTCTCAGCATACGGGAAAACGAAACTTTACTCCATGCTGTTTTACAAAGGTAAACGATTGACTGTTACATCTAAATGCTCTTGGCATACACACACACTCAAAACAAATAATTTGGAAGATTTTTTATTTATTTTTTACTTTGAATCCATTAGATGCCTAGATGTTTCTTCAATGTTACTGTTGATGTATTTATCTACGTGTCCCTACATGTGGTTGCTGCTAATGCGTTCTAAGGACCTGTCACTGTAATGATTAATTACAGGTATATATAGAATGAGTATTTATTATTCTAAATTCCCAACCCTACTGCAAAGCCAATCTTCTGTTCACGAACAGTAAGAACCTACAGTAAGCAAGGTATGTTACCAGCTTCTGAACTGGAAGTCTCCAGCTGGATTTGTTAGGCACTTAACAAGTAGTTGTAACAACAATGAGGCAAATTAGTCCCATTCAAAATGTGTTTTTTTTTTTTGTTTTTTTTTAAATGAAATACATTTTCAAAATTAAAAAAAATCAACTGACCACCCATCAGCCTGTGTGTCATGCTTCATTTCTTTCCCCACATTTGTAGAGAACTGTTAAGGACTAAGTGGTGAGTAGATACAGGCGAGTTCAGTGCAGGTACAAATTACACAGGCAATTACAAACAGGTGCAAAGGTGTTTACTGAAATGGTTTACAATGTCCAGAGCCTTATGGCGAATACCTTAAATAATAAATGACAGAAGCGATACAGCGGCATGTATCACTTCAGTTTGTCTAATCCCACGGGTTTGACCTGCAACCAAAACTCCAGTTTTATCACCCACACAAAACAAAGACACAGACATAGTTGCTGCGGTGCGTGAATTAAGTGCTGGTGGTGGAAAGACACTTCCTAGCAGAAAGTAAAGTGCTGGTGTCCGGGTTCAATGCTGGCCTGTGGTTGCAGCTCCGGATCATGCAAGTAATCTTGAAAACAGATGAAACAAACAAACAATGTTTACAAGACAGACTAACAGAACACTCACAGTTTCTTTAAAATGCAGGGACTCCTTTTAGGTTGTTTTTCTAACCATTTACTAAGGAACAGATTACTTTGCTACACCCCTATTTTATACCCTCCCTCATAATCCCTTGGTTAACGAGCGCATCCGCTTCTCAAATCCACGGATGCCATGCTGTTTCCCATTTGGGTACCGTAGCTCAGTCCCTTTTCTAGCCGGCCGACTTCCACCTACCCACGGGAATAAAGTGTCATGCCTTTTAGTCCAGGGTGCTCTGCTCCCTTTATCTAGTACCCTCTCAGGTTGTGAGGGAGATCTAACACCAAGCGTCATTCGATCTCTGTTACAAGGACACACTTCGGCTGTCTATGTCAAACTTATATTTGTACATGCCTGTTTATTCCAATGAATCTTGCCAAGGACCTTCTTTAGACATGAGCATCAGAATCCGGTGATGCACATTATGGAGACACTCTGTCTTACATTTTTAACAATATTTAGATAGAAGTCCTATTTAATGAAAATAACAGTGCGTCAAATTTGCATTTTTTTGTCATAACAAAGTTTACAAATGAGAGGCCATTCGGCCCACCTTGCTCATTTGGTTGTTAGTAGCTTACTGATCCCAGAATCTCAAGCAGCTTCTTGAATGATCCCAGGGTGTCAGCTTCAACAACATTGATCATCTGTTGATGTAGTTACTAAATGTCGCTGACATGCTTATATTTATACGTTTACATGTTAAGTGCATACAGAGGATTTTTCATGATTTATAGAATGTCAACAACACTGGGGGGTGGGGGGGGGGACATTATAGCATATGCAGTGAAAACCACATATAATAAAATGGAAGGGAGAGGGGATATATAGTACAGTCGGCACCTCTGAAATCAGGACACTGATAAATCAGGATTTCTGCTTAAATGTGACAGAACTGGGATACGGTTCTTCCCAATGCTATTTATGCTGTTTAATTGGCACATCCCTTCTTAAATTGGGATACAATATCGCCAAATGATGAACGGCGATGGCCTTTTAGAGCAAGACAGGTTTGTGCAGCACAGCGATTATGTCATTACGCTGTGACTCGTGTAAATTGTGTAAACCAGGTTGCAGTCAGTCTCCTGTGGTTTCTCAGGCTGCTTTGGCAAAGAAAGTTGCTGTTTTAACATTTCAGGCATCTCACCTTGTGAGAAGATGTGATTTCACTATTTTTCATTTCAATTAAAAAGTAAAAGACAGCGATTAATTTTGTTTAAAAATAATAAAAAAAACAAACAAAAAAATACATTTCAAATGATGCATTTAACATGTATTCATAATGTGATGGGATTCCATTATTTTTTCATGTAGAAATAAAAAAAAAAAACTGCAACACATACTTCTCTCTTGTGCATGTCTTAGATTAATGTGTGTGACTAAGGTCCTCTCAAATGCCTCTCGTTTAATTAGAACAGCCGCATTTTTAAATCTCCCGAGACGTCCCAATAAAGAAGTGCTGGTGCATAACAGAGATTCCGAGATTTCCCAATGGGAATTAAACCTGTAATCACTGTTCATGAAAAGCAGCATTTGTCACAAGGGTTTCCAGCCATCTGTTCAAACGACATTGTCCCATTGCCTGACGATCACACCACTATTGTCCACTACTGTACCTCTTCTTGCTCTGACCCACGCACTTTACTGCCTCAGTACAAGTGCGCCATCTTTCAGACTTGTTTTTGTGTGCTAAATTAATTCACAACATACAGTCCAGCTGCGAATGAGACTACAAAAATGAACTTTTCTTATTAGGCTTTGGTGCAATTTCTAAGTCTTTTGTAGGTTACGTTTTTATTTTTTTTTAAATCAAGAAATTGTGATGCAATGTTTTTGTTTCTCGTGGAAGAAAATACTGTATTGAGTCATTTTGTTATCAGCAGAAGAATGAATATGAAAGCCCCCTCACAGTGGGCCTCCTACTATGCAATCAGATATTAACACTTCTCTCTCATTTCCAGATTGTTTTTACAGAAGTCTGGCTACTTTTTTCAAAATATCAATGTTAATTGTTTAGTATGCATTTCTGATTGAACAGCATTAAAACATCAGCAATATAACAATATGTGGAGAAATGGACAGGAAGCCAAGTCTAATTTAGAAGGTTATGCTTTCACTTTAATATAAATATCACATATGAATCCCATTCCCTTCCCTTAGAATATTTGAATATTGTTTAGTTATCAGAGGTTTTTGCATAACTGAATATATAATAGTACAGTACAACTGCCATGATGAGTCAGATGATCCACTTCTATGTACCAGAGGCATTGATATTCATGGAGGTGAATGTATACCATGGCAACAGAAGGCCTTATTCCCCTCACCTAAGACAAGTGCCACCACTGCCATTTACTTCCTGAAAACCTTTACATTTTAGTTACACACTCAGACTGGGGGTTAAAGTTTAAAAAAAAAAAAAAAAAAGGTTTTGCTGTTGCTCAGCTTGTTTCTACAGACTGTATTTTCACTTTGACAGGCATTTTCAACATTTTCAGGTAACATAAAAATAATATCCTTCTACTGTAATGAGACTCCTTAAAGACTTTCAAAATGTTTTTTTTTTTTAAACTACTTTTACATTCTATATGGTGCAGAATAAAACATTTACTAGACACCAAGCCTTACTGTGAAGATGACTATTCATGCCACATCTGTGAATGCTTAGACTTGAATTTTTCTGGTTTTATTTTTTTGTTTTGTTCAGGGGGAGTTTTTTTTCTGTTTTTATTATGTGGCAAAATCAGTTATTTTCAGTAACTAAAAACAAACACCACTGAAAATGCATCAATTTTCAGTTTCCATAATACATTACAGGTATGTTTCACAAACGTTGTCTTACTGTGTTGACGTGAGGATGCTTAGGATTCCGGCCATGTAGAACTCTGGATGCATTTTGAATCAAGAGAATTATTAAGTAACAGATTTCATTTTTCACCTCATTACTGCCTGCATAGCTATCACACTGTAATGTTGGGGTTCAGATGTGGTAAAGACATAACTCTAAATATGAATAATGAATATGAATAAATCAGCCAAATGCAGACATTCCAATGTTACATCTTACTGCAGCTCACATGTACACATTGCTTTCCAACTTCAACTCACTTCCTGGCTTAAAGTTTATTGAATACAAGATCCTTAAATAACTTAATGCCAACAGGAAAGTTTAACCAATTAACTTTAGCTGTTTAACAGTAAACATTTAATTATCATTTTTAATTGGAATACTGATATTATTAATTTTTAATATTTTACATCAATTATTAATTTGTAAATATAAATGTTAACAACTTTGAAATAACTACTGGTTTTAAATGTATTTGGTCATAAACAATAGTAATCTTACAACACTCCCGTGTTGCTTTTTTCAGCCCACAAGTGTATTCTATTATTATGTAGGTCCACATTAATTGATGATTGGTCAGTAGCAATGTCTTTGCACTCTGCCTGCCTTCTGAAAGCTGTTTTCTTTATGTATAATGATTTGCATTATTTAAAATTATATTGCCAAAAAACAGATTTATTGGTTTAATTTTTTTTAAAAACACATTTTATAAACTATATCTTTGGGACTATGTGCTTCACTTGCTGGGTGTTTCAGTGTGGCTGAAAAAAAAAAAAAAAAACTTTCAACTCACGGGGAGATATTTTATAGAAAATACTTCTCTTAAATGTAGCATTAACAGGACAGACACATTCATATTTAGCATTAGGAATGCTATCTTTGCAAATTTGAGCAAAGAATGCCACAATAACCCAGTGGCTACCACGCTGGGATCTAAAAAAATGAAATCATGTTTCCTACTGTACGGTGGGTGATGTCACCCACCATCCTCTCTCCTCATTTTGCTATACTGTTGTCGATATTAATTAGCATTTTTGTACAGACAATAGAGGCTACAGTACAACACAGTTAATGGATTTAACAAACAAAACATGTAGGAACTGTGGAGACCACTGGAAAACAAAATCTACTGAACTTCAAGCACAGCGAATGGTAACAGAGTTCTGTATCTTGTGAACAGTATATTATTATTGCTCAAACTTACTGTAATACAAAACCATACCTCATGGTATCCCCCTTCCCACACACTCTTTTACCTCTCCCCTAAGAAGTGCAACACAGGCTGTAAAACTGCAGTTCAGGATGTGCATCAACTATGTAATTTCATCCTGCTTGTGTCAAAGATTGCAAAGATTCCTAAAACCCCTACCCTGCTACTGCACAACATCTTCAATGTTCTGCATATGGACACTGAAATGTCGAGGACTGCACCGATTGCTTTACCTGACGGACAACTGTATCTCGACTTGAAAGCGATGTTTAAATAGGTATGTAAACGCATAGTGAATTTCAAAATTGAATACATGAGAAACTACTGTATCCAATACTGAGAAATCACAAACATTATCTTCTAAATTGACAATATATATTCATGTAGTGCAGGGGTGGAAATAGACAGTATCGCATCGCAATTTGCGATCCACCACATGATAAATATGATCAACATTTATTTATGGCTCGCTAAAAACCGAAGCAACTACCAATATTTAAATTAATCTGCTCTGAAACACACGTACATTAATGTAGACACTGAAAGAGTAGTGTGCCAATTTTTCATTCCAAACAATAATGCTAGTTTGTGATTGGAGCACACATGAAATATGTTTAATTGATATGAGCTGCAACCAATCCTAACAGTTGCTTATACCACACACTGCCAATTAGCTGCGATGTCAGTTTAAAAGAGATGAGAGGGAACGCTAAAGCCAAGGCAGAAGTTCAGGACTT
This sequence comes from Polyodon spathula, assembly GCF_017654505.1. NCBI lineage: Eukaryota > Metazoa > Chordata > Actinopteri > Acipenseriformes > Polyodontidae > Polyodon > Polyodon spathula. The sequence goes on along the minus strand of NC_054539.1, from coordinate 40,638,222 downwards.
TCGTTTTAACTATAGTGCTGAAAAGCCACACAAAATAGGTGTCAATGGTTTTCTATTCCCGTCAGGTCTTTTGCTGGCCAGCCTGTAAGAATGGATGAATAAACGAAAAGCGATCTTTAAAACACAAAATTAAATATAGATGCCATTTCTGATGGGGGCGGACCCACAAGCGCAAGCGGATTGCAGGTACAGTACTTTGATGATAGCAATAAGTGAATTGCATTCAAAAATTTAATTTTTAAATGAAAATGTCAATCTTGTCAATTTCAATGAAATGGTCACCCAAAGCAAGGGGATTTCAGTCTGAAGCCAGTTAAAAGTCTGAAATGTGTACAGCACGGTGTTAGAACACAGGCCTAAGTATAAAAGTGTCTTTGTTAGATGTGCTCTGAGTTAACTAGCATGATACCTAATTAACCTTTTGTCACCAATTATTGTTAACAGGTGAGGGTCCTTGATTAATATAAATATAGGTAACAAGCACAAGTTTGTCAATCCTGAATGTAAGGGAGCAGAAAATGGCAAAAATACGCTCAGTTAAGCAAAGAAAAAAGACTAATTACTTTAAGAAATGAATCTTTAAGGCAAATCGCAAGAACTTTGCAAGTGTCTGTAACTGCTGTGGCCAAGACCAAACAATTTGAAGAAACTGGCACTCATGAAGACCGAACAAGGTCAGGCAGGCCAAGGGTGACCTCAGAATCAGAGAACAAGCTCATTCGAGTCACAAGACTGCGAAACCAGCGATTGACTGCCCCTGAAATACAAGCTCAGCTAAATGCTACTAGAAGTACAGATGTTTCAACATTAACTGTTCAGAGGAGATTGCGTGAAGCTGGCCTAAATGGAAGAATTGCTGCAAAGAAACCATTGTTAAGAGGGCAGAATAAGAGGAAGAGACTTGCCTGGGCCAAAAAACACAGAAACTGGACGTTTGAGGAGTGGAAGTCAGTCTTATGGACCGCCGAGACAAAATTTGAAATATTTGGGTCCAACCGCCGAGTATTTGTAAGATGCAGAGAGGGTGAGTTCATGAGTTCTGCATGTGCGGTTCCCACTGTCAAGCATGGAGAAGGCAGTGTCATGGTCTGGGGTTGCTCTGCTGGTGACAGAGTTAGTGATCTTTGCCAAGTCCATGGCAAGCTCAACCAGCATGGCTATCATAGCATACTTCAGAGGAATGCCATTCCATCAGGAATACGGCTAGTTGGGCAGTCCTTCATTCTTCAACAAGATAACGACCCAAATCACACCTCAAAGTTGTGCAAGAACTATCTGGCAAAGAAGGAAAGTGAAGGACAACTCAGTCTAATGACCTGGCCTGCCCAGTCTCCAGACCTCAATCCCATAGAACTTGTATGTGACGAACTGGACAGATCAAAGCAGAGCTACCCACAAGTGCCCTACATCGCTGGGAATTGCTGCAGAAGAGCTGGGAAGACATGTCAGGTGATTTCCTGCTGAAACTTGTTAACCGAATGCCTCGTGTTTGTGAGGCTGTTATTAAGGCAAAGGGTGGCTATTTTGAGGAATCCAAGATTTAGAGACAATTTAAAATTTTCCTGAACATTGCTTTGATACTCATTATGTTATGTTTTGTATATTGTAACATGTGTTTTCATTTTCAAGTATTTACAGAAACGTATACGACGTAAAACATTGTCAATTATGAAAAAAAACTAGTTTCCAGCAAGTGTACTCAAACTTTTGACTGATACTGTACATTTAAAAGTTGTATTACATTGTAGAGCCCATAATGGCGTACTTTACAAATAATAAACTACTAGTATTTTTTTCCCGCAGCCAAGCTTCCCTCTGTAATTATACTGTATTATATTTACAACGACCATCGTACTTTTCATGGTTCTTCAGGGAAGGCTACTTTATGTGGAGTGTAGTGCACCCCTACAACTAATAATATAATGGGGGTGGGAGAGATCAGATATTGCGACTCAAATGCCAAGTTTTACTACACAAATTATATTTTGAGTTGCAGAATTGGGATACAAATAAACAAAAAAGTTACTTCCAGCCCTGTAGTGTAACCTATTACTTAGACAGAAGTTTTGAGATCCTTTAGGTCTTTCTGGAATAAGCATTTCTAAAAGCCAGGAAGTTCCACTTATTGGCCTTTCCAATCAATATTCAATATGAGCAAATCCTGCCAGGGGCATATCTTGGAAACAGTACTCTATGTGCATAACACATTGATAAGTTTTATAGCCTTCATGTGAAAGAATTGTACAAATCCATACTCTTATGAGTTCAGGGGAAGCAAGGTACTGTATGACATGTGGAAGCTTTCTGCCTTTCACTTGCATTGGCAGGGCTTGAAATTAAGGGCAGTCATGCGGCCTTGCTCAATCTGAAAAAACATTTGTGAAAGATATTTGCAGTTGGTTCTCTTTCAGGTTTAAAAAAGATTTACTGCAACCAACTTAAATGTGGTTCAACTATCATTATCCCCATATCTTAATGTCCTTATTCTACAATGTACTTGTGTTTATGATCATTTGTTCATCTTATGATAAAGGTAAATTAATATATATATTTTTTTAATTTATCCAAAAATCTTACCTTGTGTTAAACTGTGTATAATATACAATATTAAATTTAACAAAATGGTCCCATGGCGTAGCGGTAAAAGCCAATGCCTTCAGTACAGGGAGCTACATCCTCACAGGCTCGAATCTAGGCTCTTGTTTGCCGGGCTGGAGGGCTGCTCAGCAGCAATGCAGTTGGCTGCATTGTCATTGGGAAGGTTTACTTTCCTGGTCAGGGATCTCACCAACTCTCCATACACGGCTTACCCCAGTCTGCCAATTGCTCTCTGCGGCCTCACTGATGACAGCTGTGTTCCTCCGAAGAGCGAAATTGTCATCGTGCGGAGGCACAGTATAACAAAGCAGCTACTATGCAGGAGCAGGGTCGGAGGAACTGGTTATTGTCATACATTGACCAAATAGGGTATCTTTCAGCACCTTCAGTGTGCAATAAGAGTAAGCAAATTGGCATACCCCTTTTTTTCATTTTACTTTTTTGTATCATTACAGGTTAAAACAAAACCCTTTTTATTACTCATTCTTGAATTCTCTAGCTGTCTAAAGTCTTGCTTGATCCTTGTGTCTATCACATGGGAACAAATACTAAACTTGGTTATTATGCTATCTTGATTTTTGTGAATCCACCTTCAGAGTTGCTGCTGTTATAATGTATTTCATTTTAAATTAGCTCTGTATATGAATTGTAAGCAAAACGAATTACACATGGGATGCAAGTGGTAATTAACTGTAATATAGCTTTGTGCGTAATACTGGAGGAGTACCAGCATAAAAATGTTTGATCAGCTGTGGGCGGCACTGACTGTTCTTACATCGACTAGATGTGGTCATCAATCAGGAAACCCAGAAGCAGCCCGGTTTGAAAAGTACAGTGTTATTCCCAGGTTTAACAGTTAATTTTGAAACTCCAAAGAAGCGCAACTATATACAGTCAGTCTTTTTCAATGTGCACAATTTATTTACCAGGAACTCAAGTTTGTTGTCCTGCTCTGAATCCAAGGCGGCACACTTTTTGTTTACATTGAATACACAAAGCACATACTTGCAAAGCATTTTCAAAATTGATTCACTGGTAGTCAAGATGGGACCAGCCAATCAGACGCTAGTTAACACTTAAGCAGGAAAAGAACAGCAGGCCCGCTGCTTGTCTGGTAGAAATACCGTAAATAGCAAGGCAGGTTCGTTGATAAATTTATATAATATTATTAACTATGCACATTATGAAAATGTAATTTTTTTTAAATCGATTAGCCAGCATTTATCTCTATGTATATAATGAAAAATGGAAAACTTGTTGCGCTCTATAGTTAAAATCTTATGGAGTACCAGGAAGTCGCTTCACATTTTACTGATCCCTTAACTTCTTACTCATGGTTATTTTTTGGGGGATGGGGATGGGTTTCTAGCTGCCTGTCAGACAGCCGTCTGTGTCTGTGAAGGTGCCACCCAAGTTGCAGACAGTTAAGCTTGGTATTTATAGTCCTCTAATTTTACTTTTGCATTCATTTCAAATGTACACATTATTTGCATTTCCTATTCAATTACAGTATATTATGCACCCAATATATAAAATATTAATTAAACTTTTTTTTTTTTTTTTTTTTTTTTTTTTTTTTTTTAAATACAAGAAAAATTACATTTTCAGTTAAACGTCCAGTAAAATACTATTTGATTTAGGATTTTTTTTTTTTGTATACATGTAGTGTGTAAAACATTACAGCCTTTAAAAGCATCCACTGTCTTTATTTATGTAACATAGCTACAAAGATTTGAAATGTATTCCGATCATAAAAATTACTACCTCTATACAAGCATGCATTTCTCCAATACAGCTGCGAATGAAAACTACCAGGGAAGTCAGTTGGAGCCAAACATTCTGTACTACGGAGGGATGTTGTTGGTGTGTTCAGTTATGATAAGCAACAAATCTTGAGCAAAAGCAAGATGGAGAAAAAAAGTAGAACCTCAATTAAGGCCCCCCTACACCTTAAAATTAACAAAACAGGCTTCTTCAAACCAGAATGCAAGATGCTGAAAATGTGTAGTCCTCCTAGTTTATTTGTCAGATTAATCCTGAGGTGAAAGTTAACCTTTTGAAAATAATAAGTGAGTCATCTTTTAATTATATATATAATATATAGATATATATATTATATATATATATATATATATATATATATATATATATATATATATATATATATATATATATTATATATATATATAGCTCTGGAAAAAATTTAGACCACCATTTCTCCCAAATTCCAAATAAAAAAAATATTGTCATTTAGAGCATTTATTTGCAGAAAATGACAACTGGTCAAGATAACAAAAATGATGCAGTGTTGTCAGACCTCGAATAATGCAAAGAAAATAAGTTCATATTCATTTTTTAAACAACACAATACTAATGTTTTAACTTAGGAAGAGTTCAGAAATCAATATTTGGTGGAATAACCCTGATTTTCAAACACAGCTTTCATGCGTCTTGGCATGCTCTCCACCAGTCTTTCACACTGATGTTGGGTGACTTTATGCCACTCCTGGCGCAAAAATTCAAGCAGCTTGGCTTTGTTTGATGGCTTGTGACCATCCATCTTCCTCTCGATCACATTTCAGAGATTTTCAATGGGTTTCAGGTCTGGAGATTGGGCTGGCCATGACAGGGTCTTGATCTGGTGGTCCTCCATCCACACCTTGATTGACCTGGCTGTGTGGCATGGAGCATTGTCCTGCTGGAAAAACCAATCCTCAGAGTTGGGGAACATTGTCAGAGCAGAAGGAAGAAAGTTTTCTTCCAGGACAACCTTGTACTTGGCTTGATTCATGCCAAAGCTGCCCGATTCCAGCCTTGCTGAAGCATCCCCAGATCATCATCGATCCTCCACCACATTTCACAGTGGGTGTAAGACACCGTGGCTTGTAGACCTCTCCAGGTCTCCGTTTAACCATTAGACAACCAGGTGTTGGGCAAAGCTGAAAATTGGACTCATCTGGGGGTGCTTCAGCAAGGCTGGAATTGGGCAGATTTGTCTTTGTGAAGGACGCATTTACTGCTGCATCACTTTTTGCCTTTTTAAACATGTTCTGCTGTAAATCAAGGGTTCTTTTTAATTCGGCAAGCTTTTCTTGCCTTTGCTTTCCTTCAAACATGCCATGTTTTTCTTTATGGTTACCCACACACGACACTAGTACCTTGTTACAATACCACCTAAATATTGATCAATGTAAAGTAATCGTCACAAAAAGTACTTCATGTTGATGTTCAATTAATTTGCTGTTTTGTTCTGACATCTTTTTATACTTATAATTTGAAAGTCTGTTCCAGCGCTCTTTTCAAGATGGTTGCTCTACTGCACTTGGGTTTGGGTTTTCAGAAGTGTGTTTGCTCTCTCATCGCTGCTTGTTTGTGGCAGCGCGTAAGCCCTGCACAAGGGAAATATGTAGTTTATTCTATGTTTCTGGGTTAATTGTTAATAAATGAATTGCATTAATTGTTCAGCTGCTGTGGCACTCTTCCAGGGCTGACTACCTGTCTGTGTGGAGCAGCAGCTGAAAGCAATCAGCTGTTCCTACTGTATTTTATTTTTAGTGTTTGAACAGTCTTTTACCATCCGCTGTGTGCTACCATTGCTGATTGCTTCACATGATATTGTTTGTTTTTTTTGTTTTATGTGTTAATAAATACTGAGCACCTGGCGTGTTTCACTGCACTTCTGTGTCTCTGTGCCTCCATTCCGGCTCTCACCTGCCCGTCTGCCTATTTCAGTGCGGGAATGATGCGTAACAATGCCACATGGTGTCATGACAAATTTGGCAGGGGTATTCCATATCCCTGAAAAGACACGGCCCATTGAAGCTGGTGAAATGATGAGGGTGTAGTTTCTACCGAGAGACTGCTGTGATTTGATATAAACCGAGAGGTTGCGAGCCTGCAAGCCTGCAGTGACTGGGAGCAGAGTTTTGAAGCATGGAGGGAGAAGCGGATGAGTAAACAGAGCAGCCAATAAGGGAGAATATATAATTACATAAACACTAGTTCATTTATACCTCTAATATGTTGCACTGTTATAGTGACATTTTATTATTTATAATAGTCTAATAGATAGATCTAAGATATGTATTTTATTGAAGATTTCGATAATACACAATATTCTTTTGTAGCAACACTAGGGGATGTATACAGTAGTTGTATATTTTTCGAAACCCTGCTACTTACTCTTTAAATGTAAAATACCGGCACATGAAACAATGAAGTCCAACCAAACCACACAGTAAATGGAATTGCGATCTTTCCCTATACACATGGAAACGTACCACATGAGCATTAATTCACAATTTTTTTTTTTAAATGTTTCATTGTGATGTTTGATGTATTTCAGTTAGCCATCTATGGTGTTCAAAACTGAATAGGATATATATTTTGAAATGCACAAGTGTATTGCTGCATGTATCCAGCATACAATTAATGGTGCCTCTAATTCTTCATGCTTTTTACTGTTTTCAACATCTGATTCATCTGAACATTAACGATCAGTTAAATAGATAATTTCAAAATTAACAAACTGCATAATACAGTAGTATTGCCGAGTCTGACGCTTAAGTCCAAAATAAATAATGTTGATTACCGTATTATGAAACGGTTCCCATTGTAATGACCATATCCATTTCCATAAAAATAATATTGTAGTCGGAAGAAAATATGAAAGAATAGATGTGAATAGAATCAGATGCAATTAAGACAAACGTAGAGCTATACTTAAGATATGGTAGCTTGATAATGTAATTTAGAACCTCTTACTGCTGTAAGTATTAGGAGTGAGGCAGTGACCCATTCCTACTCCTGTAAATAAAGCTTACCAGTGGGTCTCATCTTTAAATTCTCAAAAGGTTTAACAGACCCATGATATAAATAATTATGATTAAACATTATCAAAACCATCAGGCATTTATAGAATCATGCAGCTATACCTATATAAAATAATAAAACAGTTTAACCAAGCATTTATCAATGGTAATATCAATTGTTTGTTTTAAGGATAAAGTTGACTAAAGTCTTGGATAATGCAATAAAATGTAATATTGTAAAATTACTTTTAAAACAAATCATAATTACTGTCATTTACGGTAAGTGATGAGACATCTCAGTTACAGCCTCTCCAGACAGCAGCTAAAGGGGGAAAAATGGATTTAGGCTTAAGTTTTACATTAAAGCCCATCTAAAACTTTCATAATAAAATCTAAGAATGATATCTGGTCTGGGGCATTTCGCCCTTGCAATTTTACAATCGTAATGCACTGTAGGGAACATAATCCTACTGAAAATATCCCACTCTCAAACTTGCATTACTTACATTACTTACTTTATGTATGGGTTAATGACACTGGAAACTTACTTTTATAATTTTATTGACATTTGCACAAAAAGTTGGTAAAATTACATTTTACTGAAATGGCGTGAAGTGTGTACATTGTGAGAATCAATATTGTGTTTAGTTGAAAGAATAAAAAATAATATAATTTGTGTGATTACGTGCTACTAGTTTTTTCTTTATCCAAACTTAACAATTTGCAATCAAACTTGACCATTTGTAATCAAAACCGCAATATTAATACTTAGAGTTTACTTTTAAACAGTCACTTCTAGCGTCACTACCGGTAGCAGATCATTTTCAACAGGTCTTTGTATAAACTACAAAAAATGCTTGTTGGCACAGGCAGTGTCACCTTTTCACACATGTATTTCAGGTACCAAATTAATTCTTCTTACTTAAAACTTGCATACAGTGCATGTACTGTGAATTCTGGTGATCTATTAATTTTTTTTTCTTGCTTTACCAATGTGCTAAAAAGGAAACTTCCAATGGTTTTGGTTGAGAAGCAGTCATTGTTGGGGCAGAAATAATTCCAAATAGGGACAGACTAAACCATCACCACGTTACTGCTTTTGAAAGACCATTGAAGGTACAATAAGCTATTTGGTAATTAATCTGATCAGCTGGCTTAATAATCCATAACCCATTTCACACACAAATGCCGCTACTGAGCAGTCTTGAGACATTAAAAAGAAAAATTTACCCACACAGCATGAAATTGCGCAATCTATGCCAGTGTAATACCATCATAACCTTTTCACACAGCCAAAGAGATCGCGCGAGTACAACTTTCAAAAATGTCAGTCAACAGATCGTTTTCATGGCAACAGCGATTCGCCCATAAAACTACAGCATCGTGCGTCATCCCTTCTATTGTGAATTCACCTCTTGGTCAGCTGTGTAACACAGACGACAAATACACTCAACACGTCTGTTATACAGTCATGTGGGATGCTGACTTTCAATCCACGCCCACTTTAGCACTTCAGCAATTCCGGTGGTTTTTTGCACATGCACGAAATTCTAAATTTAAAGGGGAGGTTTGTGTCATGGTCGGCATTTTCTGTCTGTGAACTTTAACTGTCAAACTGTATTTGATATGTGATTGACGTTTTTCTACATTGTACATTGTTTTACACTTCCTAAATGTTCTGACAGTATTTTCAAAAGCTACATTTTAAGTGAAAAAAATCATATTGTTTTAATAATACCACTTTGTAATATGACATAACGTTACGTTCATTATATTAGGAATAGACTATTTTTTCCACATAATCTATAGTTATTTGAGCAGTTAACTTTACCTTACCACATAGTTTACAAAGACATGGTAAACTCTCACACCAGACTTAAGACAATTTGTCATTTTACATTTTTAATCCATCCTTCGGATAAGAAGTACCAAGGTCCTATTGTAAGTGACGCTGCATCAGATTCACACCTCACCCCCTAGTCTCTGAAAGTCGCTTTGGATAAAATCATCTGCTAAATGACCAATTCTTCATCATCATCATCATCATCATCATCATCATAATAATCATCATCCCTGGGTAATGAATTGAAGTTTTTCATGTTACAAATATTAAAGTAAAATATATAAATGCATTATTTTATGTATGGGACAAATCAATAATTAAGAAGCATTTATTGTGCAATTATATTTATGTTTCAAATATGTTGACAGTCCTGTATTCATGCTGGGAAAGAAACTTAATCTTCTCACTACTGCTCCCTCTCGCTTTTACACATATTGTAATATTGCTACCTAACTCTACTGTCATAGAAATGTTACCAATTATAATTAGTTCAACACATATTCTATTTAACGTTAACAAAAAAATATAACTACAGCAGTCTGAACAGTAATTATAAGCAGCTGTGAATACTTTACTAAAAAGACTAGAAAAAATAAAATCGCTTCAGCCAAATTCTAAAAAGACAATTATTGTTACAATTTCACTGACGGATCGCATATTTTTATTTTATACTTCTCGCTAATGGAGTCTTCTCATTCATCTCTGGATGACGTGAGGAACTTTGTCAACAGGACAGTGCCCAACACATCTGGACAAGAAGAAAAAAAAAAAAGTCCCTACGGAAGTATACCAAAAACTTCAGATTTGAAGGTAGAGTATCTTTTACATTATGTTGGTTCATAAAACAATTGCCTTCACAAATAATCATTATATTTTCACAAAAGTGTGAAAAAGTTCATACTTTTGCATATTTTTAGACAAAGATCTTTTTTACTCTGACCCGAAAACCAACAACCTGAGAAAGGTTGTGTTAACTGAAGAAAATGAGGCAATCTTCCGCGACTGCCATGACCCCACGGAGCACACCAGGGAAGGACGAAAACTGCACAAAAAATTTCCTCCAAGTACAGTTTTGCATTTCTCTGCTCTTTACAAATAAACTCACTGTAAATAAATACAAACCATGGCAGGGATTTGTATTGTCAAGATAATAGTAAGGTGCATATCTTTTGGGGATTTTCACCTGAAAATATCTCAAATATTCCATGCAAGAACAACCAAAATCAAAAGGTGTTCACTTTACCATCTCAGAATTACACAACAGTTTCACAAAAATGGACCCATCCCTATAATAGTTAAATAGGTTTACCCTGCTTTGTTTATCAGTATTAGTGATGTCACCACAAGTGACTTAATTTACGGATGTTTATCCTTTGAATACTTTAGCTTATGATTCACTACAAAGTTAATAACTATACAAAATATTTTTTTGGAAAAGTAGATTATTGAAACAAATTACATTAAATTAGGTAAACAATAAAAACATGTTAATTGTGACCCTGTTAAAATATAACTAGCTACATATTGAAGCTTTTTATATTTTGTTTTAACATACTTTCTCAAGTGATTGTGATTATCATTTGATGCCCTGTACAACAATCCTACTTGGAGATGTCAGTTATGCTTTTTTTCATTTAAAAAAATGCATAAACTAATAAAAGGAAAACAAAATGAATTAAATACTGTATTACATGTTTTCTTTTTTTGCCCCACACACATAGACATTACTGGCAGAGCATGATGGGATTTATTACATCACGGATAAAAGGGTGTGACAAGTGTCAGCATGTGAGAAAATCAAAGACAGCAGCCCCAGAGATGTCACCAACTGTCACAACAGAAGTCCGGGAGATCCTTGGTGTTGATCTGGTAGGCACTTCGCCAGAAACTAGTACATTCTAACAGCTACCTGTCTCTTTTTCCCAAATATGTGGAAGCATTCGTTCTGAAGGACAAGACGTTATATCTGCATAATATTGTTTAAGAACATTTTTTTTTTTTTTTTAAGATATGGACCACCAGGTAAAATAACTGATCAAGGCAGGGTATTTATAAAATAGGTTAATAACATATTGTTTGAAGAATTTGTCGTGAAACATCTGATTACCTCTGCATATCATCCTCAGACAAATGGGCAGGCTGAAAGAACTAATCAAAACATTGAGAGCTTTATCTAAATTGAACAATGAAAAGCAGGACAACTGGGATGATGTCTTTCTAAAGCCTGTTCTTTTTGGAATTAGAAGTTCGAGTCCACTAAGTACTCGCCTTTTTTCTTACTGTTTTGTAGACCTCAGAATTTTTTTTCTAAAATTGGCACCACATCAGGAGAATCAGTGGCAAGTGATCCCAATGTTTGTAAAAATGTTGAAGAACATAAGAGACAGATGACTGACACTTTTGAAAATGTCAGGGTAAATATTTCTGCATCCCAGGATAAGCAGAAACTGTCTCTTGAGAAAAAACAAAGGGTGTGAAGTGCTTTCAGTTGGCTAAGGGAGAAGGGGTGCTTCAGAGGAATATGGTGAAGATGAGCAAAATGGGAGATAGACTGAAATTTGATTGGCTTGGTCCATATCTTGGAGGGAATTTCCAAGATCTGTGCTATTTTTAAAAATATGAACTGGAAAACCATAAAAAAAAATGCTTCCCTGGCTCATTTTAAACCTTTTGTATGTCTTTTTTTAGTCCCTCCTGTGTTTCAGGTATGTCCTCATCTCCTAGCCCACCTGCCAGTGATGGGATTGTAGAAAGCTTATGTAGTTTATCCAGGCAGTGTATACAGGATGATTCTATTGCAGTGGATGAGGAAGATACTGTACCATTAGAAGAACAGAATGGAAAGCAGTTGGAGGCAGTGTGCACTGTGGAAACATATACGGAACATAAGTCTGTAGGAAACTCAAAAAGAATCAGCAGAGGGATTGACAAGTTACATCTTGATGTTATTTCTGAAGGGTCATGGCTTTTGGATATTCATGTTTACCAGGCTCAGTACTTACTGGGACAAGAATAACCTGTTATTGATGGGCTACAGAGTTGTGTCCTGTTTCAGTCTTTCCTGGCAGGCAGTGTCACAAGACCCTTTGTCCAAAGTTTAAACATACTGGACAATCACTGGATAACAGTTTCAAACATGCATGCTGTCTGATTCTGTAGTTCAGGTGTATGACATCCTTAGTACAGCTGTCACTCCAGAGCGTAAACACTCCATTAGTATAATTATACACTCTGCTGATCCAGAGATCACCTTGGAATATGTTGATGTTCATTTGCAACAGAGCAGCAGTGGCTCTGACTTATTTGCCATAGCTAATGCTTTTGCCCTTTGCAAAAATAAAGATCCTGCAATTTATATTTGAAGACAACACCTGATGAGAGAACATTTAATCAAATGCTATAAGTCTGGGAGGCTAGAAATTGTCCCTTACTAACATAACCCTAACATCCCACTCTTTTTGGCCAGTGGTGAGTGGGCTTACACCAAAGCTGACCTTTTAACCCACTCGCTCACTTTTTTTTTTTTTTTTTTTTTTTTTTTTTAATTGTGTTTCTTGATTTGCAACTGATACAATTTATAAAATGCCTTAGCATTTGTTTTGCTGTTGTACACTATCTGTATAGTTTGATAAACTTTTTTACACAAAGTGCTCCCCCCCGCCCCACTTTTCCAGTTGTACATTAGTATTCAATTATGTACTTATTTAGAAGACACCCTTATCCAGGGCAACTTGCAGAAGTAACAAGTTATTACATCACAGACGCTCAAATGTAATCACCGCATAAACAGATTACAGCTGTTAGTTACAAACCCCTCCCCCTCAAAAAAATGCCCTCATTTGCATAAAACTAACCAGTGCATGCATTTCAAATTGTATACAGACCCTCCCGCCCCTCAAAAAAGTGCAAAATGTAATGTTTAATACTGCAAGTAAAAAGCAAATCCGCTATTTGTCATTACCAGCATCGACCTGCAAGTACTACACCTCTAATGTATCATGCATAATAGAGTTAAAGCATGTGTATTTCATCGTATGCTCAAAAGTAAACAATTAAATTACACTAATGTATTTTTCATGTCAAATACACGTTCATTTTATTTTTTTAAAAGATAGAAAGCATTGAAAACTTGGTTGCTTTCCAGCAAAGGAGAATCCGCCCCTAATCAACACGTCACCAACAAGTGCATAAAAGCTCTGTGTGTTATTCTTTCATGAAGCTTCTTCTTGCATCGGCCTCCATCCTACCCAGCCACCACCTCGCAGCGTGCCTCGTCCTGGGGGGAGGTGGCCCATAGCCACTTCCTATCTGCAGCTCTGGGATGTATGTAACTGTTCCTGTATTTCCAGCTGTACTCTCGCAGGTAGCTGTCGGGCACCCATAGACGAGACCTCCAGCCAAATTTATCTTTCACTTGGGCCTCACAGTTCATATATCACCTGCAATTGCAATCATCATCATTCATTCATACCGGATTCCCCGTGCTGAAAGCTTAGTTTACATGTAATACATTTTATTATATACAGTTAATCACATGCTACTTCAAATCGATCGTTTATTTTACTGATTTTTTTTTTTTTTTTCCGCTTGTTTTTTCTTCGCCTTGAAGGAAAACATCACACAGGTACAATGGACAGTTATGACTATTACATTGTGTTGACCTAAAGTATTACCAATAGAACTGCATTCAAAAAAATTATTTTATTTGATATTTGGATTTATTCCTGCATACCTGTACTAATGTGTTACCAGTATTTCAGTTGAAATTCCAGAAATCATGCTAAACATAAAACATATTGTATTGCTTTAAAAAAATAAGTATTCCCGAGTTTGTGAAATCTGAAATACTTAATGTTAAAAGTACACACTGCAGAGCTGTAGGTCCAATATAACAGTTTGTAAAACATAACATTTAAGTGATGTACTTCAACACGTTTTCCAAGCATATACTTTCTTTAAAAGGTACTTACAGGTGAAAGATGTAATTGTGTATTTTACGATGTCTTGACAATTATTTCCCCCAACAGACTAAAAACAGTATAATCATTTAAAATGACTACAGTAAACAATAAAAATATTAGTTAGTATACAAGTCTGTGTATTAAACCAAACCCCCCAACATATGTTTAAAAAAATCCTAATTTTTGGTTATTCCAAGACATGTCATGTATAAAAATACAGTAAAAAGATACAGTACTTAATACAGCACAATTTTTTAGATGTATATCTTGTCTATATATTATTATGCAACTAAGCAGCAACCAGATTCTGACTACATACTGTACAGTTACCAAATAAGCATAAAATACACAACATTTTACACATCTGATTCACTAAATGTACACTCTGTTGGTTTCATGCAGGTACACTTTTCCGTGTGCTGTGTTTTGTTTTAGTCTGTAATTGTTGCAATCAACCTACTGTAAATAACATCAAATATCTTGTTGATTCTTCGCAGCCACCTCTATGTGGATTGTTGGGCACAGTTTTGTGCAATGGGGGGAGCAACGTGCCAGGAGAACACTCAGGCTGGACCTGCAGCTGCCAAGCACCTTTTTTAAAATTTTATTTATGATTTAATTTTCAATTCCCCTGTTTCTGAACGTAATATCCTGGTGATACGTGCTGGAGGCAATCATTTTGGAAAATTGAAAAGCGTGGAAATAATTAATTCAAAGAATGAAAAAGATTTGCAAAGGCACAAGCTCTTTCCAAAAACAAAAATAATTCTCTTGTGCATCACCGAGAGACGTCTTTGGAAAGATGTGACAGCATCTCCAAAAATAAACAAAGCACGTACCTGGGTGAACAATGTGATTTCGGATTTTGTAAGGGGGGGGGGGGGGGGGGGGGGGATTCAGTAAGGCATCCTGAAATTAAATATGATCAGGTTGGGCTTTTTAGGGGAGGTGGTGTCCATATGAGTGACACAGGTAATGTAATTAAACCACACCTCCTGCAAATATGTTGTCCTTTCCTTCCAATAACCACCCTTACATCTTTGTTTTTTATTTTATTGCACTATTTTACATGTTTAAAGGGTTTTCTTTTTTTTTTTTTTTTAGATATGTCTTAAATATGATGCATGAGATGTCTTTCAAATTATAAATCAAGGTCATGAATTCAGTTATGGTACAATAAGTACTCTTAAACTGAGCTACAGCTGGTGTACAACATAAAAATAATTAAATCAAATAATTTTAGGTGAAGAATGAATTCTCACGCAGCTTTGCATAGTAATTTTCACATTTTTCCTGAAATCAGTAATGGAGACTATTATTGTAGAAGTGAAGATCAGTGAAATTGATAATATAAAGCTTAGTTTAAAATGAACCTAGAAAAGCCTAAATACTTCCTTAGGGTATGACAATAACAACATTTTTGAAAGAAGTAAATGTTTGACAAGAAGTGACTTAAACTACACAAATATAAATTATACTAACAAAGATATTTTTAAAATATGTACTTGTGTCAGCGCGTTTGTGTCTATTTAACAGTTAAACAGGGTGGTCTGATCAGGATATGGGGTGATTTAGCAGTGCAGGGACTAGAGATTTGATTGAAAAGTGAATGAATGCAGCCATCAAAACATTCTACAAAGTAAAACGTTACCATTGAAGGAGATAAAACCTCTGGAATGGTTGTAATAAAAGCAAAAGGAGGACACACACAATACTAAAGCAGGGGTGCCCATACCTTTTTCATAAATAAATATTTTGAATTACTTATTAAAATTATGTCTATGGTAGTTGTTCAACTACCACACATTGTGTTAACTACAACATGACCTGACGTTTTATTTTTCCTAATATACCACGGATACAATTTATTGTGAAAGTGATGATTAAAGACTTTCATGGAGGGAGATCTCTCCAAACTGTAATACTACATGCAAAGCGTCAGCGAGTACGTGGCTATGGTGCAACGATGCCACCATGTTAACTGGTACAGATGCTCATAATAAATCATTTAATTGCTCTAAAGCACATTAGTGCAGCAAGCAATCATTCTGTATGTTCTTCTATTATGCAGTCTGTATAAATTAAGTGTACAGCTTTAGCCCACCTTCCCACATATAGGCTTGATTATAAAAAAGACAAAAACAGTATTCCGTATATGAAGAGAAGTGTTCGTACTCATCTCCCCATTCAGATTATTGGAAAAGTTCAAAATTGCAGAGCAAAAGCATAGTGGTATTATAACTTAGTTCAATGTGAGCCTACATAAACACCTAAACTTAAATACACCTTAACGATATTGTTATATATTTTCCAACTTCTGTAACTTGCCCCAGATAAGGGCACCCGCTAAGCAAATAAATAACAAATACTGTACTTCATATGCCAGGAACTACTTTTAAATAAAAGAAGTAAACGTTTCAGTGATTTTAAGCACACACAAATATAAAAGTATACTATGAAAAAGATTTTTAAAACAAAACATTAAATACATTAAACATAAGTTTACTTTACACCTCGATATTTAAAACGACAAATGCCACAGTTTATAAACAGAAAACTTTGTAGTAAAAAAAAAAAAAAAAAAAAAAAAAGAAGAAAAACTACTTGCAATACCTCTCGCGTCTTAAAAAACAAAACAAAAAATAAGGCGTACTGTAAGCTTAACAGAGACTCCAACGACCCTCCCCTTTAAATTTCGGATTTCGTGCATGTGCAAAAAGGTAAGAGGCAACTTATTTTCCACAACACTGGCACAGCCTTTCACCCAGGAGTTATAAAATATGACGGCTCTGTGACGGTACTTCACACAGATCAAAATGCCGCATCAGTGCCAGTTCTGAGCTCTCCTAACTTGTCTGTGTGAAAGGGATACATGACTAGGGCCAGTCTTGCACTACTTTACTTGGTAGTAGTAAGGTGGGCAAACAGAGCATGATCGGTTTCACCCTCTACAAGAAGGATGGGTGTGTGCGTATCATCAGCAGTTATGAAATCTATGCAAGATTATCACAGTTCTCAATCGCAAAACATATAAAAAATAAACTTTATGTACAACGTTACAAGGAAGTGCACAAGAACATTTACTGCATTTCCGTGTGTGTACTGTTGGTGTCAAGGTGAAAATGGGTGGTTCGGTTAATACAGAGACCCGGATAACGAGGGTTCAGATACTGGGGATTCAACTGTACACTAATGCTGTTGTACCACCTGTCCCTACTGTAATGTAAGGAGTTGATGTCGATACCCTCGCTGTTGTCATCAGGCAAAGAAAAATACAAGTACAACCTTGGCATTTTCAGAGTATCATTAGGACTAAGGTGACCAGACATCCCGTTTTGGATGGGACAGTCCCACTTTTGGAACACTGGTCCCAGTGTCCCCAGAACCTCTCTTGGGACACTCATTTAATCACACCCCCCCCCCCCCCCCCCCCATAGGCAACAATTGCAGAAATATACGCTATTATGTCACATCACCATGCCATGTTTACAACTCAGTGCACTGATTGTTGTGGTTTGAACACTTCTTTGTGCACCAAAATAGCCAGAATAGCTGCAAAATAGAACAAAACTATGTGGAAACACATTTTCTATTGAAACAAACTTTCAGTTGCCACAGGTACCTTCCAAGAAACATATGTTAGTGAATAATAAAAATGTATGAACTACTTATTTTCACATTTGTGAAATTTGTTATAAAAATATTTAAGTTTCACAATGTTTTTAATTTCTTTACGTATACATTTTGTTGTTTTTACCAATAATGAAATACAAGAGATGCCCATTTATTTATTTATTTATTTATTTTGAGTACTGTATATGATACCGGAACAAATAGTTTAAAACAATTACAAAAAATATATATCACGTCCTTGTTTCATTTTACCTTTCTTTTAAAAAGCAAATATCTAAATAAGCTGCTAGAGGCCGGATAATTCTCTTTAATTTGGTGAGGCCTTATTTATTTCTGTGTTAATGTATTACAGAAGTATATTTTATCTTGCAAAGTTTAAGAAAAAATAGGACAATGGAGTATTCATATTTAAGACTTATCTGTTGATAGCTATAACATATTTTATAAATATTTTACTATAGAAAAAAAACATGTTTTTCCTTCAGCAAAAGAGGCAAGTGTCAGGGGCGGGGTCGATCCCTTTAAGTTTCTCCAAATAGGTTTATTTCCAACTTTCCTGTAACATGTTTTAAACTGACAGGTATCACTTAAAACAGAAAGTAACCTGTTCATTGTATGATGGCATTTCTGTTTTTCATTACCAACCAATGACAGTGAGAGTCTCCGGACAAACTGAAAGCTTCTCTGCACATTTTACATAGGCTTATGTTTAAGCTTATATTAAGGAAAGTTAAATAGTATTCCTTTCATAATAAGTGACAACATTTTATTTGATCAGATAAGGAATATAATTTAATTTTATTACACCTTGATCCATGTCTCAGCCATACTGTCGATTCAAAAATATGAACTCCGGCCAAGATCAGCAATGTATTCATATTGAAAGGCCCTGGTTTGCAAATTGGACACTGGAGGCTAGCATAGAAATAGACCGAGATGGAAAGTGGAAATCAAAGAGAGAAGATGCAGTTTTAGGCAGAAAGCGAGACTAGATTTGCAGCAGTAATCAGCAATAAAACAGAATCTCGGAAACTGCTTTTATTGAATAGCTACTGTGTAAAGTAATAAGTATACTTGTGCAGAAATGAAATTACTGGCAGTAAGATTATTTATTCACAAAAAAGGTTTTTGAAAGTGAAAGATAACATTGAATACCACCACAAGTCTCTGCATTCACTTTCAATATGATATAAGGAGATCAAACAGTGGCAAAGTGAAAGTAAAAACCCTAGAACTTCCCAGTAGCTTAGCTGGAAGTTAGTCACCACATTTCCATATTGTTCCAGTTTAAGGACTTAAATCTGGTCACCTTAATTATGGCTCCTGTTTTTCGGTTTTTATTAATTTCATTTTTTTTCGGTGCTTATTTTTAAGCATTTTCGACGTAAAAGTTCAATCGCTGTTTTCGCTTTTTATATACTGTATGAAAATATTGTTTTCGGTTATTTTTTTCTGTCACAATATGTATAGTAACTCGCCAGTACAGTACTTGCACACATTTTCAACTGCACTGTGCACCTGGTTTCCTTTGATGTCTTTCACAACAAAATCATTATGGTCACGGGCATATTCACTGGAGTTTTTTGTGTTTAGGTATTTTTTTATTTTATTTTTTACATTTCACCACAATTTGCTAATCTGTTTTAAATTCCACGAGTGTGTAAATAACTTACTCCCTGTCGGACTGTAACAAAACTTTAAATCTCACGAGCAAGAACAATCCTCAATTTCTTGTAATCTCGTTTTAACCCCTGCAAGCATGTTACAATCCTTCAATAGAAATGTTGGAATTTGCTCCAACTTTGTAGTTGGGTGGGTTTAAGTATACAGAACGAATCAATGCCAGATACAAATCAGGAAGGAGTGTCAATGCCCAATAGCACAGCACAAAGTTTTTTTGAAGATATTTTTTTTTCTTTTCACAATGTTAATTGAGTAACCATTTTCACCGTTTTTCTGGTTTTATTAGCTATAACCGATTTCATTTGTGTGTCGTGGTGGTTTAAGCCAAAAAAAATAATTCATTAATGCAGCCAACTGTATATTATACGCGTAGCTTCTGGTTTTCGGTTTTAACTGATTAAAAAAAAAAACTTAAAACCAGAAGCCCCGAGTATAACATACAGTTGGCTGCTTTACTGATTTATTTTTTCGGCATCAAACTTAGGGCAAGTTGTCCCAAAAAGGTTCTGCACGTTACAAGTCAACCAGGTTGTCTGTTTACTGCGTTCCTGATTTTATTTTATTTGTTGCTTTTTTTTTTTTTGCTTGTTCATGAGGAAAAGGATTTACGAATCACCAACACAATCTCAAAAAATTAAAAAAGGTCCACCCACATTCACTATGTGAAAACTTTTCTCCTTCGAGAAATACATTCAACAGATGTTCCACAGTTTAACTCTTCCTCCTCCCTAAATAACCACCAAAAAACAGATGTAGCTTACTACAGTAATTGTGTATCTAATTTATAATTACTTAATCCCAGAATAATACAAAATTGGTAAATGTGTAATAATCTTCAAATTCTAGTAAACTTATTGCCCACAAATATTCGTTATTGTATGTTGTACTTACCATATCATATACGTTCAGAATAACCGTCTCGTTTGCCATGAATGCTGACTTTTGTAATTCAAGATTCTAAAATTAATCAGTCTTTTTTATTTCCACCTTACTATTTACTCTGTCCTTTCCGTCCCAGTAAACAGTTATTCGCCGGACCAACATTCAGGTCCAAAGAATAAAATCACCAACTACAATTAAATAAAAAGAAAAAAAAGCAATGTAGAAAAACACACAGGCGAAACAGATGGAGATTTCCGGATGAAAAGAGGGATTTCTCGTTCGCCACTGCCATCCAGCATCGGATCAGCAATGAAGTAAAGTGCTTCAGGACCCGGAAAATCCAAAGAAAAAGGAACGGTGCTGTATCTGACCTATCCCACTGTACTCTCCACCACAGATAACAGATCCTCTCTGTGGTGAAACGGCTTTTTTACACTCATAGAGCTAAAAAGATCGGTAATTGTTTCTTTTTGCCTACCGGCAGCTTCTTCGTATCGACAATTATTATTCGTAATCATCTGCTCAGGCCTGACATTTTAACCCCTGCAGAGATCTTTCAGGCATGATAGGCGAGCAGGGAGAAATCAAACACTGATTGTATTGACAGCCAAAAAAAGTGATGATGTCCTACCTGTCAACTTTTGAAAATACAAAATCTGGATTTGGGGAGTGCGATCCGTGATACCTTTTTTACTGTTTCCCCTGTAGAGCGGCGGCGGGTGGGGGGTGCAGTATGTGAACTTGCTTCGCGAAATGAATGCATGCTTGCCACAGGGTTCCCCTGGGTCCTAAATCCTGCCAAGTACAGACTGGGCTTGATGATGTGGTCTCATTGGAGTAATGTTGCGACATGCTTTTTATTCAACACGTATCAAGTCAAATAATGAAAGCTTTTTTTGTATTCAAATAATAAATATCAATACGCTCGACTGGTTTTGTTTTGGTTTGTGGTACATTCATTCAATCACAATGGTGCATTTCAAGATGACAGTATGAGCGAATGCCTTTATATTGTTTCGCATTGTAAAAGCATGTAGTATATTGGAAACAAGGTAACGCACAGATAAGCGTAGTAAATAAAGCCCAGAGAGGTATGGCAAAGCAAATACAAAAAACATGGTAAACCATGAGAAATGCATTGGAAAACTGCAAAATTACCAAGCAAATTTACCATGCTAAACTTTTAAAAGATAAGTTAAAATGAGGCTATATATAATACATTTCACTATCAGTGTAAAATCAAATTGGTTGAAATCAGACAAGGTCATATGAGGACTAGGGTTGGGCAAAAGTGCATAGTTAATGCATTCAAAATAATGCAAAATTATGACCTGAGTAACACAAATTGCTTTAACAAACATTATGCATTCAAATGTCTCATGAAGCATGTTGTATTCAGTAAGCCAAATACATTTAGCAACTGAATGAATGCGGAATACTGGTGATTATGTTAAAGCACTAAATCATCAATGAATTGCAGTCCTATTAATAATGCATTCACAATTAACTTGGTAAGTTAGTTAATTAAATTAACATTAAAGAGAAAACCTAAGTTAAGTATTACATTAATAACTGTCAATTAACCAACTCAGGTGGGGACATTTGTTGATTTTATTTTTCTTCTTGTTGTTGTTAGCTTGTTATTAGACCCCTGTCACTATCAGTTTTTCAGCATTTTTGATGGGGGGAGGGGGGTGTACTGGTTCCATGTAATGTTTTAATGGTTTCTGTCTTGCACTTTAGTGCTGTCATATAAATGAGCCACAACAGGAACCTAAATAGTGCTAGTAATAAACATTTTGGAACAGACAACTATACATTTATTTCAAATTACTAAAGTTCAAACAAGACATTTTTCCAATTTCTGACATATTCATACATGTGTAAAATAACAAGAACAGTATTGCATTTTTGACTGCCTATTAATAAAATGCGAATTCAGGATATTTCTTTGTGATGTTAGGATTAGTTCTGTAAAAATCATCCAGAGCACTCAATCAGAATTCTAAAGTAAAAGAAACTGAGTCAAATATAAAAAGCCTCAGCTACAGCCTAGTTTTATACAAAAACAAAACATATCATGACATTCTGACAAGTTAGATATCCCATAATGTTCAGTTTTTTGAAGTTATCGTGCACAACATATTTTTTTATATTTTTTTATTGTGGCTCAATCATAGGTGCCTAACTTTGTTAAAAAGTGAGGGGCAGACTGAAGGAATAACTGCCTAGTGTACTGAGGCAAATGTACAATTTTAGAAGCTTTAAGAAACAAAGCAAACCATTGCAAGCTGACAAAATTGGGTAGGCGTTTCAGCATAAAATGTTTAATATTTCCTTACTGAGCATGCGTTAATTGGAAATACATGCAAATGCAAATTCTTGTGAAAGAAGGGTGAGTGGAACAAAGAAAAACTTCCAAAAACATAGTCAAGTATGTAATTATGTTAAGAGACCGCCTATTAGTTGGTCTTTTGGCGCAAGATAATCTAAAACTAGCTCAGAATCGCCAGGAGCAGCAGTACAACAAACAGGCAAGGATTCTGACTTTTCGGCCAGGTGATAAAGTACTGTTGCTATGTCCCACGTCGGAGTCTAAGTTGTATGTTAAGTGGCAGGGGCTACACTAGGTGATACGGGGAATTGGTAATGTAAATTATGAAATTACACAACCCGACTGCTGAAATAAGACTGAAATCTATCATATTAACTTGTTAAAACCCTGGCATGAAACAGAGGCCCTATTCATAGCTTGTGACAGTTTAGAAGAGATTTTGGTCCCACTGTCAATTCACCAGCTAAAACATTCGAATGGGAGAACAGCTACTTCCAGATCAGAAACGTGAGCTCTACCAGTTAGTGGAAATGTTTAATGATGTTTCTTCTGACTTGCCCAGTAGACCTAATGTTATTTCACATGATATTATTACTCTAGTAGGTTTCAAGGTTCAAGAGAGACCATACAGGATCCCAGAAAGCCGCAGAGGTCCCATTCGCAATGGAGCAGGAGGATATGCTCAGGCTTGGAGTCACTGAACCTTCCAGGAGCGAGTGGTGCAGTCATATCGTGATGGTGGGCAAGAAGAATAGCTCCACTCGGTTCAGTGTTGATTTCCGAAAGGTTAATGCCATCTCCAAGTTCAATGCATATTCATTGCCCCGAGTGGATAAGCTCCGAAGGGATACTGGCAAATTCCACTCACTCAGAACTTGAGAGAGAAAACTGCTTCTCTACCACAGATGGCTTGTTCCATTTCCGGACCATGCCCTTCGGGTTGCATGGAGCTCCCGCCACCTTTCAGAGACTGATGGACCAGGTCTTGGCTCCCCATCATCAGTATACAGCCACGTACACTGATGATGTGGTGATTTTTAGCTTCAACTGGAAGGAGCATATTATTAGACTTTTAGCCATCCTACAGTCTCTAAGGGAAGCAGGGCTAACAGCCAAGCTGGGCAAGTGTGCATTTGGCAAGGAAGAGTCTCAATATCTTGGCTACATTATGGGTAATGGCCGGGTAAAGTCCAGGCGCTGGTGGAGATGGCGATCCCGAGAACCAAGTCACAGGTGAGAACACTATTGGGGTTAGCCGGCTACTATCACCGTTTTATCCCTGAGTATGCCACCATAGTCAACCCAATGGTAGATCTCACGTTAAAGGCTGCTCCAAAACTAGTTAAATGGACAGGGCTGGGTCAGAAGGCATTTGATATGATTAAGAAGCGACTCTGTCAAGCTCCTGCTCTGATTTCAACAGATTTCAGCAGAGTTCATCCTTCAGACCAGTGCCTCCCACACTGGTCTGGGGGCGGTCCTGTCCCAGCAAGTTGACACGAGTAGAACACCTTATTTACTTGCGCATAAAATGGCTCCTAGGGAGATTAACTACTCTGTCATTGAGAAGGAGTGTTTAGCCATCAAATGGGCCATCAAATT
Organism: Polyodon spathula; assembly: GCF_017654505.1. Taxonomy (NCBI): domain Eukaryota; kingdom Metazoa; phylum Chordata; class Actinopteri; order Acipenseriformes; family Polyodontidae; genus Polyodon; species Polyodon spathula. Next base: position 40,613,874 of record NC_054539.1, on the reverse strand, counting down.
ACTTGGTAGGGCGTTCTTTCTCTCTTGTCACTGATCATGCTCCTTTAAGGTGGTTACACATGATGAAAGACAATAACGCCAGGATAACTCGATGGTATCTGGCGCTGCAACTCTTTTACTATACTGTCAAACATTGTGTTGGTAAGGAGCAATAAATCAATTTTTTTCAAGGGAGGGGGGACCATTGGGGAATATAGAGTTGGCTGAGTGTTCCTTTGGTATCACTCTGAGGGGTGAGATATGCGATAAAGAGAGAAAGAATCAATGTTGTAAATCTCCCTCACGATTGGAAAGGACACTGTATAAGGTTGGTGGTACACTTCCCCATAGATGGGCTGACTTGACAGTGAGCGGTAACAGGATGTCAGCAATCTTGATGGGGGCATGTAGCTGTCAGTACGTAAAACGACTCACATGTGATCAGCTGTGGGCCAGGCAGCGATTGGTTACACCGGGGTGCCGAGCTGATTGCAGGGAGGAGTTGGGTAGTACAAAGGAGATGCAGCTATGCAGGTACAGCCCCTTGGGCTGAGAATGTAACCTACAGCTGGAGTGTTTGTTTTGTTATGTGCTGTTTGTTTTTATGTTTTGTAAGAACCAGGGGCTGCAGCCACAGAGCCAGCCCAAACAACTGAGCACTACCATGACACCAGCACTCATCACCACCCTGATGATTGGAGAGCTGTGACAGGATGGTCGCAGTGCGCAGGTGTTTGGTGATGTCACGGACCAGGAAGAAGCGAGACAACACACAGAGATGTGGAGTTTTGGTGAAGCTGAGCGCTTGGTTGTGCTCAGCATTTAATAAATGAACAAACAGAAAATAAAAAGGTTGGAATAAACAGGACACGGCACTTTAGGCCAAAGTAAATAGATAGATAAAACGAACAGACAAAAACAAAACGGTGCGGTGGCCAAACAAACAGACAGACAGAGTGGACGAACACTAAACAAGTATTGTGCAAGGCCTCTCGCATGAGTAGCATTTGTTATTTTAGATTTTATTTTAAATTAACTCTCCTCTCTCTCTCACCTGTTCTCCACTTCCCAAACACACAACCTTGAGTAGGTGAAAATGTGTGCCTTTTATACATCTGAAATTAGCAACCGATTGCTAGATTCTCGAGACTCGATTGCTAATAAATCATTCAATTAGAGTCTCGGTACATCTGCATGTGAATTAATTAGTTCACGCTCGTGACACATATTATACACATTTTATCTGCACGCGAAGTGATTTGCAATCCTCGTGCCTAAATACAAATCTACATTTTACATTAATCGTGCTCATAACCCATATTATATCCCTTGCATCTATACAGATACACCCTGTGACGGAGATATAATGAGTTCTGGTTGGAAATCTCCCTCCCGACCTGTGAGGGCATGAAATAGCAAAACAGTTTTATTCCAGGGTCGGGAAGTCGGTCTGGCTGGATGAAGGAGAGATGTCGTTGCAGGAACGTATTGACCTGGAAGGTAAACGAGGTAGCAGCTGCAAGCAATGAAAGCAGCTGCAATCGTTTACCATGGGTCATGCGTGACAGCATAAAGGGGCCGGAGAATCATTAATCGTTTCGTTCACTTGGTTTGAGATATGAGGAACTGGAAGGATGGGAGATTGTCCCAAAATAAATATATAAAAGAGAAAGAGTTTGTGAGTTTTGTTTGTTTTTGTGTGTTAGTAACTGTCTATGTTTTTGTGATCACTAGACAGCTAGCACATATCCGGAACTGTCGCTGTGGGCCAGCACCAAACCGGATCATCACTGCACTTCACTCACTCTGTAATTATTATCACCCACTACGAGTACTTCAGCACGCACCCAGACTAGTGACTGTGTTTTGTATTATAGTGGGGCGGATAAAATAATGTGTATTATTATTTGGTTGTGCAGAACCATTTATAAAATTCCCTCCATGCTTTACACATAGGTTTATGGTTTGGTCTCCAGTCCGGGAGTACAAAATAATAAAGCCCTTTTCCTAACTGGATTATAATTGCCTGTCTGTGGTTATTTCTGCAATGCATCACCTCTGCACCTGTACACGATTAGCAGCCACTTTGCCACACACCCACATTAAACACACAACATATAAACATAAAGACGCACAGGAGCGGCCACACTGCCACAAGAGCACACTGTCGTGCACTGGACTGTGGATTGGGGATTACCTTTTGTTGCTGTTTTTTATTTGTGGCCTGCAAGCCAGCCGTGTTCCCCCCAATATCATCGCTGGTAGAGGGGCGGTCCTTTTCTGTTTCATTTAATAAATTAAAACACAGACGTTCTGGGAGTACAATACTGTTTGGACCTTCACTTTGCTCACCACACCACTCACACTTGTCACAAGGACCATGACCTATTGTGTGTTAATTATCTAGACAGAAAACTTTTACCCATGGATACATATGAAAGCTGGTCTCAGTTGCATTACAAACAATAATGAAAACAAATGGTCTTAGTCATACATCTGGCATTTAAAAATTTGTTTTAATTTTCCTTACAAGCAGGCCAGAAATTGTTTCCATTGAATAGCTATATTAAGGTGTGTTCTTTCAGAAGTATAACAAATTACATGTTAGCCAGTCTTTTTCTGTATATGAACAGAATACATTTGAGGTGCTGTTATCTCTCAATTAAAGCTAACATGTATTTTGTACACATGAAAACCAATCAATATATGTGAAAACTAAGGCTATACATTATTTGTACGAAAGAAAGGAATTTCTAAAGGGATATTGATTCTGAGTCTTGAGGTTGTCAGTCTCTTGATTTTCATTATAGGGATCTATTCAGGTCAGTGACTTTGAGTAACCAGGATTGCATTTCTGTTTGGTATCATTTTTATCAGGTAAACTAGAGTAGGATGATACTTTTATTTAGCAATAACTTGTTGGAGTAATCTTGTTTTATACTAGTTTATTTTGTCAGGAATGGTAAATAAACATTCCAAATTCATGTTTATCACCTTGTACACTATAAATAAATGATTGCTTAAGAATAAAAGCAGTAAATTAAAAACAGCTATTGTTATGCAGATTGGCATAACACATTTGAATGGCAAATATGTAGTAAAAGACTATAAAATATGTATATTATTTAAATTGTACTAGGTTTGGACAGAACAACCTGTGAAAAAAGACTATACATGTTTTTTGTAATATATTAAAGATGCAGCCAGAACCAGTCACGATAGACAAAACGTAAGTTTGATCTACTTTTATTAAGTCAGCTGGTTTATTGACTTACAATAACTACAAAACATCCATTAAAAGACTTGCCTGGTCTTGTTGGTCAGACTTTTTTTTTAAATTAGTTATTTATTACCAAAGATGACAACTTGTTTTTTGTGAAGCTGAAAAAAACAAACCTAAAACAAACAATAAATGAAAGTACTGATATGTTTTTATTATTATTATTATTATTATTATTATTATTATTATTATTATTATTATTATTATTATTATTAAATGGTATGTGGTAAATGTCACCATTAGTTATATAACCAATTGTTCTTTGATGTCATAATTAAGCCATCATTTATGATGTAAGGGCTATGTTTGCAACAAAGAAACAATACAAACCATCAGTTCAACCAATCAGGGATTTGTTGTGTTTTAACGCACAAAAAAAACACTTTTATTGGACCAAGATATGAAGTTGAAAATACATAAAGAGTAAGAGCCTTAAAGAGTAAGAAGTATAGTTATACGTCACCATGCGTTACTACAACTGTTTAAATAAAGTACCAGTAATTTTTCTTTTCATTCTTAATATCCTGACAACTTTTTACACTTAGAATTTTAAAGCCTGTTTCAAAGCTCTTTTCAAAATGTCCACTCTAGTGCAGTCGGGTTTGAGATCAGTACTCTAAATCACAGTAAAAAACACAATTTACTATAAGTACAAATTTGTGGTTGAGACCCACAGTGTTTGACAATGTGAGCAATAATCCATGCACTATAGTGCACTAGCGTGGCCATTTTGAAAATAGGTTTAAAACAGACTTTAGAAGTTATAAGTGTAAAAAGTTGTTAGGATGTTAATGAAATGACAAATTTCAGTTAAGTTATTTAAACAGTTGTAGCAACACATGGGGATGTGTAACGCTATATTTTTCGGAACCCCGCTACTTACCCTTTAAAGACCTCATTAGTCCCTTCGGGGGTAAAACTGAATTCAGTAAGAAAATTGCATTCCGTTAAGGGATTTATGATTATTGGGGCTTTCACACACTACAGGGTCTTAAATGAATGTACAGCTTCCATATTTTTTGATTTATACAGCTATATCCAGAAACAAACCTTGAGTGTTAGAGCTAGGATGCTTTCTCAATATGAGCAACCTTTAACTGGACACACCTTTTTAGTGCCTGTCGTATCATTTTACTGTATCTTCTAATGTGTCAATGAGGTCTTGTCATATCATAAATACTGTATTATTAAACATACATGTTAGAACAGTGTGTATTTGCCTCTATCTGGCCACATGGCATCCCATTGCAAACTTGTTGGGAAGTTGAAATGTTGTTAGGTATCCTAGCCAAACAAGTTTACTCAAAGCAGGTTTAAAATACTGTTGCTAAGAATGCCTTGTGATAGGCAATGTTTGAAACAAGGTCGCTTTGTTTGTCTTGCTTGAAGCAGTAGTGCCTGTGTCCCTGGCCTCAACCTTCTGAATAATGACCCATGTCTGCAATTGCTCAAATCATCTAATAAAATGTTTGCTTTTTAGATTGCAAAAAATCACCCCTAAAATATTGACTGCCAACAATGATTGTCTTGTTAGATGCTATCACTGAGCAATAAAGTATTCCTCTAAGCCACTTATTGCTTGTTTTTCTTCTGTTCTTATTTTTCTATTCTGTTGTGAATGGTTGTGAAAGTATTCTTAAAACTAGTAAATAATCACAAACAATATGAAGGTAACAACAGAATGATTTACTCTAGTTCATAATATAACAAGAAGAGTTCACATATAACAATTCAACTAATAACCATGAACAGAACAGTGTAATAATTGCCCTCAGTGTTGTCCTAAAACTTTACTGGTGCTTGTCTTTTTCATCCGGGTTTAGGTTAATCACAGACATAGTATTGAAAATCTTCACGTACAGGAAGTAGCTGTAGATAAGTATGCCGAGTACAACAAACGTAAAGATGGTCTCAATTGTTGCAATTAGCATGGAATGGTCGCTGTAATGACATAAAACAGATTTTACAAGAACAACTTTTTGCAGATTCCTGACATTATTTTGAACACCAGTGTACACAGTGTACACGTATGCTTAATTTTGGGTCAACCATCACCTCTGTCTAGTGCCTGAAGACACCTGGGTATGGAACCACAGTTTTTGTGCAATGTCCAGGGGCCGTATTATAGAACAATTTCCTAACTTGCTTTCCTATCTTATCTTTCATGGCTAGCATAGGATTTTTCGAAAAACTGGTATGACAAAAGCATTTCCTAAGTCAGCAGTGTCTACAAATTCCTAAGTGTCTCATCCTATCCTGCCAAACTTTAGGTAGAAAATCCAATCTAACCAGAATCTTATCCGTAAACAATTGATTGAGTTGAATAGAGCAGGTTACAGCCCGAGTTTCAGGTAACAGTCACCAGAACATACCTGTTTTTAAGTTATGACGTCTAAACTTGGTTCAGATGGGGCAAAGAAACGCAGGGCTCTACACTTTACTCAGGAAGAGACTTTAGTCTTTAGAGGCAAAGCAGAAGAATCTAGTTAACAACAATAAATAAATATCGGTATTTTAAAAAAAGAACCAATACTTATTCATTTGCAGTCATAAACACCATTATATTTTAATTAGGAATGCCAACCCACAACAATATCTCATAGGTTAAAGTAAAGCTAAAAATAAGAAAAACACTGTGATGTTCGTGCCTCCAGTGTGAAAGTGTGTAATATAATTTTGTACATTAATGAGTCCAAACTTGATTTATCGAGTTAAATTAATATAAGAAGATAAGTTAGGTGAATTTTTTCTGTAATAGCAAGTCTCCTAAACTTCAGTTTGGACCTTCTATCTCTGAAGATAAGATAAGAATGAAGTTAGGATGCTTTTGTAATTTGGCCCCAAGAGAATATCCCTAAAGCATGTTTGTTTCATGCAAAATTATTTTTTAACATGCATTTTCATCAACTAATGATCGACTGATCATTAAAGCAGAGCGCCTCCAAGTAATTTCAGGGTAAATCAGTCAAAAACCCTTTCTTCATACAATGAGATTTAAATGAAAGGAAGGTACCATTTTGAGTGTTGTCTCACACCTGTGCTAGTTGACTCATGTTTACTGTAATATTATTTGCTTTACTGATCAGTCACTAATTAGATTATTTTATTTTTTTTGCATGAAACAAACACTAATATATTGGGTTGCAGGGAAGAATAGATGTACCAGTTCTGCTCTGTGTATTCAAAGCATTGACTAATCGGAATAGTGGCAGATCCAAGCTTGTATTGATCAAAAGAAGAATAGACCTTACATTGTTTTACTGGAATATGTTTGAAAACTTTCTGCAGGATAATGGTGCAAACTGTCGCAAAAGCCATATATGAAAGCATACAGAATAGACATCACTGACCAGACACAAATCCAATAAAATACGATTTTCTTGACATACAGCTTAACTTTTTGCAGTAACTGAAAGATATTCTAAGGCACGTGTATCTGGCATTACAGACCCTCTTAAAATGTTGTAAAGACATAGGCCCAGATTTATAAAAGGATTGTGTATGTTTTACGACCATAACGGGCGCAGAGGGTTCTGAATTCTTGGACTGAATTTATAAAACACATGCAATGGCATAAACACGCAGTTAAAACGTGATTTGCGGGGGCAATGTCTCTGTGTGCTTTAGCCCTTGAGCCATATGTAATTCTGTATATGCATATGTAATTCTGGGGCGTTTCTGAACAAAATCGCTAAAATTGGGAGGGGATTTTACAAATGAGGTCTATTAAATATTCCGTCTAATTTATTAAAGCTGCTGGTAATTGCGGGCCTCGTATTTGCGTGATTATTTTAAGAACTCTGAAAAGCAGCTGTTAATTTGCTGCAGTCAGACAGTAGGCTATATAAAAGGTAAAGTGATGTGGGAGACTTGTTGGCAGCAAGAAGGCAAGGTCGTTTTCAAGGACAAAGAAACATTTAATAACATTTTGCAAAGAGCTAATTTTTTAATCCTTCTGATCAAGTCAGTTTGTAAATTACGGTTTATAATACCGGTACCGTAATGTTTTGCAAACTACAATTTTCAATACATGTTTCATAGTACATGACAAAACAGAAAGTCTGCAAATGGAGAATATAGAATCCATGTAAAAAAGGTTCTCAGAAGCACCTAAAAAGGTCTCCCCACAGTGGCAAAGCAAGGTTCTAATGACAGCCTTTACTTCTTAGTGTAGGCATTATTAAAAGAACGGTGGAAGAGATTAAGAAAAGATCGAATGATATTCCGAGGCGCACGAAAGAAAAAGTCTCATATATAATGAGGGTTCATCATCCACCGTTTTTTTTAGTAATGCCTTTAGAATATATTTTTTGTAATACAGCATTTTGGTATTTAACAATACTGGTTCAGGCAGTACTGTTAAATTCGAGTTGGAAAGAAAACGGTACAAAAAAAAAGGACAGAGGGACAGATGGCACTGTTAGTTTGTAGCTAGAACAAGTGCAGTTTTGCAACCATATATACCACATATATATTCTTTAAAATCATACATAGAGTAAGAAATACAGAAAAACATAAGAAATAGGAGAGTTGTAGCTGCATCAGACTTTACGAAGACATAAGTTGTAGTTAAACTGAAGACTGTTCGTATGCAGCCGTATTGTTGCTGAACATATTGCTGTACAACAATGGAAGGATTATCCACCTGTTTAACTGCCATGGATAGAAGTAAATAAAACTTATTTTTTCTGAAGTTTGAAAAGTCTATATGTGGAAAGGTGTGACAGAGAGAAAAAGGATCCAAACTATAAATCTCCCTCCGAACCAGAATTAGCAATCGGCTGTGGGTCGGCCCTCCAGTGGAGAAACCATGGCGACAAGGTTGATTGCAGAGAGGAGTTTCTGGGTACAAAGGGGAAGCAGCTACATCAGTACTCCGCCTTGCGCTGAATAAACACAGCCTGAGTACATGTGCATTTGTTATTGTTTGTCTTGTGTCTTTTGTAGAGGAGGAGTGAGGGTCGGGAGCTGCAGCCATGGAGCCAGCACAAACCCCGGACCACGTGCCTTACAGCACAGCAGAGCACCAAACACTCACCACGATCCCTGGAAGAAAGGAGCACAGTTTCGTGCACATGGATTATGGTTGAGGAGTGTTTATTATTTATCAGGATTGAAACCTGCCGTGTTTCTCCCTGATACCATAGCTGGTAGAGGGGCAGACTGTTATTGTTTTTCATTTTGAAATAAAAGCACAGACATTTTTGGGAGAATCCTGTCTGGACATTGGATTTATTATACCGCACCACTCACATCCTGTCACAAGTGGTGCCAGAAACGGGATTTGAAAGATGGACCCTGGGATTTTGAACACGATGTTGTCGGCACAGGCACGGAGGCATGAGGAGACCTTGGCAGCGGTAATGGAGAAGATGTATACCATGTTCCTTGAGGCCAATCAGAGAAGGGAACCAGTGGCCGAACCAGCAATGACTCTTCCAAAACCAAAGGTGGTGAAGATGTTGTTGGAAGATGAGCCTGAGACTTACCTTACATCCTTCCAGAAGCAGGCTACAGCAGCCTTATGGCCTCGGGAGTGTTGGGCTACCCAGCTGGGACCCTACCCAGCTGATTGGGGAAGACCAGGCAGCCTACCATGCTTTAACCCAGGAACAGGCCCTGGATTATGACCTGGTGAAGAAAGCCATACTCTAGCGACTGGGTATCACGAAGGAGACACACTGTCACCGGTTCCGGGAGTACCAATGCCCCGAAGGAGTCCGACCCATAGTGATGGCCCAGTAGACCTGGTGGCTCTGCCCTGGTGAACGTACAGCTGAAGAGGTGGCTGAGATTGTCACCATCGAGCTGGTCGTACGATTACTGGAGCCAAAAGCCAGTAATTGGGTCAGTTAGCACCGACCCACCACACTGGACGCAGCAGTCAGACTGGCTGAGGGGTACGAAGACTGGTAGTCACACCCGCCGTGTAATTGGAGCTGTGGCAAAAATGTTGCCCTACCTGGTTATTTTAGGTTGAGACTCGCCAGATTTTGACATAATTATAAATAAAAAGGTAACATCAGTCTCCGGTAAGACCATAGGAGCAGCAGGGGATGCTATTGGAAGAGTATTTCCTCTGCATGCTGATCTGTTCCCCTCTCGGTTCCACCCCAAGGAAACCAAACATGAAAGAAGGGTGGAAAGATAGGAGAGTGCATTAATGAAACAATGTTGTGGTTTAGAGGGAGACTCCTCTGCGTCTGAGAAACACCAGGGAAAGGGGATTGGGATCCAGTGTGGCCGACCGTGCTTGGTTACTGAGACTCCGAGTGCTGAAGCTACAATAGCCCCACTCGATATCCCGAAAGTCAAGTAGTACCGGAGTGGGTCCACCCGGCCCCGTTGGTCCCACTGCCCCTGATTAATATCCCCTTTGAATGCACTGCAATGGATATAGTGGGCCCATTGAGCCAGTCTGGCTCTGGATATACACATATTTTAGCAGTGGTGGACTACGTGACCAGATATCCAGAGGCAGTACCATTGAGGTCCACTAGTGCATTAGCAATTGCAAAAGAATTAGAACAGATCATTCGTACCTCCGTTTATCACCCACAAACGGATGGTTTGGTGGAACACTTTAATCAGACATTAAAGCAGATGCTGAGGAGGTTTGTCAGCCAAGAATAGAAACACTGGGCTAAACTCCTCCTCTACCTGATGTTTGCAGTGAGAGAGGTGCCTCAGAGCTCCCAGGTTCTCTCCCTTTGAGCTGCTATATGGGAGACAACCACATGGTGTCTTCGATTTTGTAAAGGAAGGATGGAAAGAGCAAAATAAAGATTCTAAAAATGTAATGAAATACGTAATTATGTTGAGAGACTGCCTGCAATTGGTTGGTCATTTGGCACATGAGAACATAAAACAGGCTCAGCATCGCCAAGAACAGCAGTACAATAAACAAGCACAGATCTGGACTTTATGGCCAGGAGATAAAGTACTGTTGTTACTTCCCATTTCAAAATCTAAACTGTATGCTAAGTGGCAGGGACCATACGAAGTGATGCAGGCAATTGGTAAAGTAAATTATGAAATAAGACAACCCGATCATCACAACAAATCAGAAATTTATCATATCAATTTATTAAAACCTTACAATGAAAGGGAGGTCCTGTTTATAGCCATTGACAGTATAGAAGAGGATTTTGGTCCCTCTGTCAACCCACCAGCTACAGTTAACATTCCAATGGGGGAATGTGACAGGAGTGAAAGGAGTCCCTCTTGTAATTCGCCCTCCCGACTACTAGCTGCGCTATGCAGGAAGGACCAAGACTGAGGAGAAAGGCTGAGTCAGGGTTGGGGCAGAAGCCGTAGTGGTAGCGGCCGTCTTAACTTGGGGCAGGACCTCATGGTCAAGCCGCATTATTGTAATAAGCTGTGCTGCGCTTGATGATTGGCTAAGGAGGGGCAGTGCACTGATTGCAGGGGTGGGACTCGGCACTATTTAGGCCTTGTAGCTCTGCCATTCGGTCTCCCTATCCTGAACTGAGATGGTCATGCTGCATGAGCTCTGTGAGTTTGTTTGTTTTTGTTGTGTTTGTATACCCAGACTAAGGATTCCCAGGCCGGCTGCCTCCAAGCCTGGACTTCACCCGTGATCCTTGGCATCTCCAAGAACTACTTATCTTGCTTGGGAGAGGAAGCCCAAGCCACCTGCTGTTCTTTGTGGATTGTTTGTTTTCATTGCAGTTTTTTTTGTTCACTGCAATTGTGTGGAAACCCATTGCTCGGGACTTTGTACTTTTGGGTGTGCTGTAAATAAAAATCCAACTCCAACTACGTGTTTCCTGTCTCCACAATTTCCGGGTCGCATCACTTCCTCCCATAACCCACCACACGTGGTGTCAGGAGCGGGATATTGAGGATGGACCCAAATGTGGTGGCTATCCTGCTGGAGGCCCAGGATCGGTGCAGGGATGGTGAGGAGCGGAGACGTGAGGAGCGGGATGCCCAGCGGGAGGTTGAGCGAACAGCTCACATGGCTGCCATGATGCAGCAACTGACAGCCATGTGTACTGCGGTCCAGGGGCTGGTCATGGTGCCGGCGACGGTGGGAGCTGGGCCAACAGTACAGCCCACTCCAAAGATCAGGCTGCAGTAAATGATGCCGGAGGACGACCCAGAGGCGTTCTTGACCACCTTTGAGCGCGTGACCACGGTCTCAGGGTGGCCTAAGATGTAGTGGGCAGCACAACCGGCCCCGTGTCTGTATGGTTAAGCCCAGGCTGCCTACCGTGCGCTTTCCAATTAGGCTGCCCTGGACTATGAGCAGGTCAAACAAGCCATTCTACGGCGTCTCAATATCATGCCGGAGACCCACTGTTGCCGGTTCCGACAGTACCAGTGGCCAGATGGAGTGAGACCCCGAATCGTTGCCCAGCAGCTCTGGGATCACATGGCGAAATGGCTGCAGCCTGCCAGGAGAGGGGCCAAGGCTATGGCAGAGTCTGTGGCCATCAACCAGTTCTTGGCAGTGGTGAGAGGCCAACATCCAGGCCTGGGTCACCAGACACAGCCCGGAGACCCTGGAGAAGGCCGTTGAGCTCGCAGAAGCCTACGAGGATTCCCTTCTGCAGGCCAGCCCGGTCTCCTCCATAGTGACCCCCTCCAAACCTCAGATGACGACTCCGGCCCCGACCCAGAAGGCAGGGATCCCGAAGGCAGTGGCTGCCTCCCCATCACTCTCACCGAGCGCCTCCCCTCCAAAGTGGAGATGGGGGTTAGCTCCCAGCTGAACTCTAAGCTGAGCCAAAGCAACCTCCTCGTGCTGTGGGAGACAAGCAGCTGTCTCCCACAGCATTGCCACCCCTGATCTGCTTCCGGTGCCATGAGGCTTGGCATATTGCCAGGTACTGCCCAGCTGCTATGGAGTGTGACATGGTTCCCATTTAAACTCAGCGGAAGCATGTGAGTATCAGGGAAAGGGACGAGAGGGACCTTGTATTATTAATGTAAAGGTAGGCAAGATGAGCACCCATGCTTTAGTGGACTCCGGGTGTGAGCAAACTATAAATCGGCCTGCTCTCTTGGAGGGTGTGTCTTGGAGTTCTCAGGGTGCTGTGGCTATCGCCTCCTTCCGACTCCGGATATACACATATTCTAGTGATGGTGGACTATGCAACTCAATATCCGGAGGAGGTGCCTTTGTGATCCACTAGTGCCAGTGCCATAGTCAAAGAATTACTGGAGGTTATTGCAAGAGTAGGGATTCCCAAGGAGATTCTGACGGATCAGGGAACTAGTTTCATGTCCAGCACTCTGAAGGAGGTGTATAAAATTCAAACCTCTGTGTACCAGCCGCAGGCAGACGGTTTGGTGGAGCACTTCAATCAGACCCTGAAGCAGATGCTGAGGCGCTTTGTCGATCAAGAGCAGAAACATTGGGCTAAACTCCTCCCTTTCCTCATGTTCACAGTGAGAGAGGTGCCGAAGAGCTCAACTGGGTTCTCTCCATTTCAGCTTCTGTACAGCAGACAACCCCGGGGCATTCTCGATCTGGTGCGAGAGAGTTGAGACAAAATAGTTCCAAATATGTACTACTCCTGAGAGACCGCTTGGAATTAGTTAGCTGATTGGCACAAGAGAACTTGTGCAATGCCCAACAGCTGCAACAGCAGCAGTACAATAAAAGTGCACAAATTCAGACCTTTCGGTCTGGCGACAAAGTATTGTTGCTCCTTCCCTCCTCTGATTTGTTTGCCAAGTGGCAGGGCTCCTATGAGGTGGTCCGGGCAGTAGGGAGGGTCAATTATGAAATCAGACAGCCCAACCACCGAAAACTTCTCCAAATTTATCAAGTAAATTTGTTGAAGCCCTGGAGAGAAAGAGAGGCCCTGTTTGTCACTAGTGAGAGCCTTGAGGAGGATTTTGGTCCTGAGGCAGGGTCATCTGACCAAACAACAGAGATTTCGATGTGGGAACAACTACTTCTAATTGAGGAGTTCAGTGATGGTTTTTCGAAGGTGCTCGATAGAACGAATATCATTGAACATGCTACTATTACTCCACCAGGTGTTCGAGTGAGACAAAGGCCTTACCGGATCCCAGAGAGTCAGTGGAGTGTGATGCGTCAGGAGGTAGAGGACATGCTCGAGCTTGGAGTTGTTCAACCATCCCAGAGTGAGTGGTGCAGTCTGGTGGTAATGGTTCCTAGAAGGACGGTACCACCCGCTTCTGTGTGGATTTCCATCGGGTGAACGTCATCTCCAAGTGCCCCGGGTGGATGAGCTCCTTGACAGGTTGAGTAAGATAAGATACTTGTCAACTCTGGACCTGAAGAAGGGATATTGGCAAATCCCATTGGAGTCCAGCTCTTGTGAGAGATCTGCATTCGCTACCCTGGATGGTCTATTTCATTTCCAGACCATGCCTTTTGGTTTGCATGGAGCCCCTGCCACTTTCCAGAGATTGATGGACAAGGTATTATTCCCCCATCATCAGTATGCTTCTGAGTATATTGATGACGTGGTTATTTTCAGCTTCACCTGGGAGGAGCATCTTGTTAGACTAGCGTCCGTCCTTCAATCTCTGAGAGAGTGGCCAACCTGGGTAAGTGCACATTTGGTTACCAAGAGACCCAATATCTCAGCTTTATTATGGGTAAAGGACGTGTGAAGCCGGCGGCCACCAAGGTCCAGGCCTTGGTGGATGCGCCGGTTCCATGAACCAAGGCACAAATGAGGTCTCTCTTGGGGCTGGCAGGCTATTATCGCCGCTTTATCCTCAAGTTTGCCACCATTGTCAGCCCCTTGACTGACCTCACCAAGAAGAGCGCCGCAACTTTGGTAAAGTGGACAGGTCAGTGTCAGGGGGCGTTTGACTTGGGGCGTTAAACAGCTTCTTTCCCAGGCCCTGGCGCTGATATCACCGGATTTTAACAGGGAATTCATCCTCCAGACTAATGCTTCGGATGTTGATCTGGGGGCTGTCTTGTCTCAGGAGGTAGATAATGTGGAACACTCGGTGCTGTACCTTAGTAGGAAGTTGCTCCCTAGGGAGCAGAACTACGCAGTCATAGAGAAGGAGTGCTTAGCCATTAAATGGGCTGTGGACTCTCTTCGCTATTACCTCCTGGGTCAGCCTTTCACTCTTGTCACGGACCATGCTCCTCTGAAGTGGTTGCACATGATGAGGGACACAAACGCACAGATCTCTCGGTGGAGTCTGGTGCTGCAACCCTTCAACTTTGTTGTGAAACATCGTGCAGGTAAAGAACATCTAAACGCTGATTTTTTCTCCAGGGGGGGGGGGGGTCAATCAGGGAAGTTAGGGTTGGATGAGTGTGCCTACGGCTCCACTCTTAAGGGGGGGATGTGTGACAGGAGTGAAAGGAGTCCCTCTTGTAATTCGCCCTCCCGACTACTGGCAGCGGTGCAGGAAGGACCGAGACTGAGGAGAAAGGCCGAGTCAGGGTTTGGGCAGAAGCCGCAGTGCTAGCGGCCATCTTGACTTCAAGGTCATCAAGACCTCATGGTCAAGCCGCATTATTGCAGCAAGCTGTGCTGCCCTCGATGATTGGCTAAGGAGGGGCAGTGCAATGATTGCAGGGGTGGGGCTCGGCACTATTTAGCTGTGGAGTTCTGCCATTCGGTCTCCCTATCCTTAACTGAGATGGTCGTGCTGCATGAGCTCTGTGAGTTTGTTTATTTTTGTTGTGTTTGTATACCCAGACTGAGGATTCTCAAGCCGGCTCCCTCCGAGCCCGAACTGCACCTGTGATCCTTGGCATCTCCAAGAACTACTTATCCTGCTTGGGAGTGGGAGCCCAAGCCACCTGCTGTTCTTTGTGGATTGTTTGTTTTCATTGCAAGCCTCTGAGGCAGTTTTTTTTGTTCACTGCAATTGTGTGGAAACCCACTGCTTGAGACTTTGTACTTTTGGGTGTGCTGTAAATAAAAATCCAACCCCAACTACATGTTTCCTGTTTCACTTCCGGGTCACATCACTTCCTCCCA
This sequence comes from Polyodon spathula, assembly GCF_017654505.1. Classification (NCBI taxonomy): domain Eukaryota; kingdom Metazoa; phylum Chordata; class Actinopteri; order Acipenseriformes; family Polyodontidae; genus Polyodon; species Polyodon spathula. The sequence goes on along the minus strand of NC_054539.1, from coordinate 40,598,658 downwards.
TAACCCACCACAGGGAACAATTACTTCCTGATCAGAAACGTGAACTCTGTAGGTTAGTGAAACAATTTAGTGATAATTTTTCCTGGCAGAACTAATATGATTGAACATGCTATTATTACTACAGCAGGTGTTATGGTCAGAGAGAGACCGTATTGAATCCCGGAGAGCTGCATGGGGTGCAGTTGGCCGTCATTGAGCCTTCCCAGAGAGAGTGGAGCAGTCCGATAGCGATGGTGCCTAAGAAGGACGGCTCCACTTGGTTCTGCGTGAATTTCAGAAAGGTTAATGTCATCTCCAAGTTTGATACATATGCCATGCCTCAGGTAGACAAGCTCCTCGACCGACTGGGAGGAGCGTGGTTAATTTCGACTTTGGACCTGACGAAGGGATACAGGCAAATTCCACTGAACCCGAGTTCGCAAGAGAAAACTGCTTTCTCTACCCCAGATTGCTTGTTCCATTTCCAGACCATGCCCTTTGGCAGGGGCGCAACTAGGGGGGGGGGGGGTTCAAGAGGTGCGGTGAACATGGGCCCAGGGCACAGGAGGGGCCAGAAAACACAAAATTAATATTGGTTTTCACTGTAGTGTTTCTATTAAAACAGTATTTGTATCCTTGTGATCGCATGGATTACTTTTGCACCATGTTTGCGGGGGTTAACAGTATTCACGGCCATCTAAATACGCCACAGTGCGTCGCACGCAAACACGCAGTGTTGAGTGTGAGAAGTTGCCGTTTAGATTGTGTATCCTCGCCTCTAGCTATATAAATATGGATAAAAAAAGAAATAACTTTCTGGGGCTCAGAAAAGAAAAATAGCAAAAGCTGAAGAGGACAAAAGAAAAAAGTTAAAAACGGACATGATGAAGTGCCTTTGCCAATCAACTACAAATAATAATGAAGACAGAGGAGGCAAACACATACAAGCTACCTTGCTGGGAAGGAAACTGAAACAAGACTGAGACTTGGCAAGTGGATCGACAGTCAACTGCAGAAGTCAACTGCTGTACAAGTAGAGAAACAAAGATGGAGAGCAGTTTTAACAAGGTTGCTAGATTGCATTTTGTTTTTAGCGGAAAGAAATCTTGCATTGAGAGGGAAACATGCAGAATTAGGAAATCCAAATAACAGAAACTTCCTGGTTCTTTTAGAACTGCTGGGTCGCTATGATAGTGGCTGATCACCTGCAAAAATCAAATTTGAAAAAAATGTGCAACAACTTACTTATCGTGGTGTACGCAGAACGAATTCTTAAAGCATTGCAGACTGTGTAATTAACAAAATCTGTGAGCAAGTGATATTTGCCAAATATTATGCCATTGAATTCGATTGTACACCAGATATATCGAAGCAGAAGCAAGCTTCAATAATTGTCCGGTATGTAAACATTGATGAAGGAAATAAAGAAGCCACAACTGAAGAATCTTTCATGGGGTTTACTACTGTGAGTGACACAACTGGTAAAGGATTAGAATCAATGCTCACAAATATGCTTCACAGTCAAGGAATCGATATATCAAATTGTCGTGGCCAAAGTTACGACAATGGATCAAATATGCGTGGAATACATCGTGGGGTTCAGGCATTGATACTTCAGAAGAATCCCGAAGTTTTATTTTTACCTTGTGCAAGCCACAGTTTAAATATACTGCTCTGCGATGCAGCTTCATCTAACAGGGCGTGTATGAATTTCTTCAGCACAGTCCAAAGGTTGTACACAATGTTTGCCTCATCGGTTAAACGTTGGGAAATTTTGAAAGAATATGTAAATATTACATTGAAGCCACTGAGTGAAGCAAGATGGAAAGCTAAATTTGACTTGGTTAAACCACTTCAAAATTAACTTGATGATGTAGTTGAAGCTTTAGAGAAGTTGGAGCTCACAACTAAAGATAGCACAATATGCTCAGAGACTCAGGCTTTGAGGAAGGGAATTCAGTCAACTGAATGTCTTACAACTCTGGTGATTTGGCACGATCTTTTAACAGAAATCATACATGTTAGTATTGCAATGCAATCAAAGCACATTACCCTAAACACCGCTGTTCTGCTTCTTGGGAATTTAAAAACACTATTGTCAAAATACAGAGGATGGATGGAACAAAGCTGTTGCTGCTGCACGTACAACTGCCAACGACCTTGGTGCCAGTAAGGAGTTTGAGCAAAAGCGAGTAAGAAAACAAAAATCGTTCCATGACGAAGTGGTCACTAACAATACTGACCACACTCAGAGCTCCAGAGAGCCAGAGGTTGAATTTAAACAGGATGTATTTTATGTCCTTGTTGATGTTATTAATACAATAAAAAAATTTAGTGAAAGCATACTTTGGAGATCTACAATTTAGTTTTTCAACTTCAGAATTCAGCACTACATGGCAATGCCTAGAAGTTGGAAGAATGCCAGGAAGTACCACTTCTCCACTGCCTTTTACCATAGTAATGGAAGTAATTATAAGGGCATCAAACTGGGTAGTGGGAGGAGAGCGCTTGGCTTCTGGAATGCGATTACCACCAATTCGAGCATACATGGATGACATGACAACAATGACTACAACAGCAGCCTGCACTAATCGGTTATTGGGCAAATTAACCAATAACATTGAATGGGCACGAATGCAATTCAAGCCCACTAAATCAAGGAGCATCTCTATAATTAAAAGTAAAGTAGTAGATAAAAGGTTCTACATTAATGGTGAAGCAATATCAACAGTGTCCGAGAAGCCAGTGAAAAGTCTAGGGAGATGGTACGACGGGAATCTAAAGGACACAGTTCGTGTGGGAGAAGTTAGACAACAAGCAGTGGAAGGGCTGAAGAGCATAGACAGCAGCGCTTTACCAGGCAAACTGAAACTCTGGTGCTTTCAGTTTGGTCTACTGCCAAGATTGCTGTGGCCATTGACTGTGTACAACGTTTCCTTGACAACAGTTGAGAAGCTAGAAGCTTTAATCAGTTCATATGTCAGGAAATGATTGGGAGTTCCACACTGCCTCAGCAGAGTGGGACTTTATGGTAAAGGAATACTGCAGCTACCAATCTCTGCTCTAACCGAGGAGTTTAAGTGCGCCAAAGTCAAACTGGAAATTATATTAGTAGATTCATGTGACAAATGCGTAAGGGAGGCAGCAACTGTGCTGAAAACTGGAAGAAAATGGACGGCAAAGAAAGCTGTGGAAGATGCTAAGGCTGTTCTTCGAATCGGAGATATTTTGGGGCAAGTTTAGCATGGAAAAGGAGGTTTTGGTCTCAGTTCAGCTCCTCCTACATGGCACAAGGCAACCCTGGCTCAACGGAGGAAGCTGGTAGTCAATGAGGTGCAAAAGTAGGAGGAGAGGATCAGGTGTGTAAAAGCCATTTCCCAGGCCAAGCAGGGAGAATGGATGAGATGGGAGCGTGTGGAACAACGCAAGATTGGCTGGCAAGACCTATGGACAATGGAACAGAGCAGGATCAGTTTCCTCATCAGATCAGCATATGATGTTCTCCCATCACCACAGAACCTAAACCTCTGGGTGGGTGAGGATCCCTCATGCCCTTTGTGTTCATTACCTGCACCTTTGTGTTCATTTTGATAGGATGTAAGGTGGGAGTAATTTATTGACATACAGGAGATAGAACTGTAGTTGAAAACGCCACTCAGGTGCACTGATTTATTTTGGCCTGCAGATGGCGGTGTTGTCCATGGCCTGAATACTGGCAATGGTAATGACCACAGGGTTACCAACACAGGTAGACAGTCAGGTTGATGATGGCGCACTCGCAGGTGCTCACAATAATAATGAAAACAAAAGGGAAATTAAAAGGGAAAATAAAACACAGTAAGAAAACTACAAAATAACGGTGCTGCTTACGCAGTGCCCCCACTGCCGCTAAGCCGGTCAGCTTGGGTCTCCATCCTACGCTCTGTTATGCACTATACACTGGGGTGGCCAAGGTTCCCCTTCTAATCACACAAGTTCCTTCGCATACGTAACAATTTATTTTATTATCTCGCTCCAACCACTGACGTTCCTGCTTGGTCTATGTTTACACTGGCCTTCTCGGTCAGCGTTTCTGTGTATTCCCAATCATTGCCACCTGAATGCATAACCAAGCGCAGTACTTATGGGCTGAGCAATCCCCCAAGGTCCGCCTCTCAGCCACTCAGAGAGAGGGGAAGCCCACACACCCTCTTCCCCACCTCTCCGTGTCATCGCCATGACTGACAGGCGGATCTTACGAGGCTGCTGCCTTCTTCCTGCAGAACCACGCATGCGTCAGACAGTCAGCACAGATCTCCCCTGTTACAGCCTGGAATTATTCTATATGAAATAAGAAGTTGAACTAATATGCGTAACTGGATGATGGATCATAACATATAAGCAACCTACTACAAACTCTGAAGTGATACGTTTGTTTATTAAGAAGCCACCACACATTCCACATTTTATTAATTTGTCCTGGTGAAGTATTTCAAGCCTGTAGGACATCTTTATGTGTTACAAGTACTGCTTGTACCAAAATCTCCAATTCCATACTGGTAAATTTCAGTGTTCACTTCTGAGCATCCTCATCATCATGGCTTGTACCAGGCTGAGTTCTTTGTGTGCCATTCATTTTCTTTTGGAATGTGTAGCCTACACACGCAGGGTTGACCTAAACCCGCTATTTATTGTGAGAGGTGTGTAATTCTCCATCGCTAATTGCGGTGAGAGGTATTTAAATTGGTTGATTGCGGAATCGCCTGCTTTACCTAATTAGTCTTATCAAATAGGTTGTTATTTTGACACTGAGTGCGGCTGTACCGAACACGCACATTACGTGGCTTTTTGTGGTCGTTTTTTCCCCTTTATAAATTTGGGTCATAGTTGGAAGACCCACACAATAATGCATTGTCCTTTACTAATCATGCAACCACAATGAAAGCAAACAAAAAATACAGAAAGTATGGAGCTTGTTTAAGTTTAATTTTATTTATGTCTGTAATGTAAATAAAATACAATTTTCCCTTGAAAGGGGATGCTACTAGGTGCATTTTTCACTGATGGTGCAATCCTACATTATTTTGCATTAACCTAAAATGCTATATACTAGTTAAGACAATTAACAATATTTGTAACAATAGGATGGATTACATTTTTCATACAGAAATGGCAGGGAGGAGGTGATAGTTCACATATTTATGTCAGTACCCAATATAATAATTTAAAGTGCTTCTATATCTGTACCAAATCCTGTTTTCTGGTCCGTATATCGAGGAACCAAATCAAAGAGGTTTGTTGCGAGTGTAAATATAAACAGCAAATTAATGAAGGACCGTTATACAGTAAATTATAACTCACAACGGATCAGCTTATAATTTTGCTAGATCATGTAGATATTGTGCCAGTAATAGACAAGTGGAAAAAATGACAGGGTTTGGTGTGCTTGTGTGAGTAGGGAAATATCTTGTTGGAAAAGGTTCCTCCCAGAAGAGTGAGAAGAGCCCACAGATTTCTTTTACTCATCTTGCCAGTACTTCTGGCAGTCTATGAGCTCCCTTTTTACAGTAGGCTACCAACTACATTAACCCGATCAACTATCTTCGATCATATTATATTTACAGGCAGCCACTGAACTCATTGTATTTTCGAACAGCTGATCTGCAATGGCTTCTTTTAATACAGTGAGTTCCAGGGGAGTGTATTAGTCCTTTGCTAATACAGACACTGTTATAATGTACATTCTGATATGCCTGACACAATGCATATCCCCCAATAATAACCAATTTAGTGTGACGCTACAGTAGGTCACTTTGAATTGCCTGATCCAGAGACACACTGAAATGAAAAATATGGTTATACTGACACCAAAGACTGGACTAAAATAAACCAAAGAGCAGATACAAGTAGCCTAATAAATCACTAAAATTAAAAACATGATTTAAAAAGGGCATATAACTCATACCACACGGAGTTTAAACTTACTGTGATCGAACGGTTGTGAAAGGGTTTGACTCAAAACAAAAGTAGCAGGTAAGCTATGTGTTTTACTTGCAGCCACCCTGTACACTGCAAAGTTTTCTATGTACATTTAAAAATAGTTTTTCTGTGAAGTGTGTGAAGTATATGTAAGGTACTGTATAGTATCATAACATGTCAATGCTGCATCTTGATCTATTTTGTGTTAATTGTGTTCTAAGTAGGTTACGAAAAAAAAAAGGTGCTCTATAATTTTCCTAAAGAGCTAGTTATTTGGCTGCTATGGCCAATTTAGTAAAGCCAGAATATATAAAATTACCTTGTCAGAACTCCATATGTCTGTACGGTAAACACTGTTCTCAGGTCACAGAAACTACAAAGAGAAATCCAATGTTAGAAATGCAAAAAACCTTCTAAAGTAAATAAACTGTAATCAATACTTTTAATTTAGCTGTTGAAATATGAAAAACACAGATCTTATTTGTTTAATCTTTTGATCTGGGGATATACAGAAGCTAGTCTTTCTGTCCTTAGGAATTACATTTCCACAAATAAAGAAAAGTTTTGTTTTTTTCAAGGATCATTTCACTTTTGTTTTTGCCAGCCAGCCGTGTAATGGATTTGAGCATTAACATCGCACCAACGATGGCATCATCATTAGTGTGAAATATCACTGCCCACAAAGCTGATTTGCTCTTTTATTAAGGGTCCTGTTCAGTGGTATTTTAATCAGCTCAATCAGTTCAAAATTAAGTATCAGTCTATTAACACTATTTAACTTTAATGTCAGGTTTCATCTCTTGCAATTATACAAGTTCAAACGTATTAGCCCTGCATCTGTTTGTGTTTGCAATTCAACATTTGTAATTGTACATAGTGCAATGTGTAGCCTCAGGGATTTTTATAGGCACTCTATTTATTTTTATTTTTTTAAACATTGGGTGTTTCATGCAGAGACAAACATGTGGCAGGTAGTGGCTGCAGTGATCTTCTTTCTTGCTCTATGTTTCTATCTAAGCTCAGCGGAGCCCTACTGAAACAGCAACTACATCCACCTGGTACACTCCTATGGGAAAAACACTTTAGGAAATATGTCCTAACGTAGCATATAAGCTCAGTAGTTATCACGCAGATACACTAATCACTACAATATGTTAATCGCAATGGAAATACTCAAACACAGGTCTTGAAATAACAGACATAATATCTGGTTATACAAACAAAACTCCTTCCGAAAATGTACCAAATACTAAAAAAAAAAATCCTTTGTTTATTTTTTTTTATTTATTTCTCATAAAACTGTGGACGATTTTTTAAATGTGAATTGATATATGCACAACACATACATGTACATGTATGTAATGCAGACACAGAAGTTTCAATTACCCTTATGTGATCAAGTACAAATCATATTAAAATCTCTTCAGATACAAACAAAAAATACAAATTACATACAAAAAATATAATTTTCAGTTTATAATAGCATTAATATAGCCATGGTATGTTAAAGTTTTAGTACATATTTCAATGTTCAATGTATTGTAACAGGACTGTGATGGAGAGAGAAGGAATTATTGGGAGGCTGTAAGTCTGTCTCCCAACGTTTGGTTAGTGTTGCGCCGTATCCGAGATGGCTAAACCGGAAGTCAGACATCTAGGGGTGGGTACGTGGCTGCAGTGCTGCCAAATAAATCCATTGTGATCAGCTGATGGCCACGCAGTGATTAGATAAGGCGTGGCGCCGGGCTCATTACAGGGTGGAGTTTGGCAGCACTAAAGGGGTGCAGCTGCAGAAGCACTGCCCTTATGCTGCTGACTGATGATGCGCCGGAGCGCTGTTTTGTTTTTGTTTCGTTGCAGAGGATTGAAACGGTAGCTGCAGCTATACTGATTGCAAGAGGACCAAGAGCAAAGCACTGCACAGCACCGCACCACAACCTCCGTATTGAAAACAGTTTCATGCGCAGAGGGATCAGGATGGTACCGATGTGCTGGATTAATTATTGTGTTGTTTTGTTTCAAGGCTGTTGTCTTTTTCTTCCCTCCGATACTATCGTTGGTAGCAGGAGTGACTGCATTATTTTGAACATTGTGTGGACATTCACTTCCTGCATGTCACCACTCACATCCTTACATGTGGTGTCTTCGTGGGATCATGAGGATGGACCCCAATGTGGTAGCGGCTCTCTTGGCGGTGCAGGACCAGCGCCGAGATGAAGAGAGGAGGAGAGAAGCCAAGGAGACGGAATGGGAGGCCCGATGTCAGGCAGAGCAGCGAGAGACATACACTGGTCTGGTGGATCGGATGGGCACTTGCTCCTGGCTGCACCTGGGAGTCCGCGGTAGTCCTTCCAAATCCGAGGGTGACCAAGATGACGCTGGAGGACAAATCCAAGGCCTACCTGATTGCTTCTGAGCGGCTAGTGGCAGCGTACCACTGGCCCCAGGAGGTATGGGTCATCCAGCTGGGCCCCAACTTGATCAGGGAGGCCCAGGCAGCCTACTGGGTGATGGCACATGAGGCCTCCCTGGACTACAACCTGATTAAGCAGGCCATCCTCCAGCATCTTGACATAAAAGAGGACACCTACCATCAACGGTTTTGGAATTACCAACGACCTCAGGGAACCAGGCCCCGCACGGTGCAGCAATATTTGAGGGATCAGGCGACCAGGTGGCTCAGCCCCGAAGCCCGCACTACCGACCAGGTGGTCAAGCTGTGTACTGTTGAACAGTTCAGCTTTGCGCTGGGGGCGGAGACACAAGCCTGGGTCATCCATCATCAGACCACTATGCTGGAGAAGGCTATAAAACTGTTTGAGAATTCACAGCCAGTGCAACTATCTAATCCGTCTGCCACCTATTTCTCACCCGTCCCAGCCACCAAGTCATCCTTTCTTTCCTGTCTACCTTCCAAGCTCCACTCACCCCTGCTACCACACTGTACAGAGCAACCACCCAGAGACCCAATGGGTGGTCTTCCTCCCTACTCATAGAGGTCGAAGACGGCCCCTGCCTGGGGCAGAACAGGGGTCCCTTAACCCGCAGCCCAGCAGGCAGCGGGACACGCAGGCTCTGTGAGCATCCTTCCCCCCAACCTACCAGTGCCATGAGGTCGGTCACAAAGCAACTGTCCTGTGGTCATGGAATGGGACATTCTATTGGCCGCTGGAGCAAGGTAATTCCCAAGCATTAGTGGACTCATTTTGATTGAAGCTGCTCTCTTGTAAGATATGTCTTGGAAGGCCCAGGGAATTGTGACCATCTCCTGTATCCATGGGGATACCAAGGCATACCCGACCACAAAAATGTATTTGACCGTGGGACGTCACACCTGCTGCGTAACCACAGCGGTAACAAAAAAGTTACCACATCCAGTTTTATTGTCACTAAAGAGATCCAGCCTCTGGTAAGACAACTGGGGCGGCAGGGGAAGCAATTGGTCATATTTTCCTGGTGCAGGCTGATCTATTCCCTGCTCGTTTCTGCCCAAGAAAAACAAAGAAGGAGCAAAGGGTGTATAAATGGGGAAGGTGATTGATGACAGTCGGCTGATAGTACCTCCGTGATAACCGGGCATCTACAGCGTCTCTGAAATGGCCGAGCTCTGTGTTGTGGCGAAACCGGAAGTCGGACATTGCACGTATGATAACCTACCTAAATAATTAAAAAAGCAACATACATAAGGTTCTACAACATTTTTCACCAGACCACGGTTTCTATTTTCAGTTTACCAGAACACTACTATACTTCAACTTAAGCTAAAGTCCACCATCTAAAGGGCCCTTGGTGTTACTGCAATGACTCAGAAATGAGCTGTGTAATACAACACAAAAGTACTTCTAGACTCAACAGATTCCAATAGCATTGTTTGCTGCACTGACAGACCCAACAGATTCCAATAGCATTGCTTGCTTTAAATTGAATTAATGCTGACAAACGTGTTTATTTAGAAACATTTACGTGGCAATTTTTTTTTTTTGTACTTGTCCAAAAAGTATAACAACTCATGTCATGTATAATAACAGTAAGCCCTAATAACTCACAGTATAGTGGTAATTAGCTTATCTGACTGAAAACCAAACTAATGAATCCCAATAAAATACAACACATTTTTCTTTTTGAAAGCAGCTCATCCAAGACATTTCTACTTTCAATTTTACTCACAAATTACTGTACTAGTAAACATAAGGTTCACATAGCAGCAACTTTCTAAAACCCGTTTAAATTATTAAACTACTTACTTTAATTTAATAAAATGGATATTCACACAACTATCAAATCTGTCTTTTTGGTTATGTATACAAGGGGGAATAACCTGAAGTTAGGATCCAGAATCTTTACATTGAAGACATAAATGCCACTCTGCTCCTGTGACCAGGTAATGAAATTTTTGCCGCTTCTGTTCAGGATTTCATAGGGCTGTCTCAGGTCCCCAAAAATTCCAGGTGTCACCTCAAAACAGGTTCTGTAATTCTGAAAAACACAAACAATAATCCTTGCCTACTGATCTTGCAGAAAGATCTTATATTGAGCCAGATACATTTATTTGTTTGTTTTTGCATCATCTTTAGTGGTTTGGCTTGGGTGTTGGATTGATTGGTTTTTTCCCCAGTTTTTTTACAAATATTCTAGGACAGGTAGTAACTTCAATTAGTTGTGACCAAGTTGTTTATATAGTAGTTCAAACCTTAAGCCTACAATTAAAATGTCAGAATATGGTCATCCTTAATTCACCTTAAACCTTGTGCACTGGCTTTATAAAAGTATTTATCCTCACATTTGGTCCCCAAGCTTCGCCTGTCGATTTCTTTGACAAATTGTTGCTCAATGCAATCATGGACTTCCAGGTTTGTGCTTCACGCAAACAGTAAACCTGTGGAGAAATCAGAAGCACACAGTATGTCTGAACAATTAATAAAACAGCAAAGCAAGCTGATTTGTTATTTTTGTTGTAATTGTTGTAAAAATATACTTTATGAATTACCATAGGAAGTGCATCCTTGCAATGTAACTAAAGGTCATTTTGATGATGTCATGAAGTATACCTAATGACAGGTTTTGAGATGACTGAGCTGACTTAGCCTATTCATAAAAAGTTCTTAAGATGGTGTGAAAGGAATTTTGTAATAGTTTTTGTGTTAGAACTGATTATAATATGCTATTTTCTGTTACAAACTGAACAAAGAAGCTGGGAGTGGTATTTTGGGTTTTTGAGTTCTGGACTGTCAGGAAATGTGATAGTCCATACTTATATTGTTAGAATATTTGGAAGGTAAGGTACTTTCAATAGAGAGATATTGAGCACAGTTATAGTGGGGTATCTTGGAATGCAGGGTCTGCCTCAACAAATTACAGATTGACTAAAGAGAGGGCAAATATGACCATTTATGGGCATTTGTGAAAGGGGGTTCTCTGTTCTGTTCTTCTTGATGTCATGAGGGGATAGAAGAATAGATGACAAGATGCAAAGGAATGTTTGTGAGGCTTGGCAAAGTACCCAGATATAGTGAGGAGTGTCACAAAGACGGCTGCAGTGGGTGACGTCAGACCAGAAACAGGAACCAGGAAATAAACAACAGAGAGGTGGAGTTGAGCGATTGGTTTCGCTCAGCATTTAATGAATGAACAGAACAGTAAATAAAAAGGTTGTAACAAACAAAAACACAGGACACGGCACTTTCGCCAAATTAAAGAGACAAACAAAATGGACTACACAGACAAACACGGTGAGCTGATATTTTAACTATTAACTATTATTACTATTATTTTTATTATAATCTCCGTACCGAGCTGTACCAAGACTCGACTGCTAATCAATCATTCAATTAGAGTTGCGGTACAACTGCACGTGAATTAATAAAGTGCAATTCCCTGTGCTCACATATTATTACATTTTACTTGCACGTGAAGTGCTGTGCAATCCTCGTGCCTAAATACAAATATACATTTTAAACACCCGTGTTACACAGACCCGTTTATATCCTGTGTACCTATGACTATACACCAACATTAACACACAACATACAACACAAAATACACACAGGGGCGGGGCACTTTGCCACAGGAGGCATAAATGACATCATTAAAAGGGTATGTTTTGGAATCTTACAAAACTGAAATTAATCCATTGTAATTTGTGCAGTTCTATCTCACTGCAGCCCAGAGTGATGCGACTCTTCAATACAATTGTCAATTTTACGCTATACCAATAAACATATTTAGTCGACAAAATTAATATTGTTTATTAGTTATTTCTCTACAGGTGTTACTTTTTTCACTGATCAATTTTTTAAGGCAGTAGAAGTGGTTATGGGTTTTATGTACATAATTCTCTTTTCTTATGTGTCATTCTATTTTTATGTCCTAGTCTGTCTTGAACATGCTCAAAAGTATCCCCTGGCCAGTAAGTGTTGCTGAAGCAGTGCTGTGAACTATCCCAAGCTGAATTTCCTCCTTTGTCCTGTGGGCAAATTCAGCATTAACAGGATTCGACTTGTCATTTTGTATTCCTTAATGAAACACTGTGAGTCAAATATAATGAAATAAGATGCCTTACAATATGAATTAAGATGTTGTTTCGTGAATGGCAGTAACTACTTCTCCAGAGATTGGAAAAGCTCGAGTGATGATTGAAGCAAATAAATATAAAGAAACTTCAGATTCGACATTCCAACTATTAAAGTAAAAACTAAATAATGAACAAAACAAGGAATCAGTCAAATAATAAGTGCAGAAATATAAACAAATAATGATACCTCCTCCATCGAAGCATTATATGAGAAGTCTCTCCGACCATGTTGTTCCCAAATTATGAAATTTGCATCCACGCTTTTCAGAAAGACATCACCATCATATCTAAATGTAGAGAGTAAAGAAACATTACTCCATGTCAAACTTGTGTTGTACAAATGTAATGGACTTTCATACAGAAGTATACAGACAGACATTAGGACCTTAAAAGACTTGAGATGGCCTGCAGCCTACAATTAAGATGGGACTTTTGGCATCAAAGCCAAAGTTGTTGAGGGTAGAGGGCTAGATTGACGTGGAATGTCCCTTTAACAGGTTTTTAAAAACAGCCAATCATAGCCTTTCAATGTTGTATGTAAACCTGCTGATTAGCTTCAGCAAAGAGGTGATGAGGGGACTGGACTTTTTTTGGCTTACAAATGGTTTTATAAAAACTGTAAATACTGAAAAGAGCAAATATTGATTGAGTTTGTTTTGCAGGACCTGCTTATTAGGTATTTTTGTTGTTTTCTGCAGTTCAAAAAAAATAATACTTTTATTATAAATAAACAAAATAAAAGGGCACAAGGGCAAAAACAAAGATATTTAAACACAAATAACAAAATACAAAAGAAAACTTACAAAAATAAAGGTTTCCAGGCTGGGCGATGCCTTCATTGGATTAGAAAATTCACAAAACCAAAAACAACAAGCACAACCGTCTGCTTGCTTCCTCAGCTCCCTCCTCCCTAATAGGAAGCTAAGACATCCTTTTATGTCAGGTGGCTGGGTGCTGATTGATCTTTAATTACTCTAATCAACCCCAGCCACCTGAACACAATAAACCCAGGCAGGTAGGGGAATTTAACCCCATCCCTGCCAGTTTATAAAGGGCAGAGCTCTGCTCTGCCACACCCTACAATACAGACTTCTTACTCCATTATTTACCAGCATTGTAATTTATCTTGAAAGTGACGTACTGTGCAGAAGGGGACATTACATCACAAGAAGATAGTTTATGATATGTTAAATGTAATTAAGAATACTATAGCCAGTGTCACATATAACATCTCTGTGAAATATCTAATTTCAAACGTGGTGTATGTCGTACACAACTTTTAAAGTCGCTAGAATCAGAATCTATCCATATTGTGTGATTGTTTATTGCGGTTCGGGTCGCTATACTGTGCATATCTATCTATCTATCTATCTATCTATCTATATATATATATATATATATGAGATAAATAATTATATATATATAATATATATATATATATATATATATCACATAGTGTCTCCCTAGGGATATATGCCCGAAGCCAAAGGCTGACAATATATGAATACATAGGGACAATAGTTATCCTATACTCCACTGCCATTTCTGTATTAACCAATACAGATGGTCCACCAGCACTAAGAGACAGAAAAAGATGGAGCAAAGCATGTAACCAAAACTGCATTACAGGGCAAATGCAGTTTGCTCCAGTTGTTTAATCAAAATCAAAATGTTTTGCCCTAGCCTTAGAGGTTTGCCCCGTCATCAAAATCAGGCCCTATATCTCAGTAATACTAGAATAAACAAAGTTTTGGTAAACAAAAGTCAAAATTGTTGTCTTCAGTATTCACTTGCATTATTATTATTATTATTATTATTATTATTATTATTATTATTATTATTATAAAAATGACTGGGTTTGTTTTTACTTACAAGTCTAAGGAAGGCAGAAAAGGCTGAGTGTAATATATATTAAACAGACAGCCATAATTTTTCCAATCATAGTCAACCACCTAGAAAAGTAAAAGCATATATAATTTATAAACTGGATTATGCCACATTTTTATTAATAAAGCTCACATAAATGGCAGTTCAAAATCACAGCATGTTGCTTGCTTTGTAGAGTAAAGGGATGAATTCAGTGGATCTAGTGGCTCCAGGCTTTTACCAGGATGAGTCAAATGCTGTAACGGTAGTTAAGGTTACTTCAATAAATAGACTTTTTTGTAGTCTATCTGTTGAAATGCCCTTGTGATCTTTGCTATGTGGGCAAGACCATTAGGGAATTGAAAACAGGTATCTAGTGAACACAAAAGCGCTATTAGAAATAAGGACTTAAAAACACCTGTAGCTAGACATTTTAATGAACAACAACATAGTGTTTGCACTCAGATTTATGGGGCTAGAATTTGTTAATACCCCACGTCGGGGTGGAGATCGTAATAAAGTTTTTTTGCAAAGGGCAGCCTCTTGGATACATACTTTACAAATGGAATCACCTGGTGGTATGAATGAGGAACTGTTGTTCACAGCGTTTTTGTAATTTTTAAAGTAATTTCTTTATCCATGAGAGTAACATCTTGCTTTTTGTTATGGATCTATTAGTCATTAAATATCTTACAATATTAGTTATTTATTTTATTTTATTTAATTTTTTTTATGTTTGAATAGATATTGTGAATAGATATTGGACCAACATCATTTCACTAAGAGAGTGAAATTGCTTGTTATAATTAATTTATGGATGTTATTGTATAAGACAAAGTTAATTGAACAATTATTGTCTAAGGCACTTAAATGTCTGGTGTGTGTGTTTTTTTTTAAATGTTTGTACTGTACTCACGAAGGCCAGTGGCCGCAACGCAGTGTGCTCCTATTTCTTTAGTTAAGGTTACTACCATTATAGTGTACATATTATTGGTGCAGTATTATATAAGAGTTTTAACCCTTCCTCAGTGACAAGGGGCACAAATGCACCCCAGCATGTGCAAATTAACATATTTTGTAACTCTTTGAAGATCGCTGTATATCCTTACTGTGATTAAAATACTAATCGCTTACCTTTATTTTGATACCAAGCATGTCCTTGGCTGATTCAGGAAATGGGAGTTTGTTATTCAGGTTGTATGTAGTATATTTTTGGGGTGCATTGGCATTTTACAGATGAGAGGAAATATTTATGCTGGGCCCGCGCCCGAAAATATCTCTGGGTGGGATTGATCACAAATCGTGCTAATAGATTGTTGAGCAAGGTGGGGGAGATGTAAAAATTGTGTGCAGTAGTCTCTGGCTAAGTTAAGTCAGAGTTGACCAAGGACAGAATATGCCAAGGCCAATCACAATATGAATCTTTATACACAAATGTATTTATTACTTATATCATGATGCACATGCAACAACATACAGTATGTTATTAACAGAATAATCAAGATAAAAGCAATAGGAAAGTGTTTGCTAATAAACTAGAATAAACTAACCGACAAACTAACGTTAATAAACAAACTAACAAACTCTGACAGCCATTATGAATATGACAATGAATTTGAGCAGAATGGTTATTAACACAGCAACACCCTACACTTGTAAAAAAAATGCAGTAGCAGCAGCTCTAGAGTACTCTTGCGATTACAAGTCAGTTTTGAAAAGATTGAATAAACCATTCGAAATGGAGTTTGAGGATGATGAGTTAACAGGTTACAAAACAGTACTGTACCAGTTTTTAAATTGTTTAGAAACAAATTGCTAATGGTGCCAAAAAATGAATTATTTTAAGCGAAGTTCCTGTTCCTTTAGGCAGAGCATTTAGAAAGGGGAAAATTCAGTTTCTCCACAAGGTTCCATAAGCCGAAGTGTTCTCTTAGCAGATGTTCCTATATGCTGAGACTACTGTATTGCTTTTAAAATGATTGATTTACCCCTAAATATTTAGTTGTTGAATAATTTTCATGAAAATGTACATCTATATATGTACAATACATTAATGTACACCACTGTCTTTGATTGATGCATTACTGAAAACATTATTTTATTAGGCGACAACGAACGCGTAGCCCGTTGACAATGCCTGAGAGAGGCACTTGTGAATAAATGTGCCCTTAGCAAGGCAAATTTCACCACCTGCCAAATTTTGCCCTCCTGTCTATAAAATATATTAACAAACTAGGTGAAATTTGCCATGACAGGCCATCTACAGGACTTTGATACTTCAATATCTAGTTTGGACAGGCATTCTTAGTTTTTTTTCAGGGGATTAAACCTATTACATATGCAAGTTCTCTTTAACAAAAAGACTGAAGCAGTTTTTTACGTGGCATATTGAGAACAAGTATGACAAAAAAAATGTATTTTTGTAGTTTATGTTTGTGCCATTTTAAAAGACATTTACTGTTGACAGCACGTTTTTTTTAAATAAATAAAAATATATATTAAAAAAATTCTTAGCACTTCAAAACAGCGTCGATTCGATATAGAACTGTTTGAAAAAATATAAAACAGTTTTGTGTCCTTCCTTTGGTTTAAATTATGGTAACCACGTTTATGTACGTGGGATGCATTTGCACGCTTTTCTGCCTTCCATGTGAGCTCAACAGATGGAGAGTTAAGGATCTGACAGCAAATGAGAAAATAGCATAAATACTTAAAATAAAATAAAAATAAACTAAATACAATAATTTTTTAGAGGAACTGCAGTGAAAAAAAACAGCTTTTACAGACTTACTAAATCTTCTTCTGTAGGAATCTGGAGTATAGACCTGAAAGAAATAAGAATAATTGTCCTCTTCTTCCATACTTTTAAGAAATAATTTGTATTGTGACTAAAATGTTCCAATTCTTACTTACGCCGGAATAGTGTAATTTGTAAAATTCATCATTTTGCAAGGCAATCCCCAAGGTCTAAAAAAAGGAATCACAGTGCTGCTAAAAAAGCTAGAATAATATTATAATAGACTACTGACGCAAGACTGACATGTACATATGTTAAGTTTTTGCAGACAAATTGTAGACAAACTAAACAAGTGGTGTCCAGTCCAAGTTGTTAAACATTTTACAATGCCACGCCAAGGTAGAACATATGCATACCGGTGTTATAATACTTAAAATACTTACCTATTAACACGGATGTTTCTTTTTGGATTACAACCAACATGTATATGTACTACCTGTTAATCAAACCAAAAAATGTATTATCTTAATTAATATTCATTAATTGCAATACATTTACTACAATGTAACTGAAGTGGCACACCAGGATTGCAAACCAGTTAAAAATATTCTCTGATCAGTAACATTAATTACTTCTTATAATACAAATTCACTTAACACGAATTTCCTGTTAGTGCAAATTATTTTGGAGACCTAGGGAAGAAAAATGTGAATCAAACTAAATGCTCTAACTCGAACAGCTGTGTAAAGGATATTGTGAAATGTATTAACTTTATACTGTACAGTGTTTTAGTGCTATTTGTGGACTACAGAAAGGACGACACAAAAACGTGTACTATCGTTGTAGACAAAAGTTGTGGTGGATAATGCATCACCATACAAGAAAAAGAAAGGTGTTGCTACAGACTTCAACATTCCCACAAACACTCTGTCAACCATTCTAAAAAAGTGGGATAGAATAATACAGGCTTAAGAACAGCAAACTGGATGCAAATTACCAATGTTTCCGTTTTGCTCAATACCCTGATGTTGATGCCTTTCTTTTGTGGTATACAAATGCTTTGATAAAAATGGGACATGCAGATTTCAAGTTGCAAATGTTGCAACTTTTTAAAAGTCCTCTTACAGCCATATTTTCAATAAAATTCACAGTAATTCGATTTGAAACAAACTTTTGGTGTGACAAACTTCCTTCCTGCATGTGTGGTGATTGTCAATCAGATCTTCCAAGCAAAAGTATTGTGTGTGGAACTACTTTATTTCGGTTTAACTTGTACAGTGTTTGGGTATTATTCCAATGTTTCAGAATCTGTCACCTCTAGTTATCACTAAAGAGGCTTAGTCGGGACTACAACTATCGCCTGCTTAACGGTAATAATCAAAAATACTATTTTAGAAGTGCATGCCCCTCTCCCTATGGGTTACCTGTTACATTTTGAAAAGTTTCCTGTGGTGTATTACACTAAAAGCATAGCAAAGTGTAGTGCAGAATGGTAAAGGCATACTGAAAGCATGTAAATCACAGGGCTCCACTATATCCCCCTCATAGGAGATTTCATGAGGTGTACGAGGTAAATATCAGCACAAGTAGAAGTGAACAGACCAAGGCACAAGCGTGGGTATATCTAATGTGGGATTCATTTTTGTTATTCCACATGCTTACAGGGACTAGTTTCAAATGCTCAAGCTTGGTTCTATCTAAATAGACAGTTGTGAGTGAAGAGGCCTGTGACAGAAAGAGAAGGAATCTGAGCTGCAAATCTCCCTCCCTACCAGATTGCTGTGCAAGGTTGGTGGTATGCTTTCCCATAGACGGGGCGACTCGATGGCAGGTGGCAACCTGAAGTCGGCCATTTTGGAGGAAGTGTGTAGTTGTGAATTTAAACTAAACAACTCCATTGTGGTCAGCCGTGGGGCATGCAGGAGTTTGGTAGTACAAAAGGGATGCAGCCACGTGAGTACAGCCCACTACACTGAATGAGAATAACAAGCCGAAGCACTGTTTGTTTTGTTTGTTTGTCTTGTTAATAAACACAGACGTTTTGCACATAAGTGCTGTCTGGACATTCTCTTCATTACCACACCACTCACGTCACTAGGCCATGAACAGGGTTTGAAATGAATCTGCATGGAAGCATAATCTGTTGAAAATGAAAGATCTGCCAGGTAAAATAATCCCTGAATTAACTGATTTTATAAAAAAAAATAAAATAAAAATTGTATTGCTATAGATTTAAAAAATATACTTGTGGTATAAACAGAATATAGAATGATTGTTCGTGGTATATGTTTTTTATTTCTGACCAGAGGATGTCCTAGTAAACCATGAGCCCCAGCAGGGTTTATGTAAAATAATCCCTGAATTAATTGATTTAAAAAAAACAAAACATATATATATATATATATATATATATATATATATATATATATATATATATATATATATATATAGTATTGCTATTGTGGCAGTGTGCCCCGCCCATGTGTGTGTTATGTGTTGTGTTGCATATGGTGTGTTAATGTTAGTGTACTGGTGTACAGAATATAAATGGGTCTGTGTAGCACGAGTGATTTAAAATATACAGCTGTATTTAGGCACAGGGATTGCATAATCACTTCATGTACAGACAAAGTATGTAATAGTATGTGTGCATGGCATTGCACAAATTAGTTCACATGCTGAGATTCAAGTGAATAATTAATTAGTAATTGAATCCCGGCACAACAGTATATATAGGTGCACGTTTTACTCCTCGGGGTTGTGTGTTTGGTGAGTGGAGAGCAGATGTGGAGAAGAGAATTAAATAAAAGGATAAATAAAATAAATAACACAATTGCTATTTCGTGCTGGAAGGACCAGCATACGTGTTTGTTCTGACTCACCGTGTTTGTTTGTCTGTTAGTCACTGTTTGTATAGTGTTAGTCTGTTTTGTTTGTCTATTTATTTTGGCCTCAAGTGCCGTATGCTGTTTTGTTCAACCTTTCATTTTCTGTGTGTTAATAAAATGTTAAGCGCCACAGCGTCTCAGTATCACCAGCAGTTGCTGTGTGTTTTGGTTTTAATTTCCTGGCCTGACGTCACCTCTGCAGCCAGCCTGTTCATAGCTATTTATTTAAAAAATATATTCTTGTGTTATAAACTGAATATTGAATGACTGTTCATCGTAATACATTTTTTATTCGTCTCTATACATGTATACCTCTATGGATACCGGTATTGCTTTATTGTTAATATACAAATTTATAAAATCCAACAATATTTGTTTCCATTCATGGCAACCCTTTATCAGCAACCTTTATCATTAAAAAGAAGAAAAGGTTTGATAAGGAGAATACCGTTAAATAACTGATGAAGGTGAGCGATTGTGTTAAACCAGGTGATGTCATAAAAATATTGAGAATACAGCACAGGAAAACACAAAAAATTACATGAATTGGGTTTCTCAGTAATGTGTCGTTGAATACAGCAGTCTATAACAAGGGGTTATTAAAACTGTTAAATGCATTCTCTACCTATAGCACTTACCCTGTCGGCTGGCAAGGCGCAAGTATTCCCAGGTATATTGGGCACCATCTCAAAAGTGGCAATGCCACTTGTTTGGTTGCTAAATGTTAAATAACATGAACAGTTAGCAGAAATAGTTTTAGACATAATGCTTTAAACATTATCAAAAACTCAAAGGTAGAATAATTTCCATAAGCATTAAGAGATAAAACAGAAGAAATATATAATTTAAACACAATCTGAATCAACAAATAAAATACTGTATATAAATTTTCATTGCTTGAAGTAAAACATAAGGGAAGTGCAGCCTCTCTGTTTGTTGGAGAATCATTCGGAGTTAAATGTAATTACTGTTTAATTACGATGCTAATAATCTGATATTTTGCAAATCTAAGGGTGACTTATTCAGGGATACCAATATATTGGTATTTTTTAAAAAAGCAGCCCAAGTGGGGTAAAACAAGCAGTCTGGGCTTACATGAGTTCTGAATACTTCTCTGTGTTGATGTAGTCACGATCATGGTGGAATGCTATTGTCTGAGAAAGAAAAAAATAAATTAAGCTTTTTGCAGTTTAAACCAAAAACAGGAATTTGAGTATGAGGCAAAATGCTCAATAATATTTACCATGTTTTTAGAACAAATTTGGTAAGCTATTTCAAACTGCGTCCTAGTTTTCACTTGAAGCAAGTCTAGCCTGTAGCCGAATGTCTGCAGATTCATACCCATATTTTCTGGGTAAACGATCAAAGCCCAAAAATCCAGTTGTTCTCCCTTATCAATGAAATACCAGGGCTTGTTCATGCTGTGCTGGAAGGTCAAGTAGGTGCAGACTGTGGATATGGAACTCTTAACCTCCATGTCGAGAGGATATCTGTGTGGCTCAATGTTAGACCCATTAAGCTTAAGGACTAACAGATGTCCATTATTATTTAAGTAAAAGATCATGTTTGTGCTTTTCTCTTCCCAATTGTGAAGTCTGACAAGCTCATCCATGCCAGCTTTGCAGTAAAAAAAAACATTGTTCTCCATCTTCACCACTATATTCCAAGAATCGTCTGCAATGAGGGGAAAAAAAACATGGGAGTTTTTGTGAAGAAAACAAATCCTCACAAAGGTCATTATCTTAGAGGCTTCCAATTATCTTACTTACTGGGAAAAATTTGTGAATGATTTTTTTCATTTTGACTGAAAAAGATCTCTATACTTATATCTATATATATATATATTATATATATATATATATTATATATATATATATATATAAATTTATTTATTCATAAGATGAGATGTCCTTTGAGTTTAAAAACCCAGACTCTAATTAAACAGACGCTAGAGTTAACCCTAGAATGTTTGTTAATATATGTGTGAAAACAATGGGCTTTGTTCCAAAACGTGAGATTCATTTCAATACTGTCTACATATATTTATTAAACAAATTATCATACAGTATGTGTAAATTAATTTTTGTGGGGCTTGGTTGACTGTACTAGAACTTTTTTTTTACCACCTATACTCTTTATTTCAGTCAAGATTTGCACCTATGATAAGCAGCTTCTTAAAATATGTAGTTTCTATTCTCTCAGATCCCAAGGTACCGTTGAAAACCCATTGCTCCTACTTAATTATTCCCAGTTCCATCTGACCCTTAGTACATGTAAGCTTTTACTGGTGGGTTTCTCAGCAGCTAGAAAGCTTTTTTATAGTGTCGGGATCCTGGGCAACTGATCCTGGTTAACCTCAGAGCTGCATTAGATTGCATTCCTTCTGAATCATTGTTCTTCTGGACCAAACAACAGCCAGGTTGTGCAATGCCAGTGCTTACACTTGGTCAGCCACTGCCACGCCTGCTAGGACATTATTCTGACATAAATATTCCCTTTTGCTTTTTTTGTAAATAGTTAATATAACTGTATTTATTTATGTTGTACATATTAAGAACATTTTAATTGTTAAAAAAAAAAAAAAAAAGATTTGTAACAGAAAATCTCACTGTTTTAGGGGGGATTACCACAGGGCTGTGTCTCACTTGCCTCATGCAACGAGGTACAATGAACTAGAATGGCAAGACAATAGATACTCAACCTAAAACGACTTGGTGGATCCTGCTGCCTCCAGATAGCAGTCTGAGGTTTGAGGCGCCAGACACATGTAGGTTGCCGTATTCACTGTTGTTTTTGTAGCTGTAGAATATGAGCTCATCGTTCCAGAGCAGTAGGGAAGGCCATGCTGACAAGATAAACTTCATCTTAAAGGGGCCTTGTGGCACAGAGTGAGGTTTGAGCTTGGCTAAAAAGGCACTCTGGATCCAAGTATTTGTCTCCTCGTTAAAAATTATTAGAAACAGCCTCTTGTCAGTGGAGTCACAAACATAGCAGGCCTCAACTAAAACCCCCAACTCTGGAGGACGAGACCCGTAAGCTACTGCAGTTATTGTTATAGAATAGTTTGATGGTAAGCGTAAAATCTTTGTAAACAGGGCCAAGTCTGCCTTCTTCACAAACTTAGTTTTATTTTTATCATTCCCCAGGTACAATTCATTTGCTGTCCACACGGCCACTTTGCTGAATTCAACATTCTAACACAAAAGAGAGAAAAAGATGGACATATAACGTACATGTCTAAAACTATACATCCATACATAAGACTTTTACAAATATCATTAAAAATGCACATACAACTAAATATATTCTAATTGCATTGAAAATATGTGTAGATAAAATACACGTGATTTTATTCAGTACGCTTGATGGTGGCATTCTGAAATTATTTTTATCCACAGCTGCTGATACTAGTCCACGGCCTTGCTTTGTTTTTGGAAAGCCCCGCCCACACGGGAGCAAGTGGTTTGAACTGACCGGAGATAATGATACGATTAGCTTCATAAAACGGTGTACACAGGTCTATCACTTGACCATTATAGTCACTTTAGGTGTTAATCAAAAATAAATGTTCAGGTCAAAGAAATCAATTTACTAATATAACGGATGGCAGTCAAGATTAAGTTAAAGCTTATTCAAGGATATCATGGGAAGTTATATTTACCTTAAAATATACAAAAAATCATGCATCCACTCATAAATGCATTCATGCATTCACTCATCAGCAAAGTAAGCTAATTAAGGCTTTTAAATACATTTTTCTTCCAATCATCAATTGATGGGAATGCATATCCTCAGCAAGGGGAACATAGTGGAGGCTGTACATAGTTATGTTATGTTACAGGATATGAAATGGAATGGGACTTTGTTCAAAATGATAAATCTCTCATGACTGATTCTTGCAGACTGAGATGCTCAGCAATTGTAATACAATTGATCAGTGGGACAGTAATACAATCAACTGCTACAGTGGGACAGTAACCAGCATTTATTCTGATCTAGAATACAGATGTTATTTTTGGTCCTGTACGTGTGCAAAAAAGACTGAAAGTAAATTTCTGATGGTAGCAGCCCGAGTTTCTCCACCACAGCACTGGCAACGAAAGGTCTTTCATTTAAAAATGATTTTAAAATAACTTATTTCTCAACAACATTGAGGCACATATACACATTAAGAAAATAAAACAAAACAATAAAATAATATTTAAAAAATGTTGCATCAAATATTTACATGACATAATCACACCCCTAAAGGGTTAAAGGCCTCTTAATGCTTAATTATACTATGAATTGCCATGAAGCAACTTTTCTCATTAACTACTAACAAAGACCACCAACACAAAAAGATCACTGGTGTAGAGTATGATAGACTCACAATAATTGGGTAATTATTTGTTGAGCACGATGTTCGGGACTGTAGACCCTGCAATCCGCTGGCTGGAATATTTTGTGCTTCCCCAACTTGCCAGAGCTCTCTAGTACTTTCCCTTTTGTAGATACGGTCCTCTATCAGGAAAAGAATGCCAGTTTCTAAGAATGCTGCATCTGTTACTGTGAAGGAGCCTGATGCAGGTGGGGATATGCCAACAAGAACAACTCTTATCTCCTCTATTTTCAGAAATCCATTGTGTGTTATAAAAGTACCAGAGTCGGTGAAGAGAATCGCTTTGTCGAAAAAGCAAGTGTACCGCGTCAGCAACAGGCTACTTCCTCTGGGCAGGATTAGTGGAAATTCAGAATCAGCAGGCTGACCTTCTTCATAATAGGTAGAGACAGACCAAGAGCTGGACATGATGAAGCAGTCTTGGAAATTTAGCGGCTTTCCCGAAATCCATAACTTCGAAATAACTCCCAAACCGGTGGGTAAGTATTGCCAATACCTACAAAAAATATAATTATGTTTTTTTTTTGTTTGTTTTATAAGATTTCAATAATATTTTAGCATTTATAATATTCATCAACTCAAGATTTTTCACATTTTAAGATTACTGTTTTCCATCTTAAAAATATATTTAGGACCTATGTTTTCTCAAGTTTACGCTGAGATTTTTATTCATGCATAGATTAGTCTTTATGTAGCAGGTATCGGGATAGATCTAACACGGAAGAAACCTGTAAATAATTTGAATTGAAATATGTCATTTAGCTATTGCAAGTTACTACTCATGTGACATAGGTTTCTTGGATTGCTAAATATGTTGGATGCTACATCTGACAGGATTTACCTGAAAAAACATCGTCCTTATGTAATCTACAGGTTCCCTATACCTGACACATTTAGGTTAGACGATTGTCATTCTGTTTTTAAATCTCCCTGGGTCAATTGCAGCATACCAGTAGTTTGGTCCACTTCAAGCAGACTAACTTCCCCAGAACTAAGTAAACTAATCCCAATTGCAGCATACTAATCAGGAGGTCGTTGATTAGTTTAGCTGATGTGATCAAGTGGACCAAGTTAAAATGATCATGGGAACCATCCCATAGACCAGCACATAGAAAATATAAACCAGGACACTAGACGATTTCAAGAAACATTATCCGTGTGCTGCAGTGCAAATAGAATTCAACCAAATTATTTCCCCCTCTTTAATATAGATTTACATCATCTCATTTTTTTCCCCTGTATTACTTTTTAACATTGACAGGACCTTAACTAATATTATCTGTCATATAAAAGATAAGTGGAATCCACCAATTTCCACTATCTGTGCCACATGCTGTAAAACAGTATACATTTGCAGGACAATCTACACATCCCCATTGAAATTAACAATATGCATAATTAGCATGAGGAATTTCACAAATAAAAGAAAAGATACATTTTAGTGAAAATTCACCATTTCTTATGTTATTATATCTATAGATTCAACATGGCTTATTGTTATAGATTAAATGTATTATAAAGGTACAAAGCTGAAACAATATTCATAGGGCCCTATTTAGCAAATATGTGCACAGCCACTTTCACTAGGGCAAAAATGACATTAGTGAACCGCAGCGATAGTGCACGAAAACGTGATTTAGAAATAACAAATCATGCACCGAGCCAATCAAAGCACGGTGGGGGGAGGGTAAGGTTACAACCAGTAAGGATTTAACTTTCCTTTTAAAAGCACCTGTGCGTCTACAATAGCGAACGGATGGCATTTTGAAATCTAAAAAAACAGACAAAAGAGCAATGATTCACATGAACCAGGATGGTTTGCATACACATCTGTGATGTAGTTGTTGGCATCACATACTTGCACGTTGACATAATAGGTCACTGTGACAAAAAGACAATGATTCTTGGTGGTAAATCTCTTTCCCGACCTGTGAGGGCGCTAAGTAATGGCAACAGAGTACCCTGGACTACATGGCCTGACACTTAGTTATGAGGGTTAAAAGGTAGTCGTCATTTATAAAAGGGGCGGAGCTTCGGTACACTAACTCATCAACCTGGAAGGGAAATGATGTGGCAGCCGTGGAATGGAATCATTGGAATCTGCTGCAATCATTTACCAAGGAGCCATGCGTGACAGAATAAGTAGGGGTCGAAGCGACGTAATCGGTTCCTTCATTTTGGTTATTGGTAAAAGAAGCCAGAAGGACTTGTATTGTGAATATACGTATCGTGAGTGTTTGTTTGTTTTGTCTAATTGTTGCTTGTTATTATTAGACAGCTAACAAACCCGGAACAGCACTGCACTCATATCACCATAAACTGTATTTGTACCACAATCACTAATTCACATACTTACAGACTTGTTTATGTGTTTTGTGTTTAAGTGGGGATACAATAAACGGGACTATTATTTTGGGACCAACCCAGGGATTACAAAGTAATACATGCCGCTGTATTACTTACCAGCTTTTTTGTTTATTGTTTGTTTTACCATCAGGCACTGGACAGAAACCAAACAAAACAATCCATGCACCTGGATTATAATTGCCTGTCTGTTCATTGATCACCTGCAGCTGCACACTATTAACCAATTTGCCACAGTCCCAAGAAAACCCTGTTTGTATTTTGTTTCAGCTTGTGAAAGACAGGGAAATGGATGAATTATCCTGCCCACTTTACTAAAGCTGTAGGTACAACTCGCACTGCACAACCGACTGGCTCATGTCTGTAGTATACTGTAAAGCCATAAATATTTGCAAGCCTTTTATTATGCATTTTTTGTCTATGAAAAAAAAAACTGCAAACATTCTTGGCACAAAATCAAATTCCACTAACAATACATACTTTGTGTATTGCAACAGATAGCCAATTTCTGGAGTAAATTAGGTTTTATGGGTGTGATTCGCCATATATGTTGGTCACAAATATTTATGGCTTTACAGTAATCCACAGTACGTTTGAACGAGCCAGTGGCATAAAATGTTACCGTTGGTGCTACAGGCAAATAGTGTGCTCTCTGCCTGAAGCAGCTGGCAGATGTCAGTGATTGTTTGTGTGTTGAGGCAAAATTGCTGCATATATTGTGTGTCAGACAGGCTCAGAAAAATGCTCTTTTCTTTACCTGTTTCCCTGGTAGTTTCAGCTGTATTTATTGTCAACCATGTAATTTGCGTACAGTTTAGAAACCTGGTTTTCATGTCAATTGAAACACAAACGCTAACACTGTTAATGGTTTGCTAAATTGTTACATTTGTATGTAAATGAGCACACTCCCCTAATGTTCAGCACGTGTCCAGCGTTAACGCTGGCTTGCCAGGTGGGCACTAAAACATGGTTGTTAAATCACATAGGTGGGTAAAAGTCTGTTTGCCTACAAGTGCGCCTGATTTTGGTGTGCTAACTGTCTGCAAAAGAGTTTTGCGGACGTTGCTAGATAGGGCATAGTCTTTAAAATCTATACAGTCTATTAAGAGAAACACAAATATTAAAAATAAAAGCTCAAGCAAAATAATAATAATAAAATTATAACAACATAGCACAGTTTAATATACGAAAACATTGTAAAGCACAATGGATGAGGAGGTATGGTAAGCAGAGTAAGTGTAAATGAACAGTACTAATATTAGAAAAGCCTTTGAAAATGTAATATTACCTTGTAAAATGACCAGGGCTGCGAGGTTGTATTAGAAGGTTAAAATGCTTATTAAAAAGATATCTATTAAAAAATGTCTTTACTAAAATATACAGTAATCCTGGGTGATGTAATCATAGTTTAACTGATGATCCCAATGATCTAATCAACTTTTGGTACTATAATTGGGACTAGCAATGGTACTAACTTTAGTCCAAGTAACAGGATCAAACTCACTTAATCCCCATGTTGGGCGCATCAAGTGCACTAAATTTGGTGCACTGCAATTGACCCCATGTCTTCTTAAGACTACATTTCAGAGAATCTATTGCAACAAAATGAGCTTACATCATTGAAAAATACATTATGTCTACCACAGAAGTTAAACTCCAACTTTTAAATATTTGTTGTAACGTACCCTTCAACAAAATCAAAATAAAGCTGAATTGTCCAAGTATCATTTATTTTAACAACAGGGTCCTGTCCCAATGAGAAGAACTGCCTGCTAATAAACATTGAGTTCTGCAACAGAAAAGCACACACGTCACATACTATAGCATCACCACAAAATATGGCATAAAAGGAAACATTTTATATAAACATTATCATCAGATGGTAGTAGTATATTAATGTTATTGTAGTACACAAATAGTAAGCAATATACAGTGCTAACCCATTACAACGTAACCTGTTCTAGTGCGAAATCGGTTATAACACAGCAAGGTTGAGGTTCTCATTTCCCCCATTTGACTCGCAAACTTTGGATGAACGTTCCAGATATACAGTACGAAGCATGTCAGACAGCAATAAACGAAAATCTTTCTTTGTTAAAATGAAACTCGATGCGGTGGGCAGAGTAAGAAAAGGTGAAACTCAAGCAGCAGTTTCAAAAGATTTAAATGTTGCAGAATCTATATTTAGCGTGGATGGCTAAAAGATGAAGAAAAACAAAGAGGTTTTCTTGACAAGATTGACTCCAAACAGGACTGCTCTTGGAAAAAAATGTGCTGAAGAGTGAGACAAACTGCTGTGTGAATGTGCTGCTGTGAGAGTGTGCTGCTGTGTGAATGTGCTGCTGTGAGTGTGCTGCTGTGAGAGTGTGCTGCTGTGTGAATGTGCTGCTGTGAGAGTGTGCTGCTGTGTGAATGTGCTGCTGTGAAAGTGTGCTGCTGTGTGAATGTGCTGCTGTGAGAGTGAGCTGCTGTGTGAATGTGCTGCTGTGAGAGTGTGCTGCTGTGAGAGTGGAAGACTTTTTGTTGTTTTTGGTGTCACCCACGCTAACCAGGGCTGGGAATAATCGTCCCGATAAACTATGGATTAGAGTACTTGCAAATTGAGCATGTTTCCTTCATTCATTTTCCACCGTACGCTACAATATTAAATGATAACGAAGCAGCACTATACTTTTTTGAGCTTAATTCAAATTATTTCCTTTTATACAAAGTTAAGTGCTGATAATAAACTTGACCTAAGCTTGTAATAAATAAAAACAATGAATTTCTAAACTGAGTAAATGACCTAAAATAACTTACACTACCTGCAACTGTAGTATAATACTCATACTTATAATGTAGTATAAAGGACACTTTAAAACTGGACAAAAATTCCAGAAACATGTATTACAGGAATTGGAGTCCCATTTTATCTCACAGCAACATTAACCCTTTTTATACTGAATATGGACATATCAGCAACACACAGTGGCTCAGCACACACAGTACAACTAACAGAAAAATTAGATTTTGTTATCAAAAAACAATGACTACCCGGGAACAAACTGTAAAGGGAATGTCATGTAAGACTGAATGGTTAGTAAACATTAAGTTAAATGGATATGTGAAAAATATCTGTATAATTTAATGGTTATTGGTTAACTTCTACTTGATACCCCATGGAGAGAATCATAGAATACAGTTGATACACACTACATTTTTGTACTATTTAACACAATTTAAAAAATGTGCATATGGATTCTTGCAGATATTATAATTCTACACCTCTGTGTTCCTTTGTTATAATTGAAAAGGTTACATGAAGGAAAGCAGTGACACTGAAAACATGAGTCACAGGAAAATCTGCAATTATTGCATTGAGAGCCAAAGTTTTTTCAATGAGTCACTTATTAGCATTGCCTGCATTCTTCATCTAACCTTGTGAATTTGAATGTGTGGTCACACCAGAAGTGCAGCATTGAAACATTAGTAAGGAATGATCAGTAAATTATCATTTTTAAATAATAAAGTATACATTTACTATAATGTGTTTGTCTTTTTTAGAGAAAACTGGGAGATTTTTAAACTGATGACAATACATATCAGGTACAATTTACTTGAACTGTTTTGTTTGTTTTATGTAATAAAAATACATTTGTTTTAAATTATCACAGGAGAGAAACATTTCAAATTGCTATGTCAGAATCAACAAGATAAATTACCTCTGCATTTCAGATTATTACTGTATGTTTTAATGATAAAATAAATTCTCAGGATCTCTGCATTTCAAAGTATTATTGTATGTTGAGATCACAATAAAAATTATCCCAGGATCTCAACATTAAAAATTCTTACCTCAAGATCACAAGATACATTTGTATGCACAAACCAAATCATGAGATGAAGGCCTGTATGCAGTGATTTCCGGCCATTAAAAAAAATTACTGGGCGGTATTTAACACATGATTTATAAAATTATAGCTTTGTTATTTTACCAGCAATAATGGTTTTAGATGTGATTTACCGCCACAGATTGTTAACGAGAGATTGTATCTCAGAGGTATGTAAATAAGCTGTGTCCCCTACTAAAGTTGTTATATCATCACATTATGGCTACAGTAGTCCCTCTCTAAACCGGACATGTCGGGAGACAGACTTGTTGTCCAAAATATCGAGATGTCAGGTTTAAAAAAATACATTTAAAAAAAAATCACACACACACACACACAAACACATTTATAGTGCTCAGTTTACTACAGCTTTATGCATCAGACGAATATGTTAATGAGAAAATCGGTCTCTAAGGGCACATTATTGTAATGTTGCGATGAAATGTTTTTTGACAGTAAATTACCGACATTAAACACTATTTCAGGCACGATAAAGGAGACAGTAAGTTGTATGCATATGGGCCATTGATATCTAAATAAATTGTGTTAAAGAATGTCCTGTTTCCTAAATGTCTATTTAGCTTACCCTGGAAGGATATAATGCAGTGTTATTCTTCTCTCTGGGGTCTGCATTTTCTGGATCCATTGCCCATACTCGTATAACCTTAATAAAAATAACAGATTTTGATGACCTCGAGTTGAAAAAAATGCAGCTTTGAAGAAGGGTTCAGATATGTTGCTTTATTGTTCCTATTGAACTGATTTACAATACAGGTTCATATATCTGAAAACAGAAATCCTTACACCCTTTTATGAAAGTGGATTTATATAAGACAAAATATATAACATACCGTTACATATGTTTACATATATGCAACATTGTTTTACAGATTGGGACAGGGTTTATATACCTTACCCAATGAAACAGATGTTCCAGGTACGACAAGTGTTCTTTATTTTGTCAGAGATTTATAAAGACAAGTAGTTTGAGGGTAACAGGGAAAATAGAAACTTCAAGGATATCTGATTCCTTCTTTACGTTGATAATTGTCTAACTGTGAACTGGATAACTTATGCAGGTGACCTTTTTTGTGGGGGGTTATTTTAACCTTTGTTGGTGTTTGCTGAAAAAGTGAAAATGAAGCATTTGTACAAGAAAACACAGTCTAATACAGAAGACTACAACCAAGTCAAGGCTGCTATCCTGGATCAGGTGAGGTTTGATAATATGATGTATTTGACAGTGGTTATGAGAGTTCAACTTCCAAACTGGAGAAAGCATGTACAATCAACAATACCTGACCTGTTCTGGAAAAATTCAACCATGCCTTGCTGGGTGCTTACAAAAGAGGATGACACAAAATAAACCTACAATGAGTTTAGCAGAGAATCAGTATTTGAATCAGCAAGAGTTCCAGCACATCAGTGCAGTCTGAAGATTACATTTTTGGGGAACTATAGGGTCTCTAAGAGTCCCCACAGTTACAAAGCTGCCCAAGTAGTAACTAGAGATCCTAAGCTGTTTCACTTATTGTTTAACCTGGGCACATGGCTAGATCTTTAAATGTGGGTGTCTTACAGTATAAATATTTACGTGTGTTCATGTGCCAATCCTGTCCCATTGCCATGGTCTGAAAAACAATGTGACCCGAGATCAGAAAAATAGGTGGTCTCGAGACATACATGTGATTTACAGTTGAGAGCAGAGAATAAAGTTATGAATGTATGTGTAAACCGAACGGGACTAAAATTTGTTTGCTACGCCACTGTGATCAACATATTGTATGTTATTTTTGTTTTTTTCAATATATATAGTAAACTGAAACAAAAACTGCAAACTGATACTGCACCGGCTAAAATCATAAACATCATAACAAACAAAATCATAATTTTGAAACATGAACATTAAAAATTGATATCAAAATATAAATCAGCCATCAACTGTTTATTGTTTTTTGTAATTGTGTACTTTAGTTATATGCTCTTAGCAGTGTGCTTAAATGTTGTGAGATCAATGATCAAAATAGTATTACACAAACGTGGAAGGCAAAAAACAAGTTAAAAGGGTAAGACACAAGGGGCTCATAAGTGGCGCATAAAGTAAAGGGGCTCCACATGGAGTGCAGGATGTGCCCTATAGCCTGAAGATCACAAGTTCAAATCCAGGCTATGTCACTGCCAACCATGACCAGGGGTTCCCAGGGGGTAAAGCACAATTGGCTGAGTGCTGCCAAGGTAGGGAGGGATTAGGTCAGCAGGGAATCCACAGTTCACCACATACCAGCCTGTAGATTGGCAGTGAAGCCATTCAGATCTGTGTTGCCCTCAGGCACTATAGGTCTGGTGGCTTCTCTGTGGATCACCAGTGCAAAAAATGACAGATTGGCAGGAACACATGTCAGAAGATACATGCATCAGTCTCCATTTCCCAAGCCACCAGGGGGTTGCAGCAGTAAACTGGGATAAAAAGAATAATTGGGCATTCCAAATTGGGGAGAAAACCAGTGTAAAATTTCTAAAGAAAACCAGGACTAAATTTATTTAAAAAAAAAAAAGGATCAGAAGCACTGGAATGTGATTCCACCCCAGATCTTTTACAAACACTCCAGTGGGACCCAGGCATCTCCGAGGCAACACCAGCCATTTCCGATGTGTTGATGTTGGCAGTGGAGTACCTGTTGTACCTTGTTTTTCTACAAGCTAGCAAGTCTAAGTTGCTACAGTATGTGAGTATTATTACTAAAAGGCTGTGTTTTTTCACAGTTATCGAGATTTAAGTGAAATGTACCCATTACCATATATGTGTATGTGTGTGTGTGTGTGAGTTGTGTCAGTGCCTCAGAGTTTCATGCATTTAAATGAGGATTTTTTTCCCACTTATCTACACACCACACTCCAAACTGTTAAGGGGGAAAAAGTTTGATACTTTTACATATTAAAATACCTTACGTGGTTACTGAGAAAATATATATTAAAAATACAAAACTGAAAGATCATAATTGGATAAGCCTTCACCCCCACTGAGATAATACTTGGTGGAAGCACCTTTGGCAGCAATTACAGCTGTGAAACTGTTGGGATAGGTCTCTACCAACTTTGCACATCTAGATTTGGCAATATTTGACCATTCTTCTTTACAAAACTGTTCAAGCTCTGTCAAGTTCCTTGAGGAGCATTGATGGACAGCAATCTTCAAATCATGCCACACATTTTCGATTGGATTTAGGTCGGGGCTCTGACTGGGCCACTCAAAAACATTTACCTTTTTGTTCCTTAGCCACTCCAGTGTCGCTTTGGCTGTGTGCTTTGGGTCGTTGTCATGCTGAAAGGTGAACTTCCATCCCAGTTTCAGCTTTCTTGCAGAGGGCAGGAGGTTTTCCTCAAGGACTTCTCTGTACTTTGCTCCATTCATTTTACCTTCTATCCTGACAAGTGCCCCAGTCCCTGCCGATGAGAAACATCCCCATAACATTATGCTGCCACCACCATGCTTCACAGTAGGGATGGTATTCTTTGGGTGATGCGCTGTGTTGGGATTTTAGTTTTGTTAGATCACAAAACTTTTTGCCACATGGCTACAGAATCTCCTGTGTTTTTTTTGTTTTTTTTTTGCAAAATTAAAACAGGATTCAAGGTGGGCTTTCTTTAGTAATGGCTTCCTTCTTGCCACCCTACCATACAGGCCAGATTTGTGGAGTGCTTGGGATATTGTTGTCACGTGTACACTTTGACCAGTCTTGGCCATAAAAGCCTGCAAAGTTGCCATTAGTCTCTTGGTAGCCTCTCTGATCAGACTCCTTCTTGCTGGGTCATCCAGTTTTGAGGGACATCCTGATCTAGGCAGGGTCTTGGTGGTGCCATACACCTTCAACTTCTTAATAATCGTCTTGACCGTGCTCCAAGGGATATTCAAGGCCTTTGATATTTTTTTTTATACCCCTCCCCTGATCTGTGCCTTTCAACAACTTGTCCTAGAGTTCTTTTGAAAGCGCCTTGGTGCTCAAGGTTGAGTCTTTGCTTTGGAATGCACTACCCAACATAGGAAACCTACAGGAACTGCTGAATTTATCCTGAAGTCATGTGAATCACCACAATTTAACACAGGTGGAGGCCACTTAACTTGGTGTGTGATTCTGAAGGTGACTGGTTACACCTGAGCTAATTTAGGATTGCTGTTACAAGGGGGTGGACACTTATCCAACCAAGCTATTTCAGTTTTTATTTATAATTAATTTTCTTTTTATTTTTTAATTTTCTCACTTAGAAGGTGTGGGCTAAGATGTGTAGATTAAATGAAAAAAGTTGGTGAAAATTTTGAAAGGGGGTGTAGATTTTTTATAGGCTATATATATATATATATATATATATATATATATATATATATATATATATATATATATATATATATATATAAAAAAACACATTAAAATAGTAAAATACAGCAACACTTATATGTAAATGTGACTGCATAAGCGGATCAACACACTGCATAAAGCTGCACAATTTCATTAAACTGAATCTTCAATGAAAAAGGCAGCAGCTGCATCAAAGATCAGGAATATTTTTGCTAAAGATAACTCTGTCCACTATAAGAAGGGGACATTTCATGTGTCTGTTGTTATTTTTATTTTTTTGTATAATTTACTGATGGAGAAAATAGAATGGGCTCTATGTACTAATTTTATCTCTGTTCGTAAATACTGCAAATACGTAGCCTCCAACCTTCGGAGAATTTCTGCATGCGATTTACAGCTCAAAACAGCTCTTTTTCATGAACAATTACCATAATATTACTGCAAGTTTATAAACAGCATAAATTACTGCTCATTATATAGGAGAGATCAGAATTTGCATCTCATTTTAAATATATTCGCAACACCAAAAGTCAAGATTTAGTACTTCCTTCTGCCAAAGATAAATGAGTGGTATAGTAAACAGAAAGAAGTAGTAGGCAAATATAATAAGATCTTCTGCAGAATCCGACCTTGATGCAATGAGGCTTCTGCAGACTCCGACCTTGATGCAACTGTTGTGAAATAAGACATTTTACAGAGAAAAAAAAATCCAGCACTAATTATTACTTTATCTTTTGAGTTTTTATTTTTTTTAAATTAGTTTATCCATGGATCATGTTAGTTGTCTAATAACAAACAAACAGTTTTTAGACACGACAAGCAAACAAAACACTCAGGTCAATTACTCTTACAATACAGGTCTCCTTCCAGTTCAGAGTTTAACCATAACAAGGAACAGATCACTTCGCTACGCCCCTTTTTGTACCATTAATCATGATCCCTTGGTTAACTAGCGCAATAACTCCTCCAATACCCAGTTGCCACGTCGTTTCCCTTCCAGGTCAATGACGTAGTGTATCATAGCTCCGCCCCCTTTCTAGATGACCGACTTCCTTCTAACCCTGGGAATGAATTGTCTAGCCATCCAGTCCAGGGCACTCTGTTCCCTTTACACAGCGCCCTCACAGGTCAGGAGAGAGATTTATCACCAAGACTCATTCTGTCTCTGTCACAGTCCTATACAGCAGCGGCACCGGTTCCCTGGCTTGCCTCTGAGAACGGCCGCCCCTCCTCCTCCTTCGCTTTGGGGCAGTGTGGCAAAGTGCCGTGCCCCTGTCTGTATTTGGTGTTGTATGTTGTGTGTTAATGTTGGTGTATAGTCATTGGTACATGGGATATAAACGGGTCTGTGTAACACGAGTGTTTAAAATGTATATTTGTATTTAGGCACGAGGATTGCACAGCACTTCACGTGCAAGTAAAATGTAATAATATGTGAGCACAGGGAATTGCACTTTATTAATTCACGTGCAGTTGTACGGCGACTCCAACTGAATGATTGATTAGCAATCGAGTCTCGGTACAGCTGCATAAAAGCAACATGTTTTCACTCACTCAGGGTTGTGTGTTCAGTGAGTGGAGAACGGGATTGGAGACGGAGTTAATTGTAATAGATATAATAAAAAGAAGCTCACCGTGTTTTGTCTGTATAGTCCGTTTTGTTTGTCTTTTTGTTTTGGCTACAAGTGCCGGGTCTTGTTTGTTTTGCAACCTTTTATTTTCTGCTTGTTTAATTATTAAATGCTGAGCGGTACCAATCGCTCAGCTTCACCAAACACCACCGCTCTGTTGTTTCATTCCTGGTTCCTGGTTTCTGGTCTGACGTCACCCACTGCAGCCATCTTTGTGACAGGCAGTCAGTACCTCCTCTTCCTCCTGGAAGGTGCAGCGTAGCACCTAGTGCCCGAACTCCTCACAGCCAAAGAACCAGTTTGATCCTCAAGGCCACCAAGGGGTTCCAACAGTTCTGTAATGGGTCGGGGTTGCAACGGTTCCACTGGTCCATCTCCAGTCTTCTACCTGCTCCTGCTTGACACGCATCGGTTTGCCCAAATCCTGTTCTGACACCAATGCAGTGTTTCATAGGAGGCAGAAAACAGAGATGCTGGTTCCTTTTTCAAATCCTTTCTCTATATTTATTTCTCTGGACAATCTCTCAGCACCCAGACCAGAGACCACAGCTCTGTCAACAACACAGGATTCACATACAGGAGCACAACAACCGTGGCAATCAGGACAACAACAACCCCTCGCTGTAGTGCCTTCTTATAGGCTTAGCCCACCTCCTTATGCAAACAGAGTACCAGACTTCGGGCACATCCCACTGGCCCTCCCTCAGCCGCACACCAGGACCAATAGGTACAGACAAACAACTATCAAAGAGGACGTACAGATAACAACCAATAACTACAGACCAGGACAGACAAACAAACAATGGGTCACATGGTACAGGAACACACACACAAAAGGTAAACAAGCAATGGCAGAATACACCCGGGAGGGAATAACACACACTGCATGCAAACTCAAACAGACAGAAGGAAATATGGCACATAAACACAAATGCATGTATTGCTATATAACAACTAAATGAACATTCTGATGCAATGTATTAATAAAGAATATACATGCTTACCTGAACAATACTGTACATTTTAATACTAATCTCTTCATATTATATTACTTTGTGATATTTACCATCCATAATGGAAAAGTTCAATCATATTTCAGTATTATGACAGTATTTGTGCTATTTTGGCCCGTAATTTATTCAAACTTAAAGTAACGAAAAAAGGACAAACAAATGCATAATAGAAGGAAACAATGGACATTTTTGGTATTTATGGCATCGTGGGGAGCATCTATGATCCAAGTGAGTATCCAAGACTCATTGTAATATACAGTGCAGTCTGCAGTCAGTTGGGCGAACGTGAAAGGTCTTTTGGTTTTTGTTATACACAGCTAAGTAAAAGGTGAATCACATTTTACCATTTGATACATTTGTAACCAATCTCAAGTATACTTTGGTTTAAAATCATAGAAAAATCAAACAAATCGAATACGCAGCTGGTCTCACTACAGTAGGTTTTAATTTAAAAAGTCTGAAGCTTTTACATTGATTGCCAATCGTTCTGAGCCCTACTAGAGTACAACATTTTAGGGCCCTAGAGATGGTGAAGAGTTTAGAGAATATTTATAATTATGGAGGATAAACCACCACAAAACTTCAGATGTACTGATGAAGGGTGAAAGAAGTATTGATTATACAACAGCACTGTCATTTTTGCACCACCCTGATCCCTGCTGACCTACCTAATGTCACCCACAGCAGCAAGCAGAATGATGTTCTTGCTACATCTTCCTATTGTTTTGGTCACATGTGCTATGGTAGTAAATATCAACTTAGTTGCTTTTGCACTCGCATAAGACAAATGCAAGTAATGCCCCTTTAGCTATTTAGTAGGCATGTTTTTTTAAGTTAGAGATTTTTCACCAGTAGACACTATTAGCCCTATTTTTTTGTTAAATATATATTTGTTAAATACTTATGGACTTAACAAATTTGTATGCTAATCATTAGGAATACATTTGTTTTACTATATACATTTACAAGATTAGTAAGTTAAATACAAGACCATGTTTACATAAATATCTTACATGTTTATTACGAATGAGATGCAAACAAGTTAGCAAAGTACCGCCATTCATTATTATAAGAAATACTGAACCTAAGTGTCGTTCCTCTCCACTATCAAGGTGGCAGTATTTGGGTTGAAGTTTATTTTTATTGAGGAATCATCTCTTTCGTTTGCAGCCACAGACCGGCTGTGGAATCAACTGCAAGAGCTTGCAGGAGCTGTGTGTGATGTCATTATAGAAGTAAACGTTGATTTTGTTCATTGGCACCACTACTTAAAACCACATACTGTATTTCTGTTTTGGTTTAACATTTCAATTGATTTGTTTCATTAAAAACAATATTGGAAATGTATTGTTTTCCGAGCAAATGAATAAGTTGAATTTAATCTTACCTGTGAATTTGCTGACTCTAATTGAGTGCTGAAAAACAAATAAGGTCAAGGGCAAGTTTATATATTTTTATAAATGCAAGCACAAAAATTGTATAAAAACTGATATGGACATTTTACATTAGTAAGGAAAATCATGCCATGTTTACAAATGCCACTAGGACCCATTTGAAATCTCTCCTGTTTCCATCAGCAGCAGACCAAACCAATTTCAATTGGAACCCTGTCAGCCCCAGACAGGACTACTAGATGGCAACTATGAACAATGGAAGATCATGATTTTGAACAGAGGGCTATACATAAAAATATGATCTGCATATTTGAATTAGGCTGTTAATTATCAATTCAGATAAGCGATCTTTAAACCTAGAGTGTAATGGCCCTCCAGGACTGTTATAAACACTCCTGATCTAGCTACAGATTGGATGCCAGTAGCCCTAATTATTGAATCAACATGATTGGGTTTTACAGACAGGTTTCATGGTGCAGATGAAAAAATTATTTAAAAGTCACTTGATCAGTTGGCATTATGGTGGTCTGTGGTCTGCTGTTGTAATTTCCTAGCTCATTGGTGCATCTAGTGTACTAGAAGATAACGGTCCTCCAGGTGGATAAATCCAAGACTGATTTGAGGACTTTATAGCAGCGATACTGTTGTCTCCATGTACAGCAGATGCACTCTGTACTTATATATATATATATATATCAACTGTTTTCAGATTTTTTAAGGTCTTGGATTTTAATTTAAAAAAAGTTTGTTATATGAACGTATTGTGGTGTTTGTTTATTCTAACTGTCCTGTGTTGTGCTAATGCAGAGTGAAAGAGTTATTCCAATTGTTATGTAATAATAAATACATGGTATTAAGTTTTTTCTGCCCTTTTTATGATATCTGAAATCATTCTGAGCTGTTCTTATAGTAATTACTCAAACGTTGTATTTTAATAGGAGGAGCCAGCGTCATCTAGTGCAGTGGTTTTCAACCCTGGTTCTGGGGACCCACCGTGTCTGCTGGTTTTCAACTGAGCTTTCAATTACTTAACTAGACCTTTAACTGAACTGAAAATTTGCTTAATTAGACCTTTTTGATTGTTTTCAGTTCTTAAACAGTCACACAGTTCAAATTAGCTATACCATGTTATAAGTCTCTGCAACTGTTTAAGAGCTGAAAACAATTTAAAAGTTCAAATTAAGCAAATGATTTGTTCAATTAAGGGTCTAGTTAAGGAATTGAAAGCTCACTTGGAATGAAAACCAGCAGACACAGCTGGTTTCCAGGACTGGAGTTTAAAAGCACTGATCTAGTGCACAGCTATGTATTACTGGAAACACAAAAATAAACTTGATGCTTAACTCCTGTTCACTGGATGGCACTAACCCTAACTTAATTCTATAAAACACTTTGGCTGATCCAGCCTAGGTAACATGTTTCTAATAGTATGCCATTAGAACAGAATAGCAAGTCCTGAACTCAAGGGAAAAAGTCAAGGGCACAGTAAACAACTTTGTCATTGTAACTAGTTACTCTTTAATAAACATCAGCTGTGGAGTAAATACATACCTTTTTATAGTTTTGTCAGGAGGCTCTTCTACTACATACCAGACAAAACAAAAAAAAGAATCACTTATATGAAGTTGCCTCTTATCTTCATCTGTGCCCTAAATGAAAACAAATTAGATATTGTTTGGTCTCAGAAATATACTGTTCAAGTGACTTTCCCATTATAATTAGATTAACACACCAATAAAGCTCATCCCTGCACCTGTACTGTATTTTTTTCTTCTTTAATTCCATGTAAGAGTCACTAAAAACTACCAATCATAAAATGTTCAGAAAACAGTTTCAGATACCGGTATATATTTTTATGCATGTTGTACTTATAGGTCTGATAGTATAACAATAACAGAGTTTACCATAATTGCGGGCACGTTTTCCCTTCCTCCAATGCATTGCACTGCTTTTTGGATGAAGTCTGAACAGTAAAACGATAATACATTATCTTGCTCTTGCAAAGTAAACACATTTCAGCCTCACAACCTTGGAGGACTTGGCGGGGCCAACACAAATGACCTCTGACATATTAACTAATGCTGAGGTTATAGATAAATCAATGCATCGTATCATTTGACCGCCATCGACGGTCAAACATATGCATCATTTTTTTTTTGTGTTACTTTTCATACCGCTTCCTCTGCCTGCTTGAATTTTCTCTATGCACATTCGCAACATGTTAAAAAAAAAAAAGATAAGGTCATTGTATTTGGGTTCATTCTATTCATTTTCAGGGTTCTGAAAAAATATAGTGCTATACATTCCCACGTGTTGCTACAACTGTTTAAATAACGTACCTGGGATTTTTCATTGTTAACATCCTGACAACTTTTTACACTCATAAGTCTGTTTCAAAGGTCTTTTCATAATGTCCGCGCTACAGCATTGAGGTTTGAGATTTGTCGCTTGTTTCTACATTGTGAGATTGTAAGTTCATAAACATAAAACACAATTCAAAAATAGCATACTTTTTTTTTTAAGTTTGAATATTTTAAAAGTACAATTTTACTATTAACTGGTGTTTTACATAAATAAAAATATAGAATGTCACTGCAATTTAGGGCTATGTGCTTATCGTGGTTATTTGTATGTTTCTTGTAGTAGTCTACGTGCTACAGGTCCACGAGGAAGAATGAGCAGCCTCACACACTTGAGGTTACTGCCTTAAAGCATAAACTAGATAGTTCAGTTCATGTTACTGTTCAAGTTCACTGCTTTCCTTATTTACCTGCTCTATTATCTACTGCGGTTGCAAATTTTCTAAGTAACACGATTTCACAGGGCAAGAGCTGGGACTGGAGTTGTTACTTGGAGGTGGTTACTCGGAGAGGTAATTTGAGGAGTAGCCTCAGGGGATAGGATAGGAAAGGAAAGAGGTTTCCGACCGGCAGTCGCCTTCTTGGCCAGAGGAGAGAAAGCGGCCTAAAGGCAGGATATTCAGCAACATCGGGAACCAGAAAACACGTAAGATAGATTGGCTCGGCGGCACCCATGACAGGCTCTGCGAAGCTGCAGTCTTGTAGGAGGAATAGGCTCTTATGCTGAAGAACTTGGAAAAGGAATGACAGAATAGGAAGCTGTAAAGAGAGCCTAGTCTCAATTTGAGTAAGATAAAGAGCAGGAGCTGCTAAAGGATAGAGTGTGCGGCCGGAAGTCCCCTCTGACTCACGCATTGAGAATCACCAAACCCCCCTCCCCCTTGGCGGAGGCGTGGATGGTGGCAGCCATAGAGGTCAGGGAAGTGAGCCTCACTTACCCCCAAATGTTGGACCCCCAGCTCCCTGCATAACCCCACATCCGTGGGACAAACAGTAGGTCACGTGCCACTGCATAAAATTTAAGAAAGTAGGAAAAAAAGCCATACTAGACAAACAAGATGAATTCTTTTTTTTTTTATTTGTTTGACAAAAGAATGGGTAGAGTGAAATTATGTGTTCACTGCCGCACATTGGAGAGGGGAAAAACCCCACCCTATTAGGGGGGAAAACCACCGGTGGACCTGGTGATTCAGGTAACCCCCACTCTAGGCATACTAACAATGTTTTGGTGAGCTGCAGCTATATCGGAAACAGATGTGCATATGTATGCTTCTACTGCTGAGGAGGACAGGCGCCTTAGGCTCTTAATTAGATGTTGATTGATGTTGGCTTTTGCTGCTGAGGTGGCTGCTCCAATTCTAATGAATGCGGAGTGTAGAATTGAGGAGAAAGGCCTACTTTGGAGATGAGAGAGGCAAGGTGAGTTGAGAACCAATGTCTTGTAACTACTGCATGGGAGGAGCTGGTGAACAGTGAATCAGTCATGAGGAAAGGCTTCTTGCTGTAGCTGTATCTAGACAGTGTGCGATGTAGGGACATTATGTAGAATTAATCTTCAACAGCTGTATAAACTGACCCTGACAAAGTTGATCTGTCTTAGAGATGCAGAGCATAATTAGGAAATGAGAATCTGGAACTAAGGAGATGTCGTTTGAATGGATGCCGAGAGAAGGGAAGCTGGAAAGGGATGGGACTATATATTCTGAGCATCTGAGGAATCCAAAGAAAGCAGTTAAGCACCTGACTTCCATGAGGAGATCGAAGGGGTTGAAACAGCCTTCTCGCAAGACTGATATGACCTAAGTTGGAGGGGAGCTCTTAGATATGACACGGAGTGTCAAGCGGATTGTTGGAATGAATCAGAGAGGACACTGACATGAGAACTGAATTCCGGAGATGTAAAATTTGATTGTGGAAACGGAGAGGGGTAGAATGTCTCGTGCATGGACGATAAAGGCTAGGATCCAGTTTTGATTAAATGGAACTACAATTTTTTTATTATTATTATTTTTGGTGCAGAAGGAGGAAAAAGAAGACCAGTCTGTAGAGTAGGATGATCTTGTTACATAAGAACATAAGAACATAAGAAAGTTTACAAACGAGAGGAGGCCATTCGGCCCATCTTGCTCGTTTGGTTGTTAGTAGCTTATTGATCCCAAAATCTCATCAAGCAGCTTCTTGAAGGATCCCAGGGTGTCAGCTTCAACAACATTACTGGGGAGTTGATTCCAGACCCTCACAATTCTCTGTGTAAAAAAGTGTCTCCTATTTTCTGTTCTGAATGCCCCTTTTTCTAAACTTCATTTGTGACCCCTGGTCCTTGTTTCTTTTTTCAGGCTGAAAAAGTCCCTTGGGTCGACACTGTCAATACCTTTTAGAATTTTGAATGCTTGAATTAGGTCGCCACGTAGTCTTCTTTGTTCAAGACTGAACAGATTCAATTCTTTTAGCCTGTCTGCATATGACATGCCTTTTAAGCCCGGAATAATTCTGGT
The DNA here is from genome assembly GCF_017654505.1 of Polyodon spathula. Lineage (NCBI taxonomy): Eukaryota > Metazoa > Chordata > Actinopteri > Acipenseriformes > Polyodontidae > Polyodon > Polyodon spathula. Next base: position 40,554,797 of record NC_054539.1, on the reverse strand, counting down.
CGCTCTTCTTTGCACTCTTTCTAGAGCAGCAATATCTTTTTTATAGCGAGGTGACCAGAACTGAACACAATATTCAAGATGAGGTCTTACTAGTGCATTGTACAGTTTTAACATTACTTCCCTTGATTTAAATTCAACACTTTTCACAATGTATCCGAGCATCTTGTTAGCCTTTTTTATAGCTTCCCCACATTGTCTAGATGAAGACATTTCTGAGTCAACAAAAACTCCTAGGTCTTTTTCATAGATTCCTTCTCCAATTTCAATATCTCCCATATGATATTTATAATGTACATTTTTATTTCCTGCGTGCAGTACCTTACACTTTTCTCTATTAAATGTCATTTGCCATGTGTCTGCCCAGTTCTGAATCTTGTCTAGATCATTTTGAATGACCTTTGCTGCTGCAACAGTGTTTGCCACTCCTCCTACTTTTGTGTCGTCTGCAAATTTAACAAGTTTGCTTACTATACCAGAATCTAAATCATTAATGTAGATTAGGAATAGCAGAGGACCTAATACTGATCCCTGTGGTACACCGCTGGTTACCACACTCCATTCTGAGGTTTTTCCTCTAATCAGTACTTTCTGTTTTCTACATGTTAACCACTCCCTAATCCATGTACATGTGTTTCCTTGAATCCCAACTGCGTTCAGTTTGAGAATTAATCTTTTGTGCGGGACTTTGTTGATGGAGCTAAGGCAGCGGACATGTAATTTCTAGCAGATGAAGAAGGTTGAAGACAGGAAAGCTCACAGGAATACTAGGTGCTGGTATTGCGGAACTTGGAGAGAAATCTGACGATCTGTAGGCGAGAAAGAGCATCAGCTGCATTATGTGAACCAGGAATGTAATGGGCTTGAATGAAGAAATTAAGAGACACTTAAATCCAAATGAGGCAATGTAGTAACTGCATTGTAACGGGGAGAGGAAGATCTTCCTTTACTGATGATATGGAATGTACATTTATTGTCGCTAAAGAAAGTGATAGATTTTCTTCCCCCTCGGTGGCCCCAGATATGAGCAGCTGAAACAATGGAATAATAGCAATAGCTTTGCGGTTGGAAGAAAGATTCTGAATTTCAGGAGTGCATTCGCTAGAGAACCATTCAGTCCCTAGGTAACCCCCCGAAATCCTAAGAATGAAGCATCAGTAAAGAGATTCAAATCATGAGGAGCTGAAATCAGGTCTTGATAGAATAAGGACAGGTGGTTCCAGTGAGCGATGGACTGCTGTCAGTAGTGGGCAGTGGCCTGCTGTAGAGAGCAGAGATCTGCTGAAGTGAGTGAAAATAAATACATTGTGAGATACGTCCAAATTTAAGCTGCATGATGTTCCTCTTTGGGATTGCAGGCGGTTGTTGCACAATTGTCTGCCAATCAGAATTTTGACAGAATGTCGACCTTTTAGTGTTACAGAGATTTAGATGGAGCCAAAGATGAGGCTGTGTGGCAAAGTGGCTAGTGAAGGGGAACAGGTGTAGCGGTGATGCGATGCAGGAGTGACAGGCAGACAACGATATCCAGTGAAAAAGTGCTTTTATTTGTAATCCAGGTCTGGTGTCGGTATAATAATAAATCCCTGGCTATACACAACAATGTGTAAAGCACGGGGATAGCAATAACAGGGCACAGTCCCGAATAAAAACGAACACACGGTCACCAGTCCTGGGTGAGTGCAGTCATGCTGGTGGTGAGTGCAAACACGGATATTTCGTGACGGTAGTGCAGTGGTGATCTGGATCGTGCTGACCCTCGGCGACAGCTCCGGATTTGTGCTTCAACTGTCTGGTGGTGCAAAACATGGACAATTACTACACAGACAAAACACAACACAAAACAAGTAACACGTCTTTTTCTTTTAATAATGAGAACTCCTCTCTCGGTCCTTCTCTCCTCACGCGTTTACCCAAACGAAGGAAAAGATCAGCGTTACCCTGGCCCCTATATGTAATCCCATATGACATCTAGGTAAACGGTTGCAGCTGTTTTATTACTTGCAGCTGCCCCTCGTTTACCTTTCAGGTCAATACGGTCTTACAACAGAGTCTCGCTTCTTTCCAGGCTAACCGACTTCCCGGTCCCGGAAACGAACTGTCAGGCCAGCCCTTCCAGATACTTCTCCTCCCGTTCTTTAGCGCCCTCACCGGTCGGGAGGGAGAGTTATCACCAGAACTCATTGTATTTCTGTCACAGACTGCTTTCAGGTTTTAGCTTTAGCTTTCAGGTGGCGGCTTTAGCAGAGAATGCTTTATGGTGCTCGTAGAACATAGTACCCCCGTATCTAACCAACAGCTTCACGATGTAGAATAAAGTATTGATTGCTCCAGCTCTTGAAGGCAGTGTGGAAGGTAATGTCTCGTCACTTGAGTGCAACATCTTTACCTTTATTTTCTGATGTGACGCCTGAGTGATGCTGATAAAATCACAGGCAGCTCATCAGTACAGGCAAGTGAGACACAGCCTGTCGAGCGTCGTCTACGAGACTATCTAGTACACTATCTATAGACATTTTGCATATTCTTTATATATTTTTTATTAATTAAATATACCGAATACACATATTAGGACGGTTAAGCATATACATAAGTAAATTAACATAGGTCCACAAGACGTGCCTGCAGTTGATTTAAATGTCACTCATTCGGTGAGTTTAACTTACTCTCTCCAGTTCTGAAAATGCAGTGGCAGGAAGCTGTAAGATTGCAGTACTGAGGCACAAAGCTCACAGGGCCTCATGAAACTGCCTGGTTACCACAGCAACGTAACACTCCCAGTAGTAGCTCAATGAGGGCATTGCCGTGGTAACCTGATGGCCTGTGAGGCACAAGTGGAAAGTTGCAGTGCAGCAGTGTTGTTGGAGTTTATGCTTTTTTATTTTATTTTTTGCAATGGTTTGTTTTGAAAGTGATGTTATGCAAGTAGGCTTCACATAATACATTACAAAGCACATAACTAACACAAGAACAAAGCTGAGGTTCCCATGTTGAACTGGGAATTTAAACCAAATTAATGTGCTTACCAATTATGATTTTTTTTTGTGTCGGCTGCTGAACGTAGGTAGCAGTGAATTGCTAAACAAGGAACCGACCTGGGAACATGAGGGAGCAGAGGCTGCAATGGCATCTAGACGAGAGTGTAACCGAATTGTGCGATTCTGTTATCGAATGTCCAGGTGGGAAGGGAGAATACTGCTGCTTTAACATTGAACTGTTACGGAGGAGAAAATACCTTTACGAAAATAGCTTTCAGAATCTTGTTGATAATACACATTTTTTAAAGAAAAGTCTAGAAAGGGTGCATGTTTGTAGTTGTTTGCATTGGATGAAGACAGGTTCTGCAAACAATGCTTTGTGACAGATAAGTGCAAGGAGATTGCTGCAGATGGGAATGTTGATGCCTCTGTCAAACAGCTTTAAAAAAGTTTGGCAGAGGGTCGATCTTTATAAAGGAGACGCAGAGGAGGTTGAATAATGGAGCAGCGCTTTGAACGGCGTGGCTGGAGAGAAAGTTGCAGGCTTAACTGGCAATGCAGCTGCTGCAGCGAGAAGGGAAGAAGCTGAAGGATGACAAAAATCTTTGGAGCAGGTAGGAAAATTGCTCTCCATCATCTGAGTTGGTCAAGTGAACGAGAAGACGAAGTTTACACATTAGTAAAGAGATAAATTTTAAGCACCTTTGATGCAGCTGAGCGATTGCTAGAAAGTGAAAACACAATATGAGAAAATGAAATGAAAACACTAGACAGTGAGCTGTGGAAATAGAAGATTGACAGGAAAAGCAAGGTGGACCCCCAGATCTCGTCCCCCGAAATACGCCTATAGGCTAACACTTAATAATGTAGATTTTCTTTTCACTTTATCAGCTTGTGTTAACTTTTTTAAATACTCTTGTTAAAATAGTTTTCTGTTCACTGGCCTGGGATATGTCTGCTTGTGAATCACTTGTAAAATTGCTGTACCTCTAGATCACCTTGCTTACGGATAAGAAGCTGTTATCTGTTCCTGTGCTACTGGCAATTTTTTATGTAATCATTTGGCTGCTGTTTTTTCAAACTGCACACTATAGCACTATGATGAAGAGCGTACCACCTTGTGAACAGGCTAGCTGTGGTGACGTCAGGCCAGGAAGAAACACAGCACAGCGAGTGAAATGAATGCGCTGCTTGCGAGTGAAATGAATACGCTGAGTGTAAACAGGAAAATGCTTATTCATGACTGATAGAATACACTAACATGTTGATGGTATACACAGTGTATTACTATATAATATAGGCAAATCAGTTTTGATAATTAGAAATGTATGAGACTAGAATAACAAAAAACAACAGTCTCAAAAATCTTATTTTGTTTTATTTATAAGTGCTTCAACACTGTTGTTTTATGTGGGCATGTTACCTTTCAAATCCAGTGGCCCTTGGCAGTTTACAGTACCATTAAACAACAATTTGCCCAAATGTGATTGTTGTCGGACACTTGCCCTGTCAAAGGGTGATCCGTTCTTCCCAATTCCACTCGATTTAAACCAGCAAGGCATGGTCCCTTTCTTGAGATGTGTTCGCCCGGTTGGCAAAGTAAACACATCAGAGGGGTTGAAGTGCTGAGGGCAGACATATGCACTTCCTCGTCTTATTTGAAAATCCGTGCCCTCATCTCTGATAATTGCTGCACCCACTTGTTCCGCAGGGCAAAGGTCATCTGATGAAGTCGTGGAATCCAAAATATGGCTGCTTCTGTCGAGTGTTTGAACACTGTGGTACGTCACAAGAGCTTTTACACTTATTGTTTCTGCTATATCGAGTCACATAAACACAGACGGCGGAAGATACCCTGCAACTCAAACTTCCGGTTTAATGAACCCGGAAATGTGAAAAGGGTCAACTGGGAGATAATGGCGTCATACATAAAAGCGGATCAGCTGCTCATGGTGAAGAAGGAGAAAATATGAGATAGAGAGGAGAAGGAGAATGTTGAAACAACAATTTCTACTTGTTCTGGATTTGGACTATCACAATATTTGTTGAGGTATCTGTGTTCAAGATTGTTTTGTTTGAATATTGTGTTTTGCTGTGAGCTTTATTTTGTAGTTATTTCAATAAATACATGCAATGGTGCTTAAAACCCCAACTTACAGTCTCTGACCTGCTTGCTGACCTTCCACCACCAGTGCCATCTTGCCACAGTCTAACTTAACATTTAATTAAATAATTATTAAATATGTTAGAATGCATGCGACACATTTAAAAAACTAACTCTAATGAGTCTAATTATTAAGGAAAATTGTGGGTTGTGTTAGGAGACAAACTGGCCAGGAAAATAAGTAATGGCATCTGCTGAAATGACAACAAAAAGAAAACATTATACAAGCCGAGCTAGCTTACAGATATGCCTACTGCTGGAAGAAGTACAAATTAATAAGAGCATTACATTTTTTTTTAATTAACAGCCGTGTAATGTTTTCCTCAAAGAGGATTAAGAAAGTAGCAAATAAAATAATGCTGCTTGCGGGCCAGAACAAGGGATCAAAAGGGTGGAGGCCCCCCTCACCCTACACACTCTCAGCAGAAGAACATAGATCACTAAAATGTCTTCAATTTACTATGTAATATGAACAATGACCTCCCAATGGCCGCTGGCTTAGTGCTGAAACTGGCAATGCTTTTTTTATTACAATAATAAATCAGTTTTAATACAGTTTTTTTCATTTGTCTGTATCGTTCAGTTTGACATTATATGCAAATATCAGAATCGATTTGGAAAATCATAACCATTGCATCCCTACTACAGAGAGCACACTTTTTGGCTCAGAATTTCTGCATTTATATATTAGAAATACAGTGTCTAGATGTAACAGTCAAAATACTAAAGACAACACTTAACCATTCTTTTGAAACGCCGAACCCAGCATCTCCAAGCGAGAGACAGCATTGTCAATGGCTATATTTGTTTTTTCAGGACTGCTAGGGCTACTATCATAGCATGCAGTTTTAGGCATCACTATTATCAGTGTCTCAATAATACTCCATATACACATTCCTGCTTTAATATAAATATTGAATGGTCTTACTAAAACTGTATGGCTAAATTCTAAGTAATTTAGGCTAATACAAGCCTAATGTGAGTGTTTAAAAGTCACCATACCTCCTAGATTTATGTATCATGTGGCTAAGTGCCAGCCTCTGTGCGTATTTGTGTTCTGTGTTGCGTGTGGAGTGTTAATGTTGGTGTATAGATATTGCTGCATGGGATATAAATGGGACTGTGTAGCACAAGTGTTTTAAAACATTAGGAACACCTTCCTAATATTGAGTTGCACCCCTTTTTGCCCTCAGAACAGCCTCAACTCATCGGGGCATGGACTCTACAAGGTGTCGAAAGCGTTCCATAGGGATGCTGGCCCATGTTGACTCCAATGCTTCCCACAGTTGTGTCAAATTGGCTGGTAGTGGATCTCTACTCCGAATAGCTTGTTCCATCTCATCCCACAGATGCTCAATTGGATTGAGATCTGGTGACTGGAAAGGTCACTGCAGTAAGCTGAATTCACTGTCATGTTCATGGAACCATTCCTGGACAATCCTAGCCTTGTGGCATGGGGCATTATCCTGCTGAAAAAATCCATTAGCAGATGGATACACTGCTTCCAAGAAGGGATGCACCTGATTGGCAATGATGTTCAGATATCCTGTGGCATTCAAACGTTGCTCCCCACACCATCACACCACCACCACCAGTCTGCAATGTTGACATGTGGCATGATGGATGCATGTACTCATGTGGTTTTCTCCATACCCTAGTCCTCCCATCAGCGTGAAACAGCAGGAACCGGAATTCATCAGACCAGGCAATGTTTTTCCAATCCTCCAGTGTCCAGTATTTTGTTCCTTAGCCCACTGCAACAGCAGTTTCTTGTGTTTTGCTTGTGGTTTCAACCACTGGCCTGCAGTTGGCTGGATGTCCTTTGGGTGGTGGACCATCCTTGATCCTTGATACACGGGAAACTGCTGAGTGTGAAAACCCAGCAGCGTTGCAGTTCTTGACACACTCAAACCAGTGCGCCTGGCACCTACTACTATACCCCGTTCAAAGGCACTTAAATCTTGTGTCTTACCCATTTACCCTCTGAATGGCACACATACACAATCCAAGTCTCAATTGTGTCAAGGCTTAAAAATCCTTCTTTAACCTATCTACACTGATTGAAGTGTATTTAACAGGTTACATCAATAAGTGATCATAGCTTTCACCTGGAATCACCTCGTCAGTCTATTTCATGGAAAGAGCAGGTGTTCCTAATGTTTTGTACACTCAGTGTATATAGTTATATTTAGGCACAGGGATTGCACAAACACTTCACGTGCATTTAAAGTATGTAATAGTATGTGAGCACTGGGACTGCACAAATTAGTTCACGTGCAGGGATTCAAGTGAATTAATTAATTAGTAATTGAATCCCGGCAACAGTATACATATATATATATATATATATATATATATATATATATATATATATATATATATATATATATATATATATATATATATAGATGTACGTTTTCACTCACTCGAGGTTGGGTGTTCAGTGAGTAGAGAACGGGAGAGAGAAGGAGAGTAAAAGAAAATTAAAAAGTAAATAACAATTGCTATTTCATGCTGGAAGGACCAGAACAATACTTGTTTGTTTGTTTTGACTCACCGTGTTTGTTTGTCTGTTCGTCCAATGTTTCTAATGTTAGTCTGTTTTTGTTTGTCTATTTATTTTGGCCTCAAGTGCCATGTGCTGTTTTTGTTTAAAACCTTTTATTTGTTTCATTCAATAAACACACTGAGTGCAGCCACTGTGTCTCAGTTTCAACCATCAGTACTGCCTATCTGTGTGTTCCTTTCAGACCTGACGTCACCCCTACAGCCAGCCTGTTCGCAATCATCATCACAAACTGTGATGCACTGGTTTTTGTGTTATACTGCAGTTTTCATAGCTAGCATGAGACTATATAACAGACATTAAATATAATTCTATCTGTTAAAAACAAAACAAGAAACTGTTATTTTCTAACATCTGCTTTTTTATTACACAGTTTGTTGTTTGCTTTTAGGTGTTTTAATACATTTCCTGTTTAAACTAATTAAAAAAAACCCTAACCAATTAAGGGTATAATTTTCATGTTTTCATTTATTATTTTCAAGGATGAAATTGGATATGTAAGAGGAATTCTACTGCATTAAATTTAGCACCTAAGTTAATCCTGAAGCACAAGAAATGTCAGATTCATGATTGCAGTAATAAAACTGGTTGAACTAAACTATGTGTAAAACAGACAAAAATAAAACTGCAATGTATACTTAATTTATCACCAATTTCAAGGTAACATACTTACATAAACCAATGGTTTAATGGAATAAATTCCAGACACACTGCAAGTCATAACTGTGTTAGGTGAGCTGAAAAAGAGTAACATAAAAAAACAGGGTATCACAAACAGGAGACAAAGGTGACAAATAGATCACAGAGGGAAAAGATGTATATCCTAAAACACATGGGCATGTATATGGGCTATGCATATGCATGCAAAAAACACAACAATGTAGGAAGAAATAACATCAAACCCAGTATGATAGTGGCACAGCCACAGAATCTGGAAAAATGAGGCATTTTGTAACACAAACTTTAATGCAGAACATTAATAATAGGTCAAGCTCAAAAAACATTCAAGTTGAAATTACATTATAATTTGGGTTTCTGATTTTTGGTATTAACTGCAGGAGTGTGCAATTTCTGAAAAAAAGTTGTTGTCCAAGGGACAAAATGCTAGAAAAATCTACTTGTCCCCTCCCTGTCACACATCACACACACACACACACACACACGCACACAAAAGCAGTATATAAATTTTATATGATTTTGGTTTTATTTAACAGTGAACACAAACAACGTATCTACCTTGTGGCTTGACGGGTTCACTAAATTCTTCAAAATACACAAAAGGTTCCTTGTGACCCAACCTCAGTTAATTAAATGTTTCTTCAGTGCAGTTTGGAACACATTTGCTAGTACATTTAAGTAACATACTAAGAGTACAACTATAATAAACAATAATTGGGAGGTATTCAAATATAAGTATAGCTTCTGCCTGTTTATTTCACGCTTTCTCTATAAGCTGAATTCAACTCCTGATGTACAGGTGTTTTAGTTTGTTGCATCACAGATATGAAATCATTGCCAACTATTACTGCTGCTTTGTGGAATTCTGATTTTTCTTGACATTCTCTCAGTTTTGTAACTGCTTTTTATAACCTGTTTTTCTGATTTCTAACTGTTTTTCTACCAAAATGCACACAATATTTACAGTAGCCTCCATCAAATTCTGCAGACACAAAATGTTTTTTCTTTAGTTTATTTCTACAATATATTTATTTTACTTAATAATACTATATTTCAAGTATTTAACTTCTATTATTGTAAACATATTTGTCAATCTTAATGTTTTAATAGTTTCACAAATCGATGGATTGTGCATGTCTAATAAATAACTAAAGTAAAAAAATCATACTAAATCATTAAATTTTTTGTCAGGGAAACTTTGTCTTGAAATGCTTCTAAACAGTAAACTTTTATGTTTATTTTAAACACATTCCCAACCACAAAGTGTTATAAATTACACAACATGATTTTTTCTAATCCGTTAATACCTTAGCGACTAGTAAAAAAAAAAAAAAATAGATTACTATAACTTATTTGCTCATTTACAAAAACATGTAAACAATACCTAAGTTTAAAGTCTTGTGTCAAGACAGAGGCTCTCACTCTCAGGCAGCACCAGAAAGTACCTTCTCCAGGCATTGCATAATGCAGTGCAAGCAGTGGAAATGCATAGAGAAGATGTGCTTGCCACAGGTGTGCCAGTGCATCTACCCCTAGAGGTCCGCTGTCTCATCTTATGGAGAACCACACGACCTTGTGATGGAGTCTCCACTCTGCACCACTGGGCACCTCCCTTGAGATGTCCACAGCCCAATTGATCACTCCAGGCAGGTGGACTGCCCGTAGTGAGAGGAGGTTCTCTTGTGCCCACAGCAGAAGCTTGTGGGCCACACGGTGGAGACAGGGTGACCTCAAACCACCTTGGTGGTTGACGCAGGACACCACAGACATGTTGTCCATAAGGGCAAGCACGTGTCTCCCCTTAACCTATTCCAAAATAATTTGCAAGGACAGGTACACTGCCTGCAGTTCTATTGATGTGGCGACCCTTCCACGGGAGCTTTCACACCCCATGTACGCCTCGGCCATTCCACACTCCGCCCCAACCCGAGTTGGAAACGTCTGTGGTGATGACCTCTCCTGGTGACGCTGTCCAGCGAACATCTAGGTGTCAAAACACTGTCAACAGGAGGTTGCAGTTCAACATGGGTTAACTAGCTGTGCAGTTGAACCAAGCCTGCAGGGGGCGCATATGTAGAAGACTGAGAAGAAGCCTCTCAAAAACCATTACTGTAAGTGCCCTGCTTAGCTGAGACAGCTCTAGGCAGGAGGTTACTCTCCTCACTCATGCCAAATTGAGCCCTGAATCCAGGCGTACCCCTAGATAGGTAACTATCTGGGTGGCTGCTAACTAGCTCTTCCATAGTTCACCTTCAGGCCCAACCAATGTAGGTGGTTGGTGACAAACTCTGTGTTCATGCGCCTGTGATGGAGAGTCGGCACAAATAAACCAATCGTCCAGGTGGTTGAGGACTCTGATGCCTCTGAGTCTCAACAGGGCCAGTTTAGCCTCCATGTATTTTGTCAAAACACGTGGAGCTAGAGGCTGAACGGCAGAACACAGAACTGGTATACTGGAACCAGTTGTTTTATGGGGATGTGAAAATAGGCGTCCTTTAGGTCCACCATGGTGAACCGGTCGCCTACCTTGATGGACTGCAACAGCCGTTGCGAAGTCAGCATCTTGCACCGTCTCAGATACAGGTCGCCCTCCCATTTTAGCATCAGAAAATACCTGGAACAGAACCCCCCATTCTTGTTGGGGGGGGGGGGGGTCTACTATGCAAATGGACAGTTTTTGCAGCAGAGCTGCTACCTCCTGAGCCACCTGAGCGTCGGCTTGTGGGTTCGTGACAGTTGTTATTGTCATGCCCTGAAAAGGAGGAGGGCTGTGTTCTCCTTCTAGGTGAAGTTTCACTCCCAGTGGGCAGACATTTGCTAGGTTATTTGTATTTTATACACGAGAATGCAATCACGTCACGTGCAGGGTAAAAGAGCTTGTAGAAGTTGTTTAATTGCTTAAATACCACCTGCTGGGACTTACAGTGCTGTTGCTGTTGTATCCTGTACTACGTTTTGATTTGTTTATTCCTGAATAAAACTCTTTTGATTCAACTCACCTGATGAGAATACCTGATTATTTTTGAGAAGAAAACAAACCTTACAACAGTCTCAGTTTATTCAGGGTGATTTGCAGAAAAGCCTGCTGTGGCATTGTGTCCCACCCCTTTGTATATTTTATGTTTATATGTTGCGTGTGGTGTATTAATGTTGGTGTATATGTATTGGTGCATGGGTTGGGTTATGGAGCATGTAGTATAATATATATATATATATATATATATATATATATATATATATATATAATATATATATATATATCAGTAACATATATAATATATATTTGCTCCTACCGTTAGTGCAGTGCACGTCCCATTTTCCCCATAAACATACCATCGTGCCCTTCACGGAATTTCATATTCTCGGTACAGCTGCATAAAAGCTTGAATGTCTCACTCAATCGGTGTTGGGTATTCGTGAGTGGGGAACGGGAGAGAGAGCAGAAATTAAATAAAAGTTAAAATAACAACTGCTATATGTGCAGGCTTTCAACCAGCATGACATCTGTTTCTCTATTCCTCCACTGTTTGTTTGTTTGTCTATTTGTCTGGCCATTGTTCCCTTTGTTTTTATTTAAATTTTTTTTAAATTTAGTAGTCGACAATTAATTTTTACCCCATTTTTCTCCCAATTTGAAATGCCCAATTTTAGTTAGGCTAAGCCCACCGCTACCACCCATGCGGCCAGCTCAGTTACAGTGTTGGAGGACAACACAGCTCTGGCCAGCTTGCAGGCAAGCCTGCAAGCACCTGGCCAGTCTACAGGGGTTGCTGGCAAGCAGTGAGCTGAGGACACCCTGGTCAACCTAAGCCCCCTGTGACGAAGTGCACCTGTTTGTTTAGTGTTAGTCCGTTTTTTGTGTGTCTATTTATTTTGGCGTAAAGTGCCTTTTGTTTGTGTAAACCGTTTTATTTTCAATAAACCGGCACAAGCAAGCGTACCCATCATTTCACTTCATCTGTTTTGTCTCTGTGTATTCCCTTCCTGGTTCTGACGTCACCCACTCCGGCCGTCTTTGTGATACATGGTGACAGAAGTGGGAATTAACAGCGCCTCCAAGTGTCAGATCAGGAGAGGTGTTTTGTGTGGTTTAAATTAATAAAATGGATAAAGTGGAGGAGCACATGAAGAGGTGGCATGAGCACCAGAGGGAGTTGAAGGAAGGAGGGGCTACATGGTGCCTCGTCTGTCTGGAATATGGGCACCTCCGTGACGTGTGCCCATATGAAGACCCCCTTTTTGTGCAGGCCTTTGATCGGGTTGAGGTAAAGACCACGGAGGAGTGGATCCACCTGAAGGCCATATCATCGCTGCAAGTGGATCAGGAAACCTGCCTCACCTGCCTCAAAGGAGAGGAGCGGTGCTTTGCCATCGGCGAGGTCGGGCACAAAGTACCCGACTGACCCCCTCCATGGCAGGAGATGGAACTGGAAAAAAAAAAGAAGGTGAGGAGGAGGCAGAGAAGGGGAAAGGGGAAGAGGAAGGCAGAGCATCCACCGGCCAAGTCTCCACCAGCAGAGGAAGAATGCCTGCTGGTTTCGCCTCCAGAGCCAGAGGGAGAGGAGCCGTTGCTGCCGTCCCCAGCACCAGAGGGAGAGGTCCCACCGCTGTCTCCAGAGCAGCAGGAGCTGCCTCTGCCTCACCAGCAGGAGCTGCCTCTGCCTTCCCCTGCAAGAGAGGCAGAGGCAAGAATCCCCTGCAAGTGAGGGAGAGCCGCACCAGTCCCCTGCAAGAGAGGCAGAGCCGCACCAGTCCCCTGCAAGAGAGGCAGAGCCGCACCAGTCCCCTGCAAGAGAGGCAGAGCCGCACCAGTCCCCTGCAAGTGAGACAGAGCCGCACCAGTCCCCTGCAAGTGGTAGACTACAGCCGCTCCCACCTCCACCGCCTGCAGAGAGGGCAGAGCCGCACCAGTCCCCTGCAAGTAGAGTTGAGGCGCCCCGTCCCCTGTAAATGTAGGGTCGCCGCTACACCCGCTCCCAACCTCCGCCGCCAGTAGACTACATGTCGCTCCCACCCTCCATCGCCAGAGACTACCACCTCCACCGCCAGGAGACTACACGCCGCTCCCAACTCCGCCGCCAGGAGACTACATGCCTCCACCACCTTCATCGGCAGGAGTGGAGCAGCAGGAGCTGCCACAGCCTCCGCCACCTCTACCGCCAGGAGCGGAGCAGCAGGAACTGCCTCTGCCTCCTCCACCAGCAGAGGGTGAATGCCTGCTGGGCCCCCGTCCACCAGCAGAGGGTGAATGCCTGCTGGGTCCCCAACCACCTGCAGAGGGTAAATGCCTGCTGGTATCACTTTCCCCACGAGCAGAGGGTGAATGCCTGCTGGTATCACTTCCCCCACCAGCAGAGGGTGAATGCCAGCTGGGTCCCTTTCCACCAGCAGAGGATGAATGCCTGCTGGTATCACTTTCCCCACCAGCACAGGATGAATGCCTTCTGGTATCACTTTCCCCACCCTTACGAGGAGAGGAGCTGCCTCTGCCTCCATCACCATCAGGGGGAGAGGAGCAGGAGCTACCTCTCCCTGTACAAGAAACAGTACCAGGACTTGATGCTGGCATTCCTCAGCAATCGTTGCATAGTCTGGTGAGGGGAGCACAGCGGAAAACAGCCTGGCCGCAGCGGTTACGAAGAGGGCCAGCACTGCCGCAGCCACTGCCACAGTGGCCAACATCCGCACACCAGCTTGTCCTGACTGCCTGCCTCGCTCCGCCCAAGGATGCCTGCCTGGCATCGCCTGGGGCTGCCTGTTGCTCTGCATTGCCTGAGGCTGCCTGTTGCTCCACATCGCAGCAGGAAGTACTGTGGCCGGAACCCTCTTGACATATGAGGAAGGTACTGACATTACCGGCCGGAAAGCCCCATCTAAGGTGATCTGGCCTGTTCTCCACGAAGGGGTGGGAGGAAGGGCTGGAGTACCACCAACCCCCCAGCAGCAGTTTCACGAGCCGGTGATCGTGTCGGGTGAAGGAGACCTGGTCTTCATGACACCAGCCACTGCTTCACTGGCATAATGTGACAAAAGTGCCCGCCCCTGTGTATATTTTCTGTTATGTGTTGTTGTGGTGGTGTGTTAAATGTTGGTGTATAGTGTGTGGCAAATTGGTTGGTAAGGGGAACAGATGTCGCGGTGATGCGGTGCAGGAGTGATGAACAGACAACAGTGATGTAAAGCACGGGGATAATGAAAACAAGGGCACAGTCCTGAACAAAAACAACGGTACGGTCACCAGTCCTGGGTGATCGAAAACGTGCAGGTGCTCAGTGCAGTGGTGCTCCAGATAGTGCTCTCCTTTCGACAGCTCCGGAGATGTGCATTAACTGTCTAGTGCTGAATACAAAAACAGACAGTTACACGGACAGACACAACAATACAAAACACGAACACAATCCACTCTGAGAGCTCCTCTCTCAGTCCTTCTCTCTCTCCACTCGTTTAACCCAAACGAAGGAGAAGATCAGCGTTACCCTGGCCCCTATATGTAATCCCGCATGATATCGAGATAAACGGTTGCAGCTGCCTTATTACTTGCAGCTGCCTCTCGTTTACCTTTCAAATCAATACGGTCTTACAACAGAGTCGCGCTTCCCTCCAGGCTGACCCACTTCCCTGACCCGGAAACGAACGGTCAGGCCAGCCCTTCCAGATACTTCTCCTCCCGTTCTTTAGCGCCCTCACAGGTCGGGAGGAAGATTCATCACCAGAACTCATCTTTCCGTCACATATCCCACCGCTCAGAGTGGAGCCGAAGGAACACTCGGCTAAATCTACCTTCCCCATTACTCCCCCCTCCCGGGAAAAATAATCCGCATTTTGGTGGTCTTTCCCCGCACGGTGTACCATGTGGTACATGAAGGGCTGCAATGCCAGATACCACCGAGTTATCCGGGCATTGCTGTCCTTCATTGTGCTTAACCACTTGAGTGGGGCGTGGTCTGTGACCAGATCAAATGAGTGTCCCAGCAGGTAGTATCGTAAAGAGTGAGTAGCCCATTTAATGGCCAAACACTCTTTTTCGACTACGGAGTAGTTGCGTTCCCGAGGTAACATTTTTTTACTGAGGTATAATATCGGGTGTTCTACTCCAGCTACTTTTTGGGACAAGACTGCACCCAAACCTACATCCGATGCATCGGTGTGGAGGATGAATCTCTTGGTGAAATCCGGTGTGATAAGAGTGGGGGCCTGGCAAAGTGTACGCTTAATAGTATCAAACGCTCCCTGACACTCAGCTGACCATTTAATTAAATTTGGAGCACTCTTTTTGGTGAGGTCAACTAATGGGTTAACCACTGTGGCGTACTCGGGGATGAATCGGTGGTAATAACCAGCTAAGCCCAGTAGTGACCTCACCTGAGTCTTGGTTTTGGGGATCGCTGCATCAACCAAAGCCTGGATTTTGGTGACTACAGGTCTCACCCTTCCATTCCCCATTAAAAATCCCAAATATTGAGTCTCTGTTTTGGCAAACGCACATTTCCTCAAGTTAGCTGTCAGCCGGGCTGCCCTTAGAGACTGAAGAACGGCTGCAACCCTAGCCAAATGCTCTCGCCAGGTGGAGCTGTATATCACCACGTCATCAATATACGCTGCTGCATATTCATGATGTGGGTGTAAAACCTGGTCCATCAGTCTCTGAAAGGCAGCGGGCGCACCATGTAGCCCAAACGGCATGGTTTTAAAGTGGAACAGCCCTTCTGGTGTTGAAAATGTGGTTTTCTCTCTGGAGCTGCGGGTTAAAGGGATTTGCCAATATCCCTTCGTCAGGTCCAGAGTGGAAATAAACCTCGCTTTTCCCAGTCTGTCTAAAAGTTCGTCGACCCGAGGCATGGGATATGCATCGAACTTAGCAATAGCGTTCACCTTTCTGAAATCCATGCAGAAGCGGTTGGTGCCGTCTTTCTTAGCCACTATGACGATTGGACTGCACCACTCGCTCCTGGAAGGTTCAATCACCCCAAGCTCGAGCATATCCCATACCTCTTTGCGAACGCTACTTCGTCAACTTTCTGGGATCCGGTACGGTCTCTCTCGCACTGTGACACCTGGTGAAGAAATAATGTCATATTCAACTAAGTTTGTCCTGCCGGGCACGTCAGAAAAAACATCGCTGAACTCCTCAATAAGCTTACGCAGCTCTCTTTGCTGATCCGGAACCAATTGTTCCCCCATAGAAATCGCTCTTGTGCTCGGGGTCTCTGGACAGGGACCTAAATCATCCTCCATATTGCCTGGGGCTATAAATAAGACCTCCCTTGCCTGCCAGGGCTTTAACAAATTGACATGATAAATTTCACGTTCATTTCGGCGATCGGGCTGTCTAATTTCATAATTTACTTTCCCTATAGCCTGAATCACCTCATATGGCCCCTGCCATTTAGCACACAGTTTTGATTTGGATGAGGGAAGTAGCAGCATTACCTTGTCCCCTGGTCGAAAGGTTCGAATCTGTGCATTTTTGTTGTAATGCTGCTGTTGTCGGTGCTGAGCCGATCTGAGGTTGTCTTGGGCCAAACGACCGACCAAATCCAGGCGATCTCTTAGTAGGAGCACATGCTTCACTACATTTTTTGACGAGCCTTTGTGCTCCTCCCACCCCTCCCTCAGCAGGTCGAGAATGCCGCGAGGCTGCCGGCCGTACAGGAGCTCAAAGGGGGAGAACCCCGTTGAACTCTGCGGCACTTCTCTCACCGCAAAAAGGAGGTAGGGAAGAAGCGATGCCCAATGTTTCTGCTCCTGTGTTACAAATCGCCTCAGCATCGACTTTAAGGTCTGATTAAAACGTTCAACCAAACCGTCCGATTGTGGATGATAAACGGACGTCCTGATGGGACGTATTTTTAATATTTTGTACACCTGCTGTAACGTATTGGACAAAAAATTGGTTCCGTGATCAGTCAAAATCTCCTTGGGGATCCCTACTCTAGCCATAATCTGCGCTAACTCGGTGGCTATTGCAGCTGCACTAGTGGACCTCAATGGAACTGCCTCTGGGTATCGCGTTGCATAATCCACCACTACTAATATATGCGTATACCCAGAGTCAGAAGGTAGCAACGGGCCCATTATGTCCATTGCAATGCGCTCGAACGGAGTGGAAATAATCGGCAGTGGGATCAAAGGAGCGGGGCGCACTCGACCTGGCGCTACTCGCTGGCAGTCTGGGCATGTGGCTACATATTTCGACACATCAGTATGAAGACCGAGCCAATAGAATCGAGCCAATATTCGCTCCCTCGTCTTCTCGGCTCCGAGGTGCCCCGCAAAAGGGATATCATGCGCCAGCCTCATGACCTCGGTCCGACAAGACGGGGGAACCAATAATTGTGTTACAGGCTGTCCTGTGCCCGCGGCTAGGTTTACCCTATATAGTAATTGCCCCTTTATACTGAAATGTGGATATACTAGCGGCCCAGCGCCATCAACATCCTTACCTTCAATGGACCGGACCTGCCCCCAAGCGTGCACCAGTGACGGGTCGTTCTTTTGGCCCCACACTAGGTCCGCGCTTGAGTACCACGGGTCCGGTATATTGAGAGGGGCTGGAATAACCTCTGCCCTAGTCGGCCCAGTAACCTCGCTCTCTCGGTCACACTGCGTTCCCACTCCCTTCGACTGGCGTTTGTTACCATTACAGCACTCTCCCACCAGACCCCAGCCTTGTCTCAAAGACGCTCCCTCCCATTTCGCGGTCCGTCTCTCCTTATTTGTTTTTCTAGGACGGAACAGAGGGGAAAACATTTCAGTATGAAAAGGAAACACATCACCAATCCGTTCCTTTTTCCCTTTTTCTGCCACGTTTACGTGTGTGGCTGAGACTGCCATTATTTGCACCAATTCTTTGAATTTTGGCCAGTCTCGGCCCAGAATAACTGGGTGCGGCAACCTTTCCGCCACCCCGACTACAAGGTGACGTTTTATCGGTCCTACCGATAAATATACTTTTAGGGTGGGGTATGCCGCCGTGTCTCCATGGATACAGGAGATGGCCACCTGACCTTGTGGCCGCCACGACATACCGCCCAAGAGAGCTGTCCTGATCAAGGTTTGCTCACACCCTGTGTCCACTAATGCATGGGTTTTCACATTCCCTAAAACCACGTCAATCAGACAGGGCCCCTCCCAACCTTTTTCCCCCTGCTTACCCGTTCCAGGTGTCCAGTTGCATGCAGCCATGTCACACTCCATAGCAGCGGGGCATGACCTGGCCCTATGTCCTGGCTGGTTACACCTAAAACAGAGTGGAGGGACAGAGGGGGCATAGGTTAAATATCTGTCCCGCTGCTGGTAGGGCAACGGGGCAGGGGCAACACCTCTACCCCAGCTGGGGGCCATCCTCGGTCTCCATGGGGGGGAGGCAAGGGGGCCCAACGGGGTCGGCGGTCTGGGAGGTCTGGGTGCCGGGACCGAGGGTGATGGTGGTGGTGTTGGAGGAGAGGGAGGGAGAGGTTGGTTCCTGAGCAGGGCAGGGGCTGACAGGATCCCGACCCGGGCTGACGTCAAAGAGTCTTCAAAATCTTCGGCCAATTTGACCGCCTCCTCCAGGCTGTCAGGGTTGTGGCGCCGTACCCACGCCTGAGTTTCGGCGCCGACCACATGGCAGAATTGTTCCACCACAATGGCTTCCCCCATTTGTTGAGCGGTCTTCTTCTCTGGGGTCAGCCAATGGACCATGTGGTCGCACAACCGCTGTGCCACCACCCTGGGGCGTGTCTCCGGGGCTCTCCGGTACTCGCGGAACCGCGTCCGGTGGGTCTCCGCGGTGATGTTGAGACGACGGAGGATAGCCTGCTTGACTAGGTCATAGTCAGTGGCGTACTGGTCGCTCAGGGCTTGGTAAGCTGCCTGCGCTTCCCCGACCAGGCAAGGTCCTAGCTGGCTTGCCCAGAACTCCCGAGGCCATCCCGCCGCGGTTGCCAGCCGCTCGAACGCCACCAAAAATGCCTCCGGATCATCCTCCGCCGTCATTTTCATGGCCCGTGCCTTCGGGGCCGACATCAATGATGTTCCGGTAGGGGTCGCTCCTGCAGCAACGATCAGCCCTACCCGTTCAATGAGCGCCGTATAGCGCTCCTCCCTCCGTATCTCCTCTGAATCCCGTCTGATCTCCAGTGCCTGCAGCAGCTCCGCCAGTGCGTTGCGGTCCATCCCGGATCTGACACCACGTGTGGCAAATTGGTTGGTAAGGGGAACAGATGTCGCGGTGATGCGGTGCAGGAGTGATGAACAGACAACAGTGATTCAGTGAATAAGTGCTTTATTGCTCTTTTCCAGGTCTGGCGACCGTCAAAAATAATAAATCCCCGGCAATACACAACAATGTGTAAAGCACGGGGATAATGAAAACAAGGGCACAGTCCTGAACAAAAACAACGGTACGGTCACCAGTCCTGGGTGATCGAAAACGTGCAGGTGCTCAGTGCAGTGGTGCTCCAGATAGTGCTCTCCTTTCGACAGCTCCGGAGATGTGCATTAACTGTCTAGTGCTGAATACAAAAACAGACAGTTACACGGACAGACACAACAATACAAAACACGAACACAATCCACTCTGAGAGCTCCTCTCTCAGTCCTTCTTTCTCTCCACTCGTTTAACCCAAACGAAGGAGAAGATCAGCGTTACCCTGGCCCCTATATGTAATCCCGCATG
Source organism: Polyodon spathula (assembly GCF_017654505.1). Lineage (NCBI taxonomy): Eukaryota > Metazoa > Chordata > Actinopteri > Acipenseriformes > Polyodontidae > Polyodon > Polyodon spathula. The sequence continues at coordinate 40,534,755 of NC_054539.1, read as the reverse complement.
ATATCGAGATAAACGGTTGCAGCTGCCTTATTACTTGCAGCTGCCTCTCGTTTACCTTTCAAATCAATACGGTCTTACAACAGAGTCGCGCTTCCCTCCAGGCTGACCCACTTCCCTGACCCGGAAACGAACGGTCAGGCCAGCCCTTCCAGATACTTCTCCTCCCGTTCTTTAGCACCCTCACAGGTCGGGAGGAAGATTCATCACCAGAACTCATCTTTCCGTCACAATAGGCATTGGTACACGGGATATAAACGGGTCTGTATTTCATATGTGTTTAAAAATGTATAATTGTATTTAGGCACAGGATTGTACATCACTTCACGTGCATTTAAAGTAGTTAATATGTGAGCACGAGGTTGCACATAATTAATTCACATGCTGGGATTCAAGTGAATAATTAATTGGTAATTGAATCCCAGCACAACAGTATATATAGATGCATGTTTTACTCACTCGCAGGTGGGTGTTCAGTGAGTAGGGAACGGGAGAGAGAGAGAGGAGGAATAGAGTTGGATATCAATTGCTATTGCGTGCTGGTGGGACCAGCACGAAACTTGTTTATTTAAAGCTCACCGTGTTTGTTTGTGTGTCGATCTGCTCACCGTTTGTTTAGTATAGTCAGTTTTGTGTGTCTATTTATTTTGGCGTAAAGTGCCGTCTCGGTTTGTCTCGGTGTATTCCCTTCCTGGTTCTGACATCACCCACTCCGGCCGTCTTTGCGACACCCCCCCACCCCACTCGGTCAATTCTGCGCCGCCTCCTGTGAGCTCCACGTGGAGCGCCTTTACCAGATGCGCCACTCGGGAGCCCCCTGGGTCCTTTATTTTGAGTGTTTTGCTTTGTTTAACCTTCTTATTTTCAGTTTAATAATAAACCGGCGCATCAACGCATTTCATACCTCAGGTCTGTTGTCTGTGTCCACTGTCTTTTGGGTGTGATGACACCTGCACCACTCCAGTCGCCACTATTGTTAACATTAATCAACATCGAGGAAGTTAGTACTGGAAAGTTTGAGGGAAGTTGTGGCAGGCTGGCGAGTGGATAGAGGCCCAGAGAAAGACTGCAGTTCAAAAAACTATATACTTTTATTATAAATAAACACAAAAATAAAGTGCACAAGGGCAAAACAAAAAGGTTCAAACACAAATAAAGCAAGACCAAAAAGCGAAACTTACAAAAAAAAAAATAAGGTTTCCAGGCTGGGCAATGCCTTCACTGGATTCAAAATTTCAAAAATACAAACAACCAAAAACCACCAACCTGCTTCCTCAGCTCCCTCCTCCTCAATGAGAAGTAGAGGCCTCCTTTTATGTCAGATGGCTGGGTGCTGATTGATCGTTAATTAAGTTAATCATCTAATCAACTGATCAACCCCAGCCACCTGAACATAATAAACCCAGGCAGGTAGGGGAAATTAACCCCATCCCTGCCAATTTCTGAACTGCAGTCTTTCTCTGGGCCTCTATTCACTCGCCAGCCTGCCACAACTTCCCTCAAACTTTCCAGTACTAACTTCTTCGATGTTGATTAATGTTAACAATAGTGGAGACTGGAGTGGTAAGTCCAGCGATGTGCTGTGCAGGTGTCATCACACCCAAAAGACAGTGGACACAGACAACAGTGCTGAGGTATGAAATGCGTTGATGCTTTGCTCTGCCACAGAAGTCAAGAGCGGGAATTTTTAGTACTGCCATGCAGAGAAGTTGGTTTGATCGACTTGCCCCCATAATACCAATTCCCCACATTTTATACAAAGGATTTTTTGTGTAGTCCATTTCAATATATTTGTATTTAATGCAATAGGTAATAAGTCAGTCAATAAATCATCCCTGGGGCATAAATACAGAGTTAAAGAGGTAAATATGTTTAAATAATTTTGATTGTTTCAACAGACCCCATTGTTAGATAAATGGACCCTAAAATTCACCAAGTATGAATATTATATATTAATCTGCTTCAATACTGATCTCATTCATGTGCTTTCAACTAAATTATCCAAATCTCAACTGATAAGGTGTCAAACTTCAGATCACACCGAGGGCTCAAGTCACTTCACACACATTATCTTATATAAAGATAGAAAATAGATCCCTACATTTTCAAGTACCGCATGTATTGATTTTAATTGAATGCTTACCTTTCGTTTTGAACTTCACATGCATTTGGGTATTCCCACTTCACAAAAGAGGATCCTTCATATTCTAGAATAATCTAAAAACAAATATATAATAATAATGTTTTAGGACAATTAAAAAGACCATTAAAACTAATTAGAAAAAATTTAAACACTGGCATCCCATCCATGTTCACCACAATTAAATAATTGTTAGAAAATAGGTCAGAGATTTCCTTTAACCTGACTGGTCCACATGAGGCAGGGGTTTGCAATTCGTATTGCCAGACGCCTGTGAGAACAAGATTTGTGTGACGGGCAACAATTTTTGCCATTATACTTTGTCAGTCGGACAAGTAGTTTTTATTTATTTATTTTTCTAATTTTATGTTTGTTCTGTTGCTAGAAAGATAAGTTTCTAAAAACTGAATTGCAGAAGCCTACCACCAACCTTTATGGAAGAAAAATATATTTTGTAAATATACTGACATACAATACATTGTCATTTTAGTCTTAAGGTTTTTTTTTTTTTAATACTCTTTAATATGCATTTGTTGAGGTTTTTTTGCATTTGTATAACGACTAACTACTTTAAAAGTATTCACATAAAAAAACTAATATTATTTATATATTATACAATACATGAAAATATATTGGCATATATTCTATAATGCATTTTTAATCTTTAATATATTGAAATATATTAATCAATATATTACATTATATTTCTCAATATATTAAAATATATTTTCATTCCATAAGGGAAAGCACAAACATTTTACGTCCCACCTCTATCACTTCTGATTGGCTAGCTGTGGAAGAAGCTGATTTGGTTACCAAGTGGAGTTTCCATGCCTGCTTTTTTTAGCTCGAGACATGTGCCCAAGAAAAATGACTTGAGCAAAATGCTTTTTCGGGTTTCCATTTGCTCTGTTTATTTTACTCAAGAAAACATGGGTTTACACCTGACATCATGCAAATAAAGGGGAAAGGTGAGGGTTGATATGTAAATGAGCTAGGGGTAATGTCCTTGTGCTATTTTTGCAGATGCGCACACATAGAACTGGTACACGACAGAATCTAAGCTGCGATTTCCAAATACCTAGTGCCTGGTTGTTTAATATGCTTTACTGCTCTCGCCCAAATTATTTTTAAAATGTCATTAGTGGGGTGTCATGTTGTAAGTAGTGAATACTGTTTCAACTAATTTATCGTATTACTCATTGTGACAGAAATACAATGATTCTTGGTTGTAAATCTCCCTCCTGACCTGTGAGGGCGATAAGTAGTGAGAACAGAGTTCTTTGGATGGGCTGGTCTGACAGTTCTTTCCAGGGATCAGGAAGTCGGCAAGTTTGGAAGAAGGCGAGACGCCGTAGCAAGAACGCATTGACCCGGAAGGGAAACATCGTGGCAGCCGCAGATTGGAGAGGCGGTTGCACTCATTTACCAAGGGGTCATGTGTGACAGCATAAAAGGGAACGGAGAATTGTAGTCTGTTCCTTCGCTTTGATTTGTTATTAAACTGAGAAGGATAGAGAGAGACCCCTGTATGAGAAAGCTCTTTCATGAGTGTTTTGTTTGTTTGTTTATCTGTGTGCAATCGTCTTAGGCAGCTAACACGATTTCGGAGCTGTCGCCGAGGGCCAGCACTACCGCCAGAATAGTACCACAACTGTCATAGCTTTAACCTGTATCATCCACCACGAGCACCAGTGCACTCACCCAGGACCGGTGACCGTGTGTGTATAGTTGTGGGGCGGGTCATTGTTATTGTTTGGGTTGCAAAACCCAGTATTAATTGTTGTTATTGTATCGGTCTCCAGACCTGGATACAAAACAATAAAACATTTATTTTACAACTGGATTAAACCTCTCTGTCTGTTTCTTTACCACACTGCATCACCTCTGCACCTGCATCCACTCAGCTACCTTGTCACACTCATTAATTATAAATTAACTCAGAGGTAAAATGAAACTGACCAACAGGTTTTGCAGATCACCATGGCTGAAAACTAGCGGAGACAGTTCTTGTATTTCTCTTTCATTCAGGCAATACAGCATATAGGGGATCAGGTGATGCTGCATACATTACTTCCCCAGCTTATGAAACTCCATCCATCCAGGCAGCTGACAGCTGCTGAGGAGGAATTCAACACACAGACTGATGCTGCATAGACTAAAGTGCAGCATGAGTTTGTTCCCAAAACTGCCACTGCCTGCTGTATCCTGCACAAACTGTTGTCAACAACAAAATGAGGTGTTCAGGAATCAGTGGCTGCCTGTGAGACAGACAGGGGGAATGTTACCTCATCCGCCAGATTCAATTGGACAGCAGTGATCTGAGGAGGCTCGCGCAGTCATTCTCTTGTTTCTTTTAAGTTGTGTTTGCTTTACCGTTGTGTTAAATATTAATGATGCAAACAAATAAAACACAATCAATACGCTCATTTGCAATTTTATTTAGTCAGTTCTGAGAGGAAATAACAACTTGTTAATATGTATGTTTGTTACACTGTTTTGGGCGATCAAGCTAGCTAATGACACCCAGTTCACCAACTATATTTATTAACGTTGAGGGCAGACACACGTTTTCTTCGGACAGCTGGGATAAAAAAAAGCACAGGAATTACTTCAGTTACAGACATTTAAGCAACTCACTTGCTCGTGTTTAACTTTAGCGTAGTTTTCACAGCAAGGGTATTCTCAAACAGCTGCTTTAATACTGTAACGAGTGTACACCGCAGTTCATGGTATATTTGTAAGTGGTTTTATACAGAACAGTAAACCCACTTGAGATATACAGCATGACAGGACAGACACACAGCAAAAAACAACAACAAAAAAAAGCTGCCCACATTATCATTAGGGTGAAATACACCATTGCTAACCATAAAACCACACACTTTCTGCCGTCTTGGAACCCACAGTAACAGCTGACTTGTTCCCTTGCAATATTTAGAGCTGTGTCACGTAAGGACAAACAAGCTAATTTACATTTTCACGTGAAATGTGGGTTTCCATGTGAAAATGACCATGGTTTTCCTGTGTTTTTCGTCATTTACACAAGTAAATGAGATTTAAATGAGATTTACCCTACCCCCCTCTTTGGCCATTTTTTTGGGCCACAAACCTGTTTCACACTAGTAATTCTCCCAAACGTGCCAGCACATCGCCAGAAACTAGCCCTGCACAGAAACTGGCCTAAAGAAACCCAGAAATGGCTGCCTGAGAGCCTCTGGCAATGCACAGGATAATCTTTTAAATTTAAGGTATTATTACATATTTTTTTTTGTAAATTAGCAAATGTGTGATGCTGCTTTCACAATACAATAACCTTACATTTAAATGCTGCAATCTAGTGAAGTTAAAAAAAACTAAAAAAACCCACCATAGTCACTAAGGTATTAGTGGATTAGAAAAAATTGTGTTGTGTAATTTATAACACTTCATGGTCAATGTACTTGTCATGATGTTAAAAAAAAAAAAAAAAAAAAGTTTACTGTTTAGAAGCATTTCAAGACAAACTTTCCCTGGCAAAAAATGCATTGATCTTTTTTCTTTCGATTTTAGTGTTGCTAACCTAGTTTGCTAGTTACCATATTTACATTTTTTTAGATTAAAATGCTACATTTAAAAAAAAAAAATTAAGTCACTAGATTGTAACAGAAACGATATTAGTTATATTGCACATGCACAATCCATCGATTTGTGAAACTATTAAAACATGACGATTGACAAATGTTTATAACGATAGACATGAAATGCTTATATATAAAATAATAATTAAAATATAGACTATAAATATCATGGCAATGTGTTTATGTATTAATTTATTTTTTAGTGAGAGTACTACATGGAAAGAATGTTGTCCTCCCAAAAAAAAAAAAAAATGCCACCAGACTTCAAACTTCAATGAAATTAGCATTTCCTTAAAGTAAAACACCTTTTGTGTATCTTGAAGAATTTAGTGAACCAGTCAAGCTACAAGGCTAGATCCGCCCCTATTAATCACCAAATGATTTATTGTATTTACTGTTAAATAAAAGCAAAATCTTACAAGTTACATTCTACAATTTTGTGTGTGTTTAGTGTGACGGGTAGGGGGTATGTAGATCTTTAAGAAGAACAAATACATTTTTCTAGTATTTTGTCCCTTGGACAACAATTTTTTTTCAAAATGCACACTCCTGTGAGGTACCTAATCTCTGGTAAATGAACTTGAATGTTGTCATTCAAACCATGTTTACAGTGGCTTGCGAAAGTATTGACCCCCCTTGGCATTTTTCCTATTTTGTTGCCTTACAACCTGGAATTAAAACAGATTTTTTGGGGTTTTGTATCATTTGATTTACACAACATGCCTACCACTTTGAAGATGCAAAATATTTTTTATTGTGAAACAAACAAGAAATAAGACAAAAAAACAGAAAACTTGAGTGTGCATAAGTATTCACAAACCCAAAGTCAATACTTTGTAGAGCCACCTTTTGCAGCAATTACAACTGCAAGTCTCTTGGGGTATGTATCTAAAACTGCTCCAGCTCCTTCAAGTTGGATGGGTTCCGCTGGTGTACAGTAATCTTTAAGTCATACCAAAGATTCTCAATTGGATTGAGGTCTGGGCTTTGACGAGGCCATTCCAAGACATTTAAATGTTTCCCCTTAAACCACTTGAGTGTTGCTTTAGCAGTATGCTTAGGGTCATTGTCCTGCTGGAAGGTGAACCTCAGTCCCAGTCTCAAATCTCTGGAAGACTGAAACAGGTTTCCCTCAAGAATTGATAATTGCACCAGATCTTATTTAGAGGCTTAATAGCAAAGGGGGTGAATACATATGCACGCACCACTTTTCCGTTATTTATTTTTTAGAATTTTTTGAAAATTCTTTTTTCATTTCACTTCACCAATTTGGACTATTTTGTGTATGTCCATTACATGAAATCCAAATAAAAATAAATTTTAATTCCAGGTTGTAAGGCAACAAAATAGGAAAAATGCCAAAGGGGGTCAATACTTTCACCAGCCATTGTAATCTCTGTTCTAAATCAATCCGCCAGAAAAATTCCTGCGGCAAAGTGGTTGATTGTGTACAGGTGCAGAAGTGATGCAGTTTGCAATAAACAAACAAGGAGAGTTATAATCCAGTTGGAAAGGTATTTTACTGTATCCAGGTCTGGCGACCAAATAATAATACCCCAGCAACACACAATGTGTACTGTGTGGCGTAAATAATAACGGGGTTGCAGTTCCAAATAATAAACACAAATATCTGCCCCAAAATAGTACTAACACGGTCACCAGTCCTGGGTGCATGCAGTAGTACTCGTGGTGTGTGACACAGTATATTTAGTGACAATCGTGCAGTGCTGTTCCGGGTTAGTGCTGGTCCTTGGCGACAGCTCCGGAATCATGTTTAGCCGTCTAGTAATACACAGCAAGACAATTACAGACAAACAAAACAACACAAACGTCTCTTTATTATTTCTCGCGTGGTCTCTCACACAGTCCTTACGGTTCAATAGTTTTTAAACCAAGCGAAGGAACAGATACATCGCTTCGACACCTATTTATACTGTCACTCATGACCCCTTGGTAAATGATTACAGCTGCTTTTTACAATCTGCAGCTGCCACATCACTTGCCCTCCGGGCCAATGAGTTAGTGTACCAAAGCTATGTTTCTTTTCTACATGAACAACTTCCTTTTAACCCTAGGAACGAAGTGTCAGGTCAAACAGTCAAGAGTATTCTGTTCCCATTACTTAGTGCCCTCACAAGTCAGGAGGGAGACTTTCCACCAAGAATCATGGTCTTTCTGTCATATTCATTTTTTTATGCTTGATGAAAGAAAATCTCTGTTCTAGTACACACCCTCTGAATGTTGTCTGTCAGTGTAGACTGAAACAAGGGACAGCCAGACTGCAGCATAAGAGAGGAGAATCAGAAAGCCGGTATGCTCTGGCCATATGTTTTAGTCTTGTGCAAAAGTACAATGCGAAAGAAGCAAAGAAAGAAACGGAGGACGAAAAAATGCTGACTCCACCTACCAGCTGAGTGGCAAGTACAAAAACGAACTTTGTAGTGAAACGTGTTTTAACACAGATTTAAAAGTTTATAGAATAGAGAAACTGTAGCGGTTGCAGTAAAAGAAAACCGACAGTCTGGGAAACAAAGGACTCTAATATACGCCAGTGAACAGAGACTGTATTTGTTTATGAAAGCCTGGTTGGAAAAGAAAACTCTACCTGTACATAAGTTTGTTTGCATAGCACAGGAGAAATGCGCACTGTCCTGCTTTATTTGTTTGTTTATTCAGTTGTCTAGCTAGAAAGTGGCGATTGAACCAAGGACACAGCCTGTTTATATGGACTGTAATATAATGGAGTTCTAATGAAGTAAAACATTATACTGTATGAGTAAAATTCGACAGAGCACAAGGACATCAGCACATGTTTAAAAGGGTTTTTATTGATCTACTGGTTGTGATACAATTATTCGAGAACTATATGTTATTTGAACAAATCAGCAAAGGTGACCACTGTGTTTCAAGTTGAGGAGCCAGGGACTGAAAGACAACCAAAACTTGGATTACAATACTGGAAGTAACGCTGTTAAAAGGCAAGTAAACTGGTACAAAGACACATACCTCTACAATTACTGGCGACTGACCACCAGGGGACAATCCTGCACTCTCCTCCTGCAAGGAGCACCTACCAGCTAGAGGGGTGACAACGCACTTAAGCCACAGTATTCCAGCTGACCTCACGGGACAGCAGACTTACCAACACCACCAGCAACCTCTAGTGGAGGAAACACAGAAACCTGGAAAAAGGAAAAGAAACAGATTAAAATAAAGCTATTGAACAACCAGTGGTCAAATAATGTTAAGTTGTACTCTTACCTGGTCTGTAACAGAGCTGGTTACAGCTTCAAGCTTGGAACCCACCGGACCTGTTGTGCTTAAAGGATTTACTTATATTATTTAAGTAACAAATGTTTAGTTGTGTTTATGATTTCAGTGATGGCATTATTAAACTGGGACTGTGAGACAGCTGAGGAGTCCAAACTCCGGGCAAGGCTGATGTGCATTGTTTATAATTTGCTTTTCATTAAAACTTCACTCATTGACGTCTGGTCTCAAGCCTGCTCATTCAAAGCATCACTTGCATGTCAGTCATCCTACACAAAAGTGAACATATCTTTCAAACACACACACACACACACACATACAAAAAAATAATAAAATAAAAATAAAAAACTGAAATATCTTGCTTGCATAAGTATTCAGCCCCTGCACATTAATATTTGGTAGAGCCACCTTTCGCTGCGATAACAATTTTAAGTCTTTTGGGGTAAGTATGTACCAGCTTTGCACAGTGTCGAAGTGATTTTGGCCCATTCTTCTTGGCAGATTTGCTCCAGGTTGTTCAAGTTGGTTGTACGACGCTTGTGGACCACAATTTTCAAATAGTGCCACAGATTCTCAATGGGATTGAGATCAGGACTTTGACTGGGCCACTGTAGGACATTCACCTTTTTGTTCTTGAGCCACTCCAATGTTGCTTTGGCCTTGTGTTTAGGATCATTGTCCTGCTGAAAGGTGAAATTCCTCCCAAGCTTCAGTTTTTTAGCAGACTGAAGCAGATTCTCTTGCAGTATTTTCCTGTATTTTGCTCCATCTATTCTTCCTTCAATTGTAACAAGATGCCCAGTCCCTGCCGATGAGAAGCATCCCCACAGCATGATGCTGCCAACACCATACTTCATTTTAGGGATGGTGTGTCTTGAGGCATGGGCAGTGTTAGGTTTGCACCACACATAGCGCTTTGAGTTTTGGCCAAAAAATTCTATCTTGGTCTCATCTGACCACAAAACCTTTTCCCACGTCGCAACTGGGTCACTCTCATGCTTTCTGGCAAACTCCAGACGTGCTTTCAGATGGTACATTTTGAGTAACGGGTTCTTTCTTGCCACCCTCCCATACAGGCCAGTGTTATGCAGAGCTCTTGATATGGTTGACTGGTACACCATTACTCCACTCCCAGCCACTGAACTCTAGCTCCTTCAAAGTGATTGTTGGCCTCTCTGTGGCTTCTCTCACAAGTCTCCTTCTTGTTTAAGCGAGTTTTGAGGGACGGCCTTTTCTTGGCAGTGCCTGGGTGGTGTGATGCAGCTTCCACTTCCTGATTATTGATCCAACTGTGCACACTGGGATATCCAAACACTTGGATATTATTTTGTACCCTTTCCCTAATCTATGCATTTGTATTACTTTATCACTAACTTCTGTAAAATTCTCTTTGGTCTTCATTTTCCTTCAGATTCACAGCCTTACCAATGATCCTTCAACAGTGGGGTTTTTATCCAGAAAATGTGACAGCAACTTTAATGGTTCACAGGTGGAGGCCAATGGTAAGGTAATTGTGTCCTCATTAGGGCAATTTCCTTCATCGGTGCAAACTGGGAGCTTCCACAGCACAGGGGTTGAATACTTATGCAAGCAAGATATTTCAGTTTTTTCTTTTTCTTAAAAATATTTCCCAACATAAAACCAATGTCACCTTACATATAATTGATTCTGAGTTTCAGTGTTTAAAAATATCAAACAGAACAAAATTTCAATGTACCATTTGTAATTCGGTAATATGAGAGAATTGGTCAGGGGTCTAAATACTTTTGCAAGGCACTGTATGTGTATGTATGTATGTGTGTATATATATATATATATTGGCAAATAGAGGGTTGTAAACAGAGAACACTAGAAACAGGTGGGGTATTTCTAGTGTTGCCATCTCGAAAAGTTTTAAAATTTTCCAGTTTTAAGAAATGGTATTATATACAAACAAATGCAGACATTTGTGTTTTGCATAAAAAGGGTTCAAAAGAATGTTGATCCAAGTTTAAGGGGGGGGGGGGGGTGCATCTCCCACAAGAGTTAGCACAGACAGGAAAACTGACAGCTAGGAAAGCGGGAGGTCAATTTAAATGGAGCTGTGCTAGTCTGAGAGAGAGAACCAGGAAATCAGTTCCAAGAGTATTACACATAGTAGATTCTTTTCATAAATTTATTTTCAGTAACACTGAAGGAAAGGAGAAGCAACAGTGTCTTCTAACTAGAATTACTTTGGCAAGTACAAACTTTATGATTTATAAGTTTAACAGTAGCTTTCGAAAGTGTGGAAAGTAAATTGGGTGTTAAAGAAAGCATAATGCATATGGGAATGCAGTGTGGAAATAAAGAACCCTAAGACAATGTGCAGAGTAATATGAATGTGTAAATATCAGACAGTTGGATGTACAAATGTTTATTAGTGATAAAGGCAGTCTACGGTACGGACAAGTAAAACAGTGAAACTAATGATGCTTACTCTGTGTAGACAGAAAAATGCACATGTGATACCACTCAGGCAGATAGTAAATGCATGGTTTCTAATGTAACTTAACAACTGCTTGCTGACAAAGAAGAACGCCATCAACAACAACTAAAAATAAAATTTACTCTCGGGGGGAGGCAAACCTGAATTACAAAACAGAACACTGTTTGTAGCCTGAAAAGGAAAAGTAATAAAGTCAAAGGAAACACGCAGACAGAGGTTTAATAGCATGTTTTATTGTGTTTAATTGCATGTTTTACTGTTTGTTGAGGCAACTCTGCAAAGCATAGCTTTCTAAAAACAGCAATTCAACAGAGTGGACTCTTAAAACCCAGTTTGAGGATCTGCAACCTGAAACAAAGACACAACATTGGATTACAAACACTTACAGGGGACAGGCTGCATAATTGCAGGTACAAGGACAAGTACCCACCTGGCCTTTTCCTGCTGACAAAAAGGGGATAGCACGCGGACATCAGCTTGTGCACGGATCATCGATCACGGAGGGGCGCCACGGCACTCCAGATGCATTCCACAGCTCTCCACAAGGGACAGCCTACTTACCTACCGCACGTGCACCCTCTGGTGGGGGATTCAACAGAACCTGAAAAAGAAAGAAAGTGAACCTGAAGCAATTCAACAAACAGTGAACTAAAACAAAAGAAATAAATATTATCTTGACAAATATTATTAATAAATATTAGCTTAATAAATACTATCTTGTGACGTCTGTGGTCTGGCATTCTCTGTCCTCACACTACTCTTCTTTGGTAGCATGTGAGTCAAAATACTTTTTCACTTATATATATATATATATATATATATATATATATATATATATATATATATATATATTATATATATATATATATAAATACACAGTATAAGACAACTATATTACTGTATACCATAGGGTACAATTGCGTCTTGTTTAGTTAGTTGATTCTGAATAGAATTTGTAAGATAATGTACGTACCCTCAAGTGCTCCCCTTTTTTAAATGCTGACCTTACATCTGGCAGAAGTCCTTTCGTTCTGGGGGATTATGTCAACATAGATGAGAGACTGGGTTGTTTATCACCGTCTTCTTCGGTGTATGACATATTTACTGCTGTATAAGCTAAAATATCCAACGGAGTGCAACCGGTAGTTGGCAGGCTCGACAAACACATACGGCTCTGTTTGCTTTCTTGCATCACGTAGCTTACACATTTCTGAGGTCATTTTTTTGTGTTTTTTTTCTTGGCTCTTATTGTTGGTACAGCATCCTCTCTCAATCTGGGAGTGAAACCACAGGATCTAGCCATCTCTGATGTGTCAAAGTGTGCTGCCCAGCAACTTTTGGATTCTTTGGCCAGTTATGCAGGTTAATCTTGGTTTGTATTGCTGCATCCATCTAATACACATCGTCATGGAATTATTGCAAAAACTGAACTACAAGTAAATCCTGGATTGTTTTGTTGTCTTCAATGTGAATAGTAGTAGAATGTTGGGTTTGTTCACATCGTGACGTCACAGTAAGAGATTGCGGAAGTAAAAGGTGGTTACCTATTTTTTTAAATTGGAAATTGAAAAAAGACACGATATTGTATTTCTCTGATATCTATGATGTTTGGGTTCCCCTTTAAGATATTTTAAAAAATATGGGGGGAGGGGATGACCTACCGTACTGTAGTATCGATTGTAACTCATTAACAAAATGTATTAATAACACAATGATTACATTATTTGTGATATTTGTGAAAACATAGTTTGTGAACGTTGTAAATTATTGTTATTTTTTGTAAGTTATATACTATTATTACAAATACACACTATTAGAAACACACATGTTGACAATTATAACACAGCTACTCATAAATGATAATTCCTACACATTTGTTACTGTACAGTAACATAAGCCTCAATGTAATAAACTAATGAGAATAAGAATAACAGGGTCATTCAATACCAACGCAACCAGAGCCGTTGCCTGACCATCTCAGATTTTGCTAGAAAAATTCACCTGGGGGTTTTCGGGCCCGCTGAGTTCAGAAAGGCCAAACCTTTTTTTTTTTTTTTTTTTTTTTTTTTTTATTTCCCCTTCGAGCTGTGACCTGGCAAAGGTCAACCTAAAGTGAAGAAGTGACCCTGACCAGAAAAATCACCCTGTGCTCAACATAGATGCTACCATCATGTAGCACCTTGTTCGACTCATAATGAATAGGGCTATCGAGAAAAAAATACCAGGAGCCCCTAACTCACTTTTGACAAGTTGCCAGACAAGGGGTAAGTGACGAGTTTTATTCGAATTTCAGCCCAACACTTTACCCTGTAGGGGATGTGGGTCCTAAAATGTTAGTATTGCTGTAATAAACTTAGGGACCACTCTTCCAAATTTTGTGAAACATTTTTGGTTTGAAGTCCCCCGCTTGGTCATTAACCCCCTCCGAAATTTGACTTTCTGATATTTCTACCAAGTTTAGGTCGAAATAACTCACGTTGTGGGGGGGGGGGGGGGGGTGTTCCAAAAAAACCACCCAAAGATGTTTTGGGATAGATGTTGATGAGATCTACAAGAATCAAGCAAAAGATTTTGGTATCCGCAGATTTGGGATTTTTAGCAGAGTTTTGAATTTGAGCGTTGCTTATGGTCAGGCTAAAAGTAAGAAATAATTGATAATTTTGTTTTTATATTTCTTTATATTAATAGGAATTATAAACAGTTTAAGTTAGTGTAAGCCGACAGATTTCTCTACCAAATGGTACTTGCGCCACTCATGCATGTGCACAAGCACACGCACACTGAGCAGCACTCTTTAACCCTTTGCTGCTGGACCGTTATAATTTCGGTGCCTGAAAACTGAAAAAACTCCATCTTCCATGATGTCTCACAGCAATAATAAGCCATGTAGTAATCAAATCTGTCTTTCTGAAGCTTGTTATACCTAGGCCCTAGAAACAAAAAACCCATATTTCCCTGTGTATTTTTAATGATACACTTCAAGAAAGTCATATACAGCAAATGTGATCGGCAGCGCCGACTTTTGAAGCTGAGTTACATAGGAAGTTCGAGATATGCCATGTAAACACAGCATGAAGGCAACGCGTACTTCTCATCTACGGCTGTTTTTGAAGGTAATTATCTCCTGAACTTGTAATTCAATATGTATTTCGATTCAATATGTAATATTAAATGTTTTTCTGTTTTATATTTATTGTGACGGATTGCCCTCTGGTCACACATTTTCCTTCTTCAAATAAACACTTTTAGACACAGGATACCAGGAAATGCCATGGCGTGTGTTTATTACATACAAACAAAAACAAAATAAACAAAACAAACCCTAAACCGATCTCGGGCCCTATCTAAACAAATGTTTCCCTAACTAATAACAAGGCAAGCTAAGCCTGTTACCTCGTCACCAAAACCAAAGCTCAATCCAAATCGTAATCCAAAATACCTTTTCCAATAGTTTTCCAGTTTCTCAATACTCTGTTTACTCTCCAACTCTCTCACCCAAACTCCTACTATCACCCATCCAAAACACACACACTCACAACCTTTTAAACATAATTAATGAGTTAATTGATTTAACCTGGAGTTGGTCCTTATTCCAGTAACCTCTACTCGAGCCTAATCCCCCCCCAGGTATGGTCTCATCCAAACAAGACTTATTTTAAACAATTATCCCATCTCAGTTTTAATCCTAAGCACATTATATTGACTTTCTTTGTTTACCATCTAGTTACATTCTCCTTTCACATTTCACATTTCACTCCTTTCCTAACCAATCTTTCACTATATATATATATATGTGTGTGTGTGTTTTCTCTTTTTTCTATAGACGCTTGAAAACGGACAAGCCTGTATTTTACAATGACGGTACATTATTTGCTTGGACTGACTGCAATAACTTGCATTTTCATGCAAAATTGCTTTGTGTTTACTTTGTATTACATGTATTGCTTTATCATCATAGTTATTTTTTTTTTATCAACAGTGTTTTTTTCTTCTGCTGAATATATACCTTTTCTTTATTTTTTACTTGCCGTGGTCGCAACATGTAGGCTACATTGTTCTGCTTTACATAAAATATCTTGTTTTCATACTTGCTTTTACTATATGTGGTTGTATTGAACTTATTTTTCTATAATATTTGCATATAATAATATAGTAATACGATTAGTGTTTGCTGCATGCTTATTTATGTTAGTGTATGCTGAAAATAAAAAGAATGTGCTTTTCGTGCACTTTAGTAAATGTAAGAAATATTTTTAATAATAATAATAAAAAAATGTAAAAAACAACTGCATTTTCACTTGTATGTATTTGTATATTTTCAGTGTAAAAGGTTTTGCATAAGACTTAAAGTACCTATGATATTTTGCCAGCTTCCATAAGATGCTGCTGTTTGGGGCATTTTTACATACAGACTATGGTTCGGACAAACCCTTGTAGCTTGTCAACGGTAAAAATATTTGAAAACTGTGTTTTTATTTGAAATCCTCATAAAATTTTGAAACTGTAATATCCATATAACTTAGAAAGTGGTTGATATTAGCAGTTATTACAAATATATATTTTTTTATTAATCGTTTTTTGATTTTGTTATGGGGGCGTGGCTTACACATTTATTTTTGTACATTGCACTAGTTAACAAATTATATCATTGGAAACAGCTACTTCAAACCTTTCTATTAATATACTGGGTTTTAAATTATGATTTAAGGTTACCAAACAACAAGCAATAAAACACAACATGTTCATGTGCATGTCCAAATATTGGAATTCTGATTAGGCAGCAAAGGGATAAAGGGATTCTGCCATATCTGACACAGATGGAGGACTGCTCTTTCCAGTATCGAGATGAGTGTCACAAACAGACTTATCTTCGACCTAACTCAAAAGTCCCTGATCAACTGACACTTTTGGTCGAATTCTCTGAAGATGACCAAAAGCTGCTATGGCTAAGATTCTCTGGAGAAGGTGATCCAGTGAATATATGCCTGTACCATCGTCAAGTTTTTCTTGGTAAGTATAAGAAACTCACAGTTCTGAAGTGGTATGATGATCCCACTAAAAGTCACAAGGCACAGGGATTGGTTAAAGGAATTAAAGTTATTACTCTGAAACAGACGGAAGACCTCCCAATGTTTAAACTAATACCGGGACACAAAGCTCTGAATAAAACTTGTCATTTACCCTTGTCTGGCAACTGGCCAAAAGTGCTCCTAGTATTTTTTTCTTGAAAGCCCTATTCATTATGAGTCGATCGAGGTGCTATGATGGTATCGTCTATGTTGAGCCTAGGGTGATTTTTCGGGTCAGGGTCACTTCTTCACTAGGTTGACCTTTGCCAGGTCACAGCTCAAAGGGGAAATAAAAAAAAAAAAAATTAGCATTTCTGAACTCAGCGGGCCTGAAAACCCCCAGATGAATTTTTTTTTAGCAAAATCTGACAGTTGGGCAATAAAATAACCCAATTTTGGTTGAGTTGGTGTGGAATGACCCAAGAATAAGAATATAAAAAATAAAAGTAACTCACCGTGCTTCTGGTGTTGAATAAAAAATCATTTTCCAATATGTTTTTGTACCTAAAAAGAAAGGTGAATTATGCAATTAAAATGAATTGGCCTACAACATACCAACGTTTTGATCAGAACAGTAGGCCTACACACAGGCCCACCGAGATGATGGGGAGGCCGGAGAAAGTTCCCCAGGGCAATCTGCTCCAAAGGGGGCACTGGAGATGGCACATACTCTGGCCAATCAATACCAAACTAAAGTAACAGCGCCAGCCCCAGCCCTCAGCCCTGCACAGGACCATTTGCGTTCGTGCCCACCGCTACAGAATCTATAGTACGGTACACTGAACCGATGTGCTTCTGTGGTAGTCTAATGTACAGTAGTGCAGCTGCTGTCAAAATACTATTAATTTATTTGAAATTCAATATTTGAAATATATTAGTGAGAATCGTTTGGATGTGTGCTTATGACTTGCAACTGTGAGGATACGCCTCAATCTTGCTCTGGCAGCATTATACAGTAGTTTTTTTTTTTGGATGTGGATTTGTTGAGTAAGCTGCTCTGTCAGTTGTAATGTTATTCTCAGTTCTGTACTATAGTGAAGCTTCAACCCTGGAAAGGAGAGTGGTGTGTATAATGTGGACATTATTTGTGTTTATTTGAACCAACTAATTTGATCACGAAGGGCATCTTTTTACTGAATAGGTATCCCAACTACAGCAGTACTGCTTAAAGAGGAACTGTACACAAAATAACGATTTTGTTAAAAAGCCAAGCATTTGGCCAGTATTTCAATTTTTTGGTTACCTTTCTGGGTAAGCTGGAAATGCAGGCTGCTGTCATATTGGAACCATTCTGGCACTGCTGTTACGTCATATCATTTACTGCCACTCACACCAGTGAACGTCGGTGAATTATGTCGGAATGCAAAAATAACAAAAGGAAAAACAGTAACAAACATTTTTGTGTGCCTAAGCCTTTAAACCAAAAAATGGCTACATTACAGAGGAACGGGACATGCGCTCAATAGAATACTATGTGTGACAATAGAGCGAGTCACACAAAGCGCGACAGAAGAGAGCTCCAATACATTCAATGTTAATTTGTTTTAATGCTTTTTATACAATATACTGCTCAAGCAGAGGCTGAAAATGTGTCAAAGTTTTAGTTAACATGTTTTTTATTTAAATGGTTATAGATTAATTTGCCTTACAGTTCCCCTTTAAAACTGCTTGTGTAAAGCCAACGGAGCACTTTTGTTATTGTAAAGATGTATTCATTAATGTGCTTTCACAAGTTAAGGGTTATGCAGTACTTGAAAATATTTGTAATTATTTATTTATTTTTTTTATCATGCGTTTGTCTTTGTGAGCAATGTGACAGCAACGTAAAGTGGCTCTCAAAAGTATTCACCCCCCCTTGAACTTTTCCACATTTTATTGTGTTACAACATGGAATCAAAATCTAAACAATTAGGAGTTTTTGCCACTGATCAAAAAAGTCCATAATGTCAAAGTGAAAAATAAAATCTACAAATTATTCTAAATTAATTACAAATACAAAACAGAAAATATTTGATTGCATAAGTATTTACCCCTTTTGCTATGACACACCTAAATAAGCTCTGGTGCAACCAACTGTCTTTAGAAGTCACATAATTAGTTGAATGGAGTCCACCTGTGTGCAATTAAGGTGTTTCACATGATTTCAGGTTAAATACACCTGTTTGTGGGAGGTCCCAAAGCGTTAGTACATTTCCTAACAAAAACTACATCATGAAGACGAAGGAACATTCAAAGCAAATCTGGGATAAGGTTCTTCAAAAGCACCAATCAGGAGTAGGATATAAGAACATTTCCAAGGCACTGAATATCCCCCGGAGCACAGTAAAATACATTATTAAGAAATGGAGAGAATATGGCACAACTGTGAATCTGTCTAGAACAGGCGGTCCTCAAAAACAGAGTATCCGGGCGAGAAGGGCACTAGTCAGGGAGGCCACCAAGAAGCCTATGGCAACTCTAAAGGAGTTACAGTCTTCCATGGCTGAGCTGGGAGACACTGTGCATACAGCAACAATAGCCCGGGTGCTTCACAAAACTGGCCTTTATGGGAGTGTGGCAAAAAGAAAGCCACTGTTGAAAAAAAACACACATCAAAGCTCTGCTAGAGTTTGCCAGAAGGCATCTGGGAGACTCTCAGACCAAGTGGAAGAAGATTCTATGGTCTGATGAGACCAAAATAGAGCTTTTTGGCCTCAGCACTAAGTGCTATAGTTTGTATACATGTTTAAAGACTTTTGACTTGTTTAAAGGCAGATCAAAGAAAATACAAACAAAACCAATGTCAACTGTAGCTATATTTTCATCAATATAATGCGCTAAAAAAAACTTTGATAGGGGTGGATAAAACTGTATCCTATACAATAAATGATGCACACAAATGCAATGGAAACACTTTCCGAACAAATTTTATGAGCTAGCGCATACTTTTTTCATTCATATGCTGGTATTTACGCGGTCAACACAGCACATCTCTACGCACTTAATTAAAACTTATTGACATCTTGTATGTCAATCAAATCTACAGCAATGGCCAAAAGTTCTGCATCACCTAGAATTTTAGGATTGAGACAATTAACAAAAAAAAAAACTACATGAACATAATTTAGATATTTTATTTAACACCATTTATTCAAATAAACTACATAATTATATCATGAATGTCTACTGTAAGCCATAATAGTAGTACAGTATCTCATGTTAGATTTTGAAATGTCAAATTCTTCAATTTTGTATAGTTTTTTGTTAAAATATATGGAAAACTACAAAGCAGTTATATAATTCAATATGTTAATGTAACATTTTTCAGCAGGTTTCACGACTTTATGAAGCAAAACTGGTTAATTCTGCAGGCTGCTGCAAAACGTTTTCCATAGCTGTAATTGCCTCCCATATTTATAAAAATTAATAATTCTTGAATCATCTATGTATTTTTGTAATGCAAAAAATAAATTACTTGGAAAGCACCAGTCAGAGCAGTTACGGTAATACAACTTAAATAACACACTGTCTGCACAAGTCGGCACAATCACGTTACACAACGGACACCTTACAAAATACTGACCACACTAATGGATAGGGCCATGTATCATATCTGTTAGTATTACATACGTTTCATTATAATATACAACCGATCCTTCCTTGGGGCCCATGACGGCTCTCGTGGCCCTGCCTATACAATTTAAAATCAATTCAGCTGTCACAGAAAATTGGTAGACTGTGAAAAAAGTAGTTATCGCCTATACTGCGCATCCACACATTTCTTTATTTAATGGAGGGTTTGTTGGAAATTCAATCAATTTTATTTTTATATGCGCTTTTCCTGTAGATCATCTCAAAGCACGGTACATAGGATAAAATACATCCGCAATTGTTAATAACATCAGATACATAAAAAAAGTTTTTTTTGTTTAAAAATGTGACATTTGTCATATTATCTATCTAGGTGTAAAGTAAATTCATGTTTAATTAATTTTTATTTTCAGGAGATCGATGGACCACGGACAAATCTGTTTTTTGTATTATTTAACAAATGGCTGAATTTGAATATTTAATGAAATGTACTTTTTGTAAAAACTGTAATTTAAAAAATTACATTTTTAGTTTTACTTTATATTTGTATGTGGTTGAAATCACTGCCTGACAAAGTTGACTAAGTAAACACTTTACCTAAAAAATGTAGTTCCTACCATACTGTAAGCAAGTACATGTTTATGTAGACTCCCTTAAACAGAAACTATGGTAAATTTGCAGTGATTTTTGCAGTTTTACAATAGTAATCCTGTGCATTTACCATGTCTTTAATATGCTGTACCATACCTCACTGCTTCAGTTAACAGCACGTACGCTTGCAATGCATTTTTCTATAGTAAACGTTCATAAGAGCTGTACTAACCGTTGTGATTAGGGTTCAATAAATAATTCAGCAGAGGGAGTAAGTAACACTGCAGATTAAACGTGGTTTTATTTATTTATTTATTTATTGTTTTGCATGCACGTTTATTTTATTAATACGGTTTCAACGTTGATATATTGATTATATTCCAACTTTTTATTTACAGTTAATTTACACTCAACTGTATTGAGGGGTCATACAAATTCATGTTATTTTTTATATTTGTATACAAACAAATAAATATCACGATAAATTCACGAATAGTCACATATACAAAATAATGAATTTATTAATTGGATTTTAATATTTGCACCACTAAAAATAATATACACTTCCCCGCATTTAGAAATGTCATTTTATCTTACCGCCGTTTGTAACAGGATAGTAAGGTAAAGTTACCCTATGATTTAATTATAATAAATTGCAAAAATACAGTATTATATTAATTAATCTAAGGGTATGGATATGAAAAGTGTTATATTAAAAACGATGTGATTTATGTCTCTAGTCCATTCAAGAAACTAATTTTTTGTTTAAATGTATCTTTTAATAAAGATTCAGACAACATTTTTAAAGTCTGAAACTGTTTGATTTATTATACAGCTGTATGGTAACCAGTTGAAAACAAAAACGACGACATACAGAGCTCGCAAATAGAAAATACCAACCGGCGCTGCGAATATTCCCGTTAATGTCAGACACCTGCGCATGCGCAGTAAGGCGATATGTAGTTTTTTTTTTTTTTCACGGCCTACCAATTTCCCGTTTCACTGGTACATAAACGTTGTATATTATTATTATTATTATTATTATTACATTAGTTTACAGCATCTGCTGCATTGTTACGTGTTCCCTCGTGACATAATTTTCTCAATAATATATTAAAACCTTGTCAATACCCACCTCCACACTGCTACGCCGACATCAACGTTGCACACAAACACTGCAGAAATTGACAGTATTGTTAAAATTAAAACTGACATTATTAGTTTTCAACTGTTTAAAACACACCATCGGTTTTATAGTTTGTGGATTTCTGGAAACATAAATAAGCCTTTAGTACATGCAGTTCACTGCATGGCTGTACAACCCAAGTTGCACCTCCGTTTGCCTTTCCCCGCTTGGGTAAGAGTGGTTCGAAATC
This sequence comes from Polyodon spathula, assembly GCF_017654505.1. NCBI lineage: Eukaryota > Metazoa > Chordata > Actinopteri > Acipenseriformes > Polyodontidae > Polyodon > Polyodon spathula. The sequence continues at coordinate 40,512,655 of NC_054539.1, read as the reverse complement.
ACGTGATCGGAACGTTTCTTGCCTACTGTTCAGGAATGTTTCCCGAATTTGACCTTGCTTAATTTTGATCCTCCAGAGGCAGTAGCGCTTCACTAGCAATTGTTTTTTTATGCGTGTATTGTAAACAAGTAAGTACTCATCAGAAATAGAAGTTATATTTACTGTTTACTATATTTACTATTTGCATTACCAGCTTCAGCTCCATTTATTTCTATGAGACTGAATTAATATTGATGAAAAAGTACCGTAACAGCACAGTGGCAGAATTTTAAAACGTGTCGTGGAAATTCTAATAAAATGAAGAGAGACTGCGAGTTCCAAACACACAGGCCTTTATTTCTTAAGTTTGCAAACTGAAAACACTCTCAACACACAGGGTGCTAGATAATCATCGAGTAGTGTTTCAACATACAGAGTCAGATCAGTTTCTTATATACCTTAAAACTCTCAGCAAGGCAGAGGGGTAGCCAATGATGATTCAGATATTAGCATATAAGGGAAACAATTTATAACTGCATACGTGGCATATAGCTAAGCAAGCAGATAACAGAATGGCTGCTTTGGGTGTATGTGCAAAGAGACACGTCTGGCTCATCCTATTATCCATGGTCTCACAGCTGCAGCTACAGTGTAGGCAAAACTTTATCTTAAGCAAAGCATACAAGGTTATGCGAGCAAGGTTATAGGAGTGCAAGATGCCAGTACTTTTTCATGTCGAGCCAATCCTATTTTCTATTACATTTCTATTACAAACGGCAAAATATCATTAGGCATGCGATATTGTGCAGCTGAGACATTTTTTTCTTTAATAAATTAACTGTACATACTGGACTTATTACTGGGCTTCTACTGCTAATAGGATATCATTTAGTTTTGAAATTCCGTCTCATCATAGGGACATGATTTACTTTGGAAACTAGGGCCTCATACGCTGGTTGTGTTTCCACCAATTCTGCAGTATCGCCCCATACCGCGCTCCACGCTTGCAGTTCCACACCACTCATGCGTCCCAGGCTTGAATTGTTCAATAGTTAATAAAGGCCCAAAGTAATTATTTTCTGGTAAAAATATGATAACATTTTTATGTTCTTATTTTTTTCATAGACCCCTTTAATGGTGCTTGCTATCATTCTAAGTGGTTATTGCGATTAAAGTAACCATTTTTTACATGTGCTTTCACTTGAATTCAGGAGCTGCTCTTCAGTTGTCGTCAGTATCACATGTTACAGAAAACCATTCATTTTTATTTTCAAACATGATATCTGACACTATACTAAGAAACTAGAAAGAAATCTTTGCTTGCATGGCTTGCCTTCCAGGAAGTCTGTTACTGCTTTACTTGCTTGGTCATTTCACTCCAACAGTGTTCTTTGGGTCAAAGCATGATGTTACTGGTTGAACACATCAGTAAATTTGGGAAGCATTGGTTATTGGTTATTGGTAGGAAGGAAGCCAGTGAAGTGGTGGGGACAATTCAGATGAAATGACCAAGGAAGTGCAAGGCCGTCTAAAAGCGTGGCTTGCACACCGATAGTTCTTTATTCTAGTGTAGTACCAGATACCAGGTTTTAAAACTAAAATTCATGTTTGCTAAAACACGTGTTTCTTTCAGAACTGCAAGCTGAGACCTATGTAATGAAAGGATGTGCATGGTGGAAATAAATTATGGAACTGTTTTGTTAGCTACAATTAGCCAGTGTAATCTAGTGATCTGCAACTTGTATTTTCCTGACAATACACTGCTGTGCACTAGAAATGCTGGCACTTATTAATATAAAGACACTTTGGCTAATTTTGCCTACATTTTATATGTCAGTAACAGACAGCTGCAACTGAAGAGAAACTCTTGAACTCATATTCCAACACTAACTGCAGTAACCATTGTCATTTGAAGCTACTTATTACTAATAGTTTAAATAGACCAGCATTTGTTTACATCACAGTGCTATATATGCAAATTTGAGGATAATCTGTTGTGAAATAACTTCCTTAAAAGTGTTCTTTAATACATGTGATGATTTCTTCCGCTTTATTGACATAATACCTTTAAAGGTACATAAGCTCTGTATTCTCAGCGGTTGGGCTGGAACCAGTTGAGAGTTGGAGAGTAACCTGTCAAGATGTAGGCTGTCAGTAACGAAAGGCCCTATGCAGATTTGCCTGTATGTATGCAGGGAGTTACTACTACTACTTGAGAACCCAAGTTATACGAATCCTGTTATTTGTCTTATACAGGAAACTATAATAAAACCAGTAGTGTTTTTTACTGGAACTGATTGTGTATGTGGCTGCACTGATGAACCCAGGGATCATCACAGAAGAATATCAAAACTCATTATAAAAATTAATGAATGCTTTTTTCCTGTATTGTGGCCTAAGTGGATAGCATATTGAGTCAGGGCAATGGCGCTGCACAGCTAGAAATATGTGTTTTGTGGCGGGCAGGCCTTGGCTCAGCTCTGGAGGAACAGCCTGGGGCCAAGATGGCCACCTTTGCACAGCCACACAGGGTAAATTGGTTTCATTGTTTAATTAGCAAGTGTGGAATATTTTATTGGTTAATTGAAAATGTGTGGAATGTGGCAAGGTAGCGATTAAATTATTGATTGCCAATGAACCCCTGGCCACACCCTATAATGAAGAGTGAAATGTTTGTTTGAAGATTCCAAGCCTGAAGAGTGGGAGCAGGAAAAGCAAGTTAGCAGCATGATAGGTGAAACTTGAGTGTTTGATTTATAGTAATTAAAGGTGTTTTGTTTAAAACATTTTGTTTGTTCCTGTGTTTTGTTTGTTTGTAAATAATAAAAGTGCAACAGCATTAAACCGCAGTTTCTGAGTCTGGGTACTATTTCAGGGGCGCAGACCTGCCTTCATCAGGACACTGTGCTACACATGTTTAATTACTTATTGCAGTAAATGTACTAAAATTTAAGTTCACAGACGACATGTCAATTTATACAGTAACTTATTTAGTCAAACAGAAGAAATGGCACAATGAGCTGGAGTCTGAGAACTTTGTAGTAAAGAATGTGATTACCATGTTTAATTACAATTTGATTAGTTGTTCTGTGTTGTTTAGTCATATTTTAACAATATAGACATACGTAATCTAAGTAATTACTTTAAGACTGCAAATTTAGAGACACTGACTGGTTTTCCAACAACGGTTCCTTAATCAAGGTAATTTATTCAAAATCTAAGCAACATGGTGTAAGCAGCGACTCTCACCACCTCAAAGGAAGACCTTTTGGCAAACCAGGTAAATGACCCAGACTTCCTGGCATCTCAAAGGTCCTAAAGGGCCGATATAAATAGAGTAAATGGAAAATATATTTAGCAAATTAAATGCAGAAATCCACAGGAATAAAAAAAAAACTGAGACTAATTTGAAAATGGATGAACTGTTGAAAGACGTGTCTGATTTCTGTTCGAGCTGACGACAAGATGTAATTGGCAGTTGCAGGTACAGGACTGGTTTCTTTCATCAGTGCAAAGTATTGACTGGTTTTGGTGGATAATAAAATAAATTCAGACCAACTGTGTCTGGTTAATATTTGCTGTCCAATAGATGAACTGGGCTTTCAATAAATGAAAAAGTAGACACTTACGTGGGTTGATTTTAAGTTTGATTCAGTTGATAGCAGCACCATGACAGCAGGCATCTGCTGGCTATTAGAAAATATATTGGAGATTTCCTTTAACCTGATTGGTCAATACAAGGTCCTTAATGTTTGTTAAAGGACCTTGAATGTTATTGTTTGTCACTTCCAAATCCATCCACCGGAAAATACAAGATAATAAAATACAGTATTCATGTATTTTGTCTTTTTTTCTGCTTAATCAAGGAAAATCTCTGTTGTCTGCCAATGTAAACTAATTCTGCGTCCTATATGTTGTTCAAGCTATCTGTTTAAATTTAGTATAGCAAATAATGTTTTTTTTTTTAAAAAGTAGAAAATTTGATGTCAGCGGCAATACAGCAACCACAATAACAAGTAGTCTCCAGTTTGAATGACAAGTTGAAGAAATCAAAAACTGGATGCAGACTGATATCTTTCAGCCATGTTATTTCACAGTAACAACACAAGACTGTGCTCTCTTCTCTAACAAAGCCAGGAAGAAGGGTTTTATTAAACTTTAAACACAATAAAATAGCACGATCAGAATTACCACATGTAGACTACGAGGTATTTGTAATTACTATTTTAGGACCTAGTTGTAACTTAAATACTGACCCTTGCAGAAATACATGAACAAGCGCTCAAATCCTTATGGCAAAATACTAAGTTACTGGTGCTATTTTATTTCCTTAAAAAGTTACAAGCACTGATTTTAAGAAAATGATTCTGAAATTCATTCACAGACGAGACAGTGCATAACACCTTCAATTCAAATGAAGTTTCAACTCTGATATGACCAGCCAATTAGAAACTCGCTCTAGCCTCCTTTGTTCCAAAATCCCTTAAAACAGGAATTTTAGCAAATAAAATTCCTCTTCAAAATGACTGCCAAGTTGTTTAGTTGTACCTCTGCTTCTTGTCTCCAACAATGGCTTTCATACTGTTAAAGCTGTATCATGTTCTTCAAATTGCTCCTCGGATAAATGAAGTCTTGCTGCCTTGAGAAGTCCTTACTGCTTTACTTACAACAATATAACGGAAACTTCACACAAGTATTACATTAGGTTAATGCTTGTTAGGGTTACTTAAGAAGAGAGGTGAACTATGATATAGAAAATTTGTGCATGTATGTCATTAGATAACACACATCTTATCGCATAAATGTTAGTTTAAAGCTGTTTTAGGAATAATTAAGGTACTTTTTTGTTCATCTGATTGCATCTAGTACAACTGGATTTGACCTTAGAAACCTAAGAAAGAGACCCTGTTGTAATTTTGATAACTTGTGGTATTCATTGTGAATGTAATTTTAGAGAATATGAATTATATGAATGTCTTGGCCAGCACCAAGTAAATAGGCACAACTGTAAAAGCGGTGGGGGTCAATGTTGCCCCAATTCTTTCTACTAACTTGGCTTGTCTTTTTGGTGCAAGTTCAATCCGCTTTTATTGTGCCTGAAAAATACAAGCCAAGTTAGCAGAGGTTTGTTTGGTGCTGACCAAGGTTTCCCCAATTGTTTCTTCTAACTTAGCTTGTGTTTTTTGATAGCTCCACTTTAAATGGCAGGGCACTTTTGATAATTTGGCTTTTTTTTTTTTTTACATTTCTATTGTGTTTTTGTTTCAGATATCACTTCTTTTTTCACTTAATGGGTAATAACACACTGTGGCAAAGTGGTAAGTGGTACGTGCAGGTGCAGTGTAGCAACCCAACAATGAAGAGACAGACAACAAAATACGGGTGAAAATGAGTTTTTTTGTGCTGGCCATGGGTGACTGCTCCAGATCGTGTTAGCCGTCTAGTCTAACAAATAAGACAAACAGTAGACTTAAGACAGACAAAACAAACAAAAACATTCTCGGTTAGTTTCTCAACTCGGGTCCTTTCAGTCACAGACAGGACACGGCACTTGTAGCCAAAACAAAGAGATGAAACAAAACGGACTAACACTGAACAAACAGTGGACTAACAGACAAACAAACACGGTGAATTAAAACAGTTATTTACCATAGTTTTTAATTCTCTCCTCTCCACACCCGTTCTCCACTCACCGAACACACAACCCAGAGTGAGTGAGACATGCATGCTTTTATGCAGCTGCACCAAGACTCGATTGCTAATCAGTCATTCATGGAATCTCGGTACAACTGCATGTGAATTAAATTAGTGCACTCCGGTGTCCACACACTATATACTTTTTAATCTGCACATGGAGTGATGTGCAATCCTTGTCATCCTGGGGAAGCCATTTCTTGTTTTCAATCTAACCTATAAGGGCGACCGATGCGATCTCACGGTTGGTGGTTGTCTCCTCTTTCAGGGAAACAGGGTTACGGTAAGTAATCTAACGTTCCGTTTCAATTAGAAGATGACCACCAACGGCATTATGCCTGGGATAACGTATACCAAAGCCGTTGCGAGGGAGAAGGAACGTCAGCATCAGAAGCACATAACCCAAGGGTTAGCGGTGTGAGCTTACACCCTCAAAGACCCTCGTGCCTAACAAAGGCAGGGCAGGATCTACCACATTGAGGCGGTAGAACCTGGAGAAAGTATGCCAAAACAAGTTAATTGTCATTAAACTTGGATGTCCTGTATATACATATGCGTGGATAAATCTCCCTTCCATTTTTTGTGTGTTATGAATGCGGCTAGTCTATTTAAAAATATCAATAAATCTTTTAATATAAAAGATAGACGTGTGTGTGTGTGTGTGTGTGCATATATATATATATATATATATATATATATATATATATATATATATATATATATATATATATATATAGATATATATATATATATATATATATTATACATGCATTCCTAATCTTGAACTAGCAGTTTAACTCATAATCGTATTCTAATGTGTAATTTTTTTTGGAAGTCGGTTTTTTCATTGAATCTATTTGTAATTACAGTATTGTAGTACTGTACATGTATTTAAGGATCGACTACAAGTTCCAGAATGCATTCTGTCACCTGATGAACGGCATTTCTGTGTTAAATGGCAATAACGTCCGGGGTACCAAAAAGGAGTGAATAAAATATTCTGGGCTTTCAAGGTTACAACTAAAGTGCAAGAAACATCGTCGATATAAATCCTAAAATACACCCATATTTAGAAATAGTTTTCACAAAGCAATCACTCACCAGAGAATAAAGAAACAGACCACACTAGCAAGTAAAGAACGGCCTCGTTGCCACAAAGGGGAGGTGGCTGACATACACACAGAGAGTACACGGACATCACCCCAACCAAATAGCTAGTGGAGACAAGTGCTGCTCAATTAGACAAGGGTGGGAGTGACTGAATTGATTACGCGCAGGCACCGATCGTGTGAGAGTGTAGAGTTCTGCCAAAAGAAATGTCGGAAAGCAGGACTGTTGAGCCGGCAGGGACACAGAATGGATCCCACGGCTGCGGGGATCATCCAGCCGGGAATCGGTGTGTCGCTGTCGGCAACAAAGTGACAGTGGTACTCGGTGCTCAGTGGGGTGATGAGGGAAAGGGGAAAGTGGTGGATTTGCTTGCTCAGGACGCGGACATCGTCTGCAGATGTCAGGTAAGGGTAACCCTAGGACACGAGAAGGTAGGAAGCACATATAATGGCCTTAGACCGTAATAAGGGATAACACCTCCTGAAATCTGTATCAGTACAATATTGGCTATATGAATACAACAATGAATACATTTTGACAGGATTTTTTTTTTCCTTAAAGTAACATTTCGTGTGTACAGTAACTTGTTGTGTAATTATGGAATTGTTAATGTCACGTTGGTTTCAGGGACTACTTCAGTAAAATTTATTTTGTACAGTTGCTAGATGACTTGCTTGTTTCATTGTGTTTGGTGCAGTGTCATTATTGAAATGATTTCCAAGCAACGGTTTTGTCACAGGGCCAATAGTTTTGCTACCAAGTCTAAGCTTAATACACAGAAAATAAGTGGAATAATAAATGGTAGGGTGCCTGCGTCGTTTAATTAAACGGACAAAAATGAAACAATATAAGAAAAAAATCATAGGCCGTATAACTCCTATAAATTGCTTGCTTCTCAGTTAAATTTCATACCATTGGTTTCAATCGTTTAGCTTGTTTGTTTATTTATTTATTTATTTATGTATTTGTTAGTTTTATTTAAGGCTTCTTTGTTTTGGAGATAACGTTGTTATGGTTTTACCGAAAAAGGGAACGGAGTACCTTTTGGGATATCTAGGAACCAGTTGCCACGTTCTATTTTGATTTTATTTTTTTAAATATACTGCTTTAAATGAGTCATCATTTTTATTTAAAAGTTTGAATAATGTGTATTGTGTATTTTTGTGGGGCAACTAGTAGTCCCTGGTTGAACCTCTGGACAAGTTGTCTGAAATAACGAGGTCTCCGGTTTAAAAAAAATAAAAATAAAATAAATCGCACATACGCATTTTATAGTTTTTCGTATAAATCTATACATCATTTCGCTTAAATAACAATGTGTTTTCTGTACACAGTACATTACAAATATAAATCTAGCCCACTTTCTTTTTACTTTATTCAAACCTTATGATTACCAGTGACACATCATGCTGCTGCATTGCACTTATAAGGCTACTGTACAGTGCGAAAATAATCACATATTTTAAATTTAAACTAAATTATTTTACCAAGTAACACAATTAAAAAAAAAAAAAAAAAAAGCCCATTTAATATATCAACAGCTAATCAGTTCGGATAGTAAAAAGAACGATGCGACAAAGATGTCATAGATGGGCGGAGCTAAAGTGCCTGGAGCCCAGAACAACAGACCGGAGGCTACCAAGAGTGCATGGCTGTGTTCCATTCCAAAACCTTCGACCCTATGCCCTACTCCCTGCTCCTTGCTCCCATCAAATTGATCACATCCAAGAGTGATCACTTCGAAGGGGTGTAGGGAGCGCAAAAGCGTTTCAATTGGAACACACTTAGCGTCATCATTCACGGCCAGGGAAAGACGTCGTTATTTGTAAGCGCTAGAAATGTGTACAGTCTGTCATAATAATAATAATAATAATAATAATAATAATAATAATAATAATAATATGTTTTCTATGTAGCGTCTTTCATAGTGGACCATCATCACAAAGCGCTTTAGAGGTATGGTTACTTACAATAGGACATTCATTTGTTTTATTTCTTGTTGATTGTTTTGCTTAATTATTTATTATCACCTGCACCTGTCAATTTTTGTAAGTTAGCCAGGTGCAGGGTTTAAGAGGAGTGCTGCCAGTCTGCTCGAGGCTGCTGGGTAGAAGGACATGGGAAGGTGCACTCTGTGTCCGAGCAGTCACGTTGTAAGCCCTCTCCGGTGTTTAGTTTTGTAAACCGTGTGTTTTGTTTTACAGCAGGTACACATTCAGTCAGGGACCTGCTGTAAGTGCAGGAAATGCTCATAAGAGCTAGGTGTTTGTCTGTCTGTGTTTTAAATAAAAGTGCACAGTAGCACCAAAATCAAAGTTTTCTCTGGGTCACATTTTTAAAGGGGCACAAACCCAAAGCTACAGCCAGCTTTGATCACACAAAATTATATATATATATATATATATATATATATATATATATATATATATATATATATATATATATATATATATATACATCTCTAGAACGAAGGACTGACACATGACTGACATGATCTTGCTCTGGGAAGGACTGATATATAAAATGATGACACACACACATGATATTAGCACACAATATTGTGGGAAGGACTGATTATGTGGTAGTATGCAGAGCAGCATATGTATATTTTTTAATAGCAGCACTATATGAACATGCCCCAGTAAGAACTTAACCTGGTAAGTGGAAAATGTATAAAATAAGTAATATTTATATGTAGGTGATATATACCCACAGATCTCCAAGTGCCAAACATACAATCCTTGCAGATATTGTTATATTTTAAACTCCTAAGGGCTTGTTATAATACATTATTAGGCATACATAGGAGGCTGTGTGGTCCAGTGGTTAAAGAAATGGGCTTGTAACTAGAAGGTCCCCGGTTCAAATTCCAGCTCAGCTTCAGGTGACTCTGAGCAAGTCACCGAACCTCCTTGTGCTCCGTCTTTTGGGTGAGACATTGTTGTAAGTGACTCTGCAGCTGATGCATAGTTTACACACCCTAGTCTCGTATCTTGTAAAGCACTTTGTGGTGGTGGTCCACTATGAAAGGTGCTATATAAAAATAAAAATTATTATTTACATATTGAAAATTTCTCAATTAAATTATTAATAGAAAAAAAAAAAAGATTAAATTAGATGATTCAGCAAGTGAAGATTGTAGTAGATCCCAGGTATATGTGGGTGCAAAACATATTTTAAAACTGTATTGATCCTTTTGAAGAACAGGATCCTGAGGACTCTTCCACCAACGCACCAGATCAGGGGCTTTCTAGAAGCAGATCTTGCAATTTATTCCTTTGAGTTATGGCAGGCTACTTTGTTATTTAACAGTTTTGAGTTTGTTGATAAGAACTGGAAGGTAAAGTTGCTGAGCACAAAAAAAATTGTGTCATTGAGTCATGGGATAGCACTTTTGAACAATGGGATTGATTGTCCTATCCTTCATTTTAATATCCTTGAGCAATACCTGGAAGAAGAGGGCTGTACCGACTGGTATTCACTCGAGCCCTGAAGTCCTCCTGTGGGGGTGCTATAGTGGTACTATACAGGTGTTGTGCCAAATAGTGTCTCCTGGCAGGATTTGCAACCTTAGGTGCTAAATAGTGTCTCCTACAGTAGCAGTATTTGGCATTCTAGGTGTGAAATAGTGTCTCCTACAGTAGCAGCATTTGACATTCAATGTGCCAAATAGTCCAGCACAATTGCAGGGATCGAAATTAACACCCGACCACCCGCCAAACGTGAGTTAATGTGGTCTGTGGCAGGTAAATTTCACATACTTATATGCCAGTGTGGGTATGTTTTTGCACACTTAACACTTTGAATGCTGTCGGCTCTGTGCCAGTGGTTGAATTTGCGACAGACCGCTGTACCTTTTAAACAGAAGCTGTTGGCTAAAATAACAAGAAACTTTTATGTTACCACAATAAGCACCACAACTTCTGCTTTAAATTTGGCATATTATTTACTATATGCTGTCATTCAATTTGTGTTTTTTTTTTTTTTTCAGCAAATCACATATGAAAGTGATGTTGCTGACCAGGGCTGTCAGATTAGTGGTTTTCCAGCCAAATTTGTCTTGATTTTAAAACATCTAGCGGGTAAATATTGTCTTTGGCGGTTTTGCTATTTTTTTGGCTATTTTTACTATTCATGTGTTTTTTGGCAAGGTTAGCAAAACAGCAGGTATCTTTGTTAGAAGATACTTGTTACCACCATCTTGGTAGGTCCACCTGTATCAAAGAATGTAGAAATTACTTGGGGATGAAGTTTCTTTGAGTTAATCTGACAAACGACAGAATTCCACCTGGAAGTACACCACTGGCTGTCGGGGTCCAATATAATTCCGCTATATATTGAGGGACGCGATATAGCGAGAGACACATAGAAAAACAAATAGGCTAATAAATACTGTACAACTACTCCCTTGTTTTATCGGGTGCATCAGGGACCCGTATAAATCCTCTACACAACCTGCTTTTTCTCATTTTTTGTATAAAAAAAGCAGCACACCGTTTTAATTTGTACAGATGCTTCTCACCAACTTCAGCCTCCAATTAATTTCACGAGTCTTAGGATACATAGGATGCTTGTTGCTAGGGAGCTGACGTCATTGCCTGACTTTTGCTAGTGCATTGCTGCCACGCGTGAACACCTTGTTGGCTAAAATAAACAACACTTCAGCGAGTAGATACTTAGTTTGCTTTGTGTGTCTATGATAACAGTACAACATTAATGCTTTGTTTTTAACTGTTTTGTATATTGTTGTGTGTGATGTGCAGTACAAAATAAAACTAACAGTAATTCTAAGTGCCTATGTATATTGCCGCTAAGGCATATGCAGTTAGACAGTAAAAATGTAGAGCCAATTCCAGGACCGCAATATATCCAAATCCGCAGTATAGCGAGGGGCGGTATAACGATGAGTGGGTGTATTTCTAAACTTCTGTCTTGTGCTTTCAATACCAATATAGCAGAAATGCACAAGAGCGACGCGTGAATTATTAAATTGGAATACTACACGACAATGGACTGTTAACAATAACCTGCCAAGCAGCTATCATAGGTGTACAGTACAATATTCCTCAGACGAGTCTACACTCAAATGTAACCTACACATGGAATGTAGAATCAAAGCGCAACACACATTGGTAGCATTGGCAGCCCCGAAGTTGCATGTCCACCCCACAAATATATAAACAAGCTAATAAATGGAGAAATGAAACAATTGACCACAGGATAGTGTAGGCTGTTCAACATATAAAATATACTGTAGCGACTTGCTCACTGGTTAAGTGTCAACATGAAGCAGACAGACAAAATATCTCTGTAGCATCAAACGTCACTCTTTATTATACAGAAACGCTCCTGTCAGCCGGTGTTCTGAGTAGCTCTGACACGTGCTCCTTACACTATGCATAAACATATTTACAGAAGTGTGGACTGTAAAATAAATCCACAGTGCTGAAAACACTACTTTATTCAGAAGCCCTGAAGACGGGAATCTCAGCATGGAGCGAGCCTAGAACGCTGTGTTCTTATACCCGAGTGTGGAATTACCGGGTGAGTGGCATGAAAAAGAAAGCAAGCATTTGGAGAATGCAACTACAGGGAGATTTTATGGACTGAGCCCTTGGGCAATGTGGCCCTTGCTAATGTTGGTGAGGAGAGGGCACTTAGCTAAACGCATGTAACAGAAACATTCTGCGCATTGCAAGCCTGTCAAACTTTTTTGACCCATTTTCATTCAAGCATAGGAAAATTTGCACACATGCATACATTTGAATCTGTGTATCATTATCACAGGCATCAGCATGGCTAATGAGCTAAATATTTAAAGGGCCATTTCATATTCTATGGAATTTAAACAGATGTATCTATGCTGTGCTGTTTGCTGGGAAGTGAGTTTGTGATTTCTCAACTCCTGTCTCCATAATTTTGACAGGTGCCACACAACTATGCGTACATGTTACCTATTCTAATTCAATTGCATTTTTTGACTCTCTTGTTTTCTGTTGCAGTACCATTGTTTGTCTTTTCTTCTTCTTTCTCAGTATTAGCCGTGATCCAGCTTATCAAACCGCTAATGCTCCGTGTCTGGACTGATCTGATTTTTGTAATGTGTTTTTTTGTAAGAACTGTAAGTCGTCCTGGATAAAGAGCATCTGTTATAAGAACATATATACATTAACAACAACAATTATTAATAATATTAATAATGCAGCTGGAATTATATATATAAAAATAATTTTTTTTTAATGTATTTTATTTAATTTTTTCCCAAGAGTGATAAATTTTCTTTCAGCCTGAAAGAACAATCATGATTGCCCCATCCCTGTTTATTTTGTAAACATGTATTAAAACCAATAATGCTGCTATCACAATCGTTCTTTTGAATGTAATGGTTATATAGATGTGGACGGAACCTTGTATGATCGCTGGGTGTTTTCCATTGTTGTAGTACCTCGGAAAGCAGGTGGGTGAGTGAGTGCTAGAGTGATGTGCGCAGAGTTAAGGCTTGCTTTTTAAAAGAGTGTTATTTTTGGTCCCCGTGAAACTGGTTTTGTGCTTGGCGCATAATTTCAAACATGGCAGGATCTCGCAAATTGGCGGCTACTCCTGCCAAATTGAGCTATGCATATATTATATTTGTGCACAGCGCAAAACAGATTGTGGCATGCAAAAAGAAGTTTAGAATATGGCACATTTTACGCATTCACGCCTAACGGCCGTTTGCGACTGCCTTAACCCTCTGCACGGTTCTCAAACCTTTCAAATCTCTGAGCCATAGTGTTTAAATTAGAGAGTAAATTGCTCAATGACACAAAACCTTATCTGGAGTGCTGGGTATGTAATGTCACATTTCTAGCTAAAAGCAATTTGATATGAGATCTGAACGTTGGGACTCTTGTAGCTCCAGCTAGCTTTGATTTGAGGAAGTGACTTACTTCAATGAGTGCCCGATGTGAAAAACTTGATAACCCATGGACAGCTGTAAAAAGCCATCACTGATTATAGAAATACATCTAAATGTCTATTTGTATAGCTTAAACAGACCTAACTGAGCAAAAAAACATCACTAATATATTATTGAATTACATCTGGATTACTATTTTAACAATACAAACAGAAAATATGACAGTTTTTTTTTATTTGGTAGACTTTCATATCACAACAAGCACGCCTTCACTGCAAGTAACTGTAGGTCCAGTGTAAATAGAAATAATTTCCGCATCCCCCAGTTTGAAAAAACCCTGTAGTGCACTATCATAGCAATGCTGGAGGTAGCTGAATGCATAAAATGACAACTATATAAAAACTTGATGCAGATAGCCGATCTATTATATTTCTGTAATGTCCGATTGTAGACTGCTGATAGAGCCAATGACAATGAGATACGGTTTTAAAGAGTGGTTTCATGGAGCAGATGGAAACATGGTATAATTAAGCTAATAATAATGCTTGAACACCCCATACTGTTATGTAATGGGAGTCTCATTTGTCACACTGGTAAAACATCTGGTTTCATGCTGTGTACTGTACTGTAAAGGCAGGCAGTTTCAGTAGGTGAAACAGTCTCTACCCCACCGCACCCCACCCCACCCCACCCCTCAGTCAAGCAGTAGGTCAAAGATTATTTTTAAGTGTAACCTGAACCTGTGCACTAATTAAGTACAGAACTCGTTTTATGGTGTGCACATTTTCTTGTTGAGCCTCATAAACCATGGAAGAACCCGATGGCCTGTTTTGCACATGTCACATGTTGGTTAAAGCAGGCTGCAAAGATGTTTGAGCCAGACTTGTAACCCCATAAACAGTTGGTGCGTGTTTAATGTTTGGTAGTTGCTAGCATTTCTGTACTCTCCTGCCTAAAGACTACAGTAAATTAGGCTTTCCCGAGTTATATTTTTTTGCAGTGTCTCTGTAAATGTAGCATTAAAAAGTATGCTTTCAGAATTTGCATGACTCAAAATGTGTGTCCTGTTAGTGTAGCAGAACTCCCTGCAGTGTTTACAAGAAACATGTTGCTTTATATTTGCAGGATCCTGTGTTGTCCATATCACAGCATTTGTTTTCAACATACTCTGGAATGTTTGGCTAGAGAAAGATCATTTTTCTTCTAATCGCAATGTGTCCAGTTCATGCTCCTTCCTGCAACTGTGCTGGTGAAATGTGTGGAACAGAAAATAGCATTGTTGCTGGAGGAAGTGTGATGTGGGAGCACTGCTTGTACTATACAGGTTAGTCGGTTTAGTCAAGAGGATTAGATTGCTATGGATGAAGTGTTGCTCGGAATTAGAATTACTCCAGTGGAATGCTTGTGACAATAGAGAAACCAGCTGTCAAAAGCTACCCCTTTGACTGTTGCACACTATTTGGGCATCATTTACTAAAGGGCACTAAGTTTAGTGTTCGCAAACATTTCAAGTAGTGAGCCTAACTTGCGCAAAATTTACTTCCCGTTTACTTACAGAGATGGCATTAATTTATGTGCACACTATTTGGCTCATACCGGACGAATAAGGAGAGAAAAATAAAATAAACCTAATTTAAATTAACTGCTGCACAATACAGTAGGAGGTGGGACAAAATCAGTGTTGCTTTGTTGTTTAGGTTGCTAAAATCTATTGTTTTCAGCATTGGAGGTAAAATGCCAAAGCAAAATAAATAAATAAATAAATAAAAATAATTAAGTATATTTCGGCTGAGGATCTTGTCAAGAAATCTCCCAAAGAAATTTTACATGCAGATGGAGGTAAATTGTTTTGCACACCTGGAGAAAATGCGATCGATCACTATTTATCATCCCACAGTAAACGAAAGGCTACTACAGAGGCTGTTAAACAGAATGTAAAACAAACAACAGCTTTCAGAAAATAAACTTGAGTCAGTGCAGACAAAGTATTCCTGTCGGTTTGTATCCAAATTTAATCAGTACTACAGGTACGATCTAGCACAGCCACCTCACTTCAACTGCTGGGGTTGTTGCATACTTGCCTTTAACAAATGACAGCACTCCATTTTAGTAAGGAAGCGAGTACACCACCCGCTCAATATATCGCGGGTGTCGGGTCCAAAATATATCCTCTATGTATCGAGGGCCACGATATAGCAAGAGACCCATAGAAAAAACAAATAATCTAACAAATGAATACTGTACAACTACACCCTCGTTTTATCGGGACCAGTATAAATCCTCCACGCAACCTGCTTTTTCTCACACCATTTTAATTCGTACAGTGGAGGGGAATTGCTTCTCATCAACTTGTCTCCAATTAATTTCATGAGTGTTCGTCTCCTTTCTCAAATGCACAAACCCGCTTCATTGAAAGAATCCCATTACAAACATGAGGCTTGTTGCTAGGGAGCTGACGTCACTGCCTTGTGACTCTTGTTAGTGCATTGCTGCCACACGTGAACACCTCGTTGGCTAAAATAAAAACCGCTTCAGCAAGGAGATAGGTAATTGGTTTTGTGTTACTGTGCAATATGTGTGTATATGATAACTGTACGATATTAATGCTTTGTTTTTATTTGTTTTGTATATTGTTGTTTGTGCTGTGCAGTATGAAATAAAACAAAAAAACAGTAATTCTGAGTGCCAATGTGTATATTGAAGCTAAGGCATACGCAGCTAGACAGTAAAAATTAGGACCCAACTCCAGGACCGCGATGTATCCGAATCCGCAGTATAGTGAGCGGCGATATAATAAGAGGTGGGTGTACCACTATTTTACTAAGGTTCCAATTTAAAACCAATTTAAAAAACCAATTCTCAACAAACGTCATGCATTTATTCCAACAAATGCAGAAGTGTAAAGAGAAAACAGATAATTATTATTATTATTTTTTTGTTTTGTTTGAGCAGGGACAATGTAAATTGCTGTGTGTGTCTTGTGCGGTATCAAATCTAGCCAGAATAAAAGCATTGTTTTGAAGTGAGTATTTCCAAAAGCTTATTTGTTGAAAGTAGAAAGGAGATATTTATATCAGGCAGTCAAAAATGACTTTTAGCAAAATGCTTACATGTTAAAGTGTCTGTGCAGTAATCTGTGTTAATTAGCTATAAGACAATTTAAGCTTGTGGATTGTCACTCGCTGTATCGTATGAACACACTTAATAAGTCTAGAGTAGGGAATCCAATTCTAGACACTTTTACCGATCCCAGGATTTACAGTTTTTTTTTTTTTTTTTTTTTTAAATGACGGGGTTCAGTTTTTGTAGTAATAATAATAATACTGTGCTTTTGCTTTTATTAAGAAGTGCCGATGTGGAGGCCTAGAGTAATGCACTCACGCAACAAAGGAGTTCTTCAGCGAATTAATTAATAATGAAAAAAAAAAAAACACATACAGGCATTGCAAGTAAAGATAACAGTTATGTTGTTTTGTGCTGGAGCAATCGAGTGATTTTTTCACTATCTAAGTAGGGTGGCCCAGCTGCCAGCTCAACTCGGTAATAAACGTAGATAAAACACTGAACTGATTAAACTACTAACAATGAACATTTAAACTCTAGAAAGTACATTTTTAAAAGAAGCAACATTGTGCACTGACATTTTATATATTTTATTTATTTTTTTGTTTTAGCCAACAGACTGCAGTCACCACTGCTGCCCTGCTAGTTAAATATGTAAATTAGCATGTGTGTGACAAATGTATTGTGGTTTGTTCTTTTTTTCTGCTATGTACTGTACAGTGCTTTGCAATACTTTGTACAAAAAGCACTATGTAAATGCAGTAAATAAAGAAATAAACTCATTGAGCTTCCTCTGAAAACATTAGGGGTTTAGATACAAAGATAGGGTGTCTTGTTTCGAGATGCAGGCTGAGGTGCAGCATACTGTATGAGAGTGTCTCCAACAAATATTCGGGCAGTGCCACGGTCATTTTTTTGTAATCTTTTATATTTAATTTGAATGTTGCAAAGAAAAAGCTACTTTTTATATTTAGTATATATTCAGGGAACTTGTAAATAAAATTCACCCTTTTCTCCTATAATATTTTGTATAAACAAAGATTTTATGCCAGGTGTGCTCAAACAATTAATCAGGCAGATTAATATGTAGTTCCCGTAAAAATTCAAATTTCTAAAAGAATAGTGGAGATGTACATATTTTTGGCACTTAAAATTAAATACAGCAAACAAAATGACTTCTAGTAAATGACTGAACATGTTGCATAGAATTGCACTATTTCTTTAAAATGTATTCAACAAAAAAACACCAACTACATCAAAGATCACAAATATTTCTGCTAAAGATTGCCACAAGAAGGGGACATTTTCAGTTGTAGGTCACTGAAAAAACACTGGCTGCTGGCCTAAACCACAAACATGTTGCCTGGTGTGTTCTTCCAAGATCCCTTTGGTCACTTCCTCAATAAACCCCATGGACACAAGAGCCACAAAGCACCACAGACACTACAGTGTAAGCTGAGCAGCAAGTAAGACACATTTTCACAAAGGCAGTCAACTGCTTTGTCCTGGATATTTGCTAGTGGAGTTGCGATTTGTGCATTTTAGTATTTTGCTAAGATATGAGTTGTCATGAAAACATAAGGTTGCGGATGCAATCCCGGTTCTCAGAAAGAGAAAATAGCCATCAACTAATGGGTATCGCCGTCAGGTGATAGGATTATGCTGAGCTTAATATAAAAGCTGCCTTTAGGCCTCCGTAGCTTTGACGTCAGCACCCCACCCCTCGGGTGCTGAATGACTAAACAGAGCGTAGGATGCCCAGCCTCTTTTGCTTCAGGCCGCAAGGGCTACTGAAGACCTCGCTGCTTGATGGCTTTTTTCTCTTTCAGAGAACCGGGGTTGCATCCGCAACCTTACCTTCTCTTTCAATTCGAAAATAGCCATCAACTAATGGGTACTGTGTACCAAAGCAGTCGCGAGGGAAACCGTGCGGCAGTAGGACAGGATCGGATGTAAAAAATATAGACGGAACAGCGCCTCAGCGTGTGGTTCGACAGACATTTGTCCTAACACTGTTCTATGAACAGAGGGTCTTTAACAGTACGATATCGTACTGGGATACTCTTACCACATGGGTAATGCTGGAGAGAGCTGCAGCACATATTTCAGACTCTGGGACACCTCGAAAAAGGGCACAGGACTTCGCCATACCCCTGGTAGAATGCACCTTCAATTGCCCCAGAGGGGAAAGGCCAGCAGATTTATAAGCCAGAGCAATGGCGTCCACTATCCAATGGGACAGGCACTGTAGACAGTGCCTGACCAAGAGTCGTAGAACCGTAGCACACAAACAACTATTCAATTTGTCTGACACCCCTTGTACGGTCAATATAACACCTGAATGCCTGCACAGGGCAGAGCATGTGCAACCGTTGGTCGTCCAGAGAAGAGAAGGGAGGAGGATGGAATGCCATCAACTCCACAGATTGGTTCACGTGGAACGGGGATATTTTTTTCGGCAAAAATGCCAAGTTTGGTCGCATGGAGACTCTAGACCCGTCTCCGGCGAAACGAGTGCAAGAAGGGTGCACTGAAAGTGTATGCAGCTCACTCACCCGTTTTGCTGAAGCAATAGCCAGCAAAAACGCAGTCTTTAAGGACATGAGCTTCAGATCCACAGTGTGGAGTGGCTCAAATGGGACTTTTGTAAGGGCTTCCAGCACCACATCAAGGCGCCATGAGGGGAGGCTAGATGTCCTGGGAGGACACAGCCTCCTTGCACCCTTAAGAAATTTAGACTCCAGGAAATGGTTTCCAGGAGATAACCATCCATCTGTGACAAGCAGATATGGCTGCCAGGTACACCTTCAATGTGGAAGGGGACCTACCATCATCTAAGAGTCTCTGGAGAAACTAAGATAACTGCCACTTATACGCGTATTGCGACCTGGTAGAAGGCGCTCTCGCACTCTCAATAGTGGCAATAACTGCCGATGACAGCCCTAGAGCTGACAGGTGTTCCCATTCAGGGGCCAGACCCATAGCTGCATCAGCTGGGGGTTCGGGTACCACAGAGCGCCCTGGGCCTGAGAGAGGAGATCCGCTCGCAGGGTGATCTGCCTTGACTGGCCGTACAGGAGTTGCACCGGGGTCGAAAACCAGGTCGTTCGGGGCTACCAAGGAGCTACCAGAAGCACTGTAGCTTTCTTTACCCTAACCTTCTCTAGGAAGGCGGAGAGCAGTGGTATCTGTGGGAAGGCATATAGGAGACAAGCAGGCCACTCGTGGGTCAGGGCGTCGACTCCTAAGGGACTGTCGAGGTCTCTCATCAAGAACCAAAGAGGGCAGTGCCTAGACTCCTGCAAGGCGAAGAGATCTATGTCTGCTCTGCCGAACCACTCCCAGATGCGTTCCACCTCCCTGGGGTGGAGACGCCATTCTGAGGCTAGGGGACCTTCTCTGGAGAGAAGGTCCATGGCGTGGTTGAGTCGGCCCGGTAAGTGGACTGCTCGAAGAGAAGCCAGCTGGGGCTGCGACCACAGTAACAGCCGGACCGCCATGTGGTGAAGGCTTGGAAATCTCCGGCCGCCCTGGCGGTGGATATATGCCACGACAGTGGTGTTGTCTGACCGCACCAGGAAGTGTTTGTTCCGTGCTACCGGAAGAAAGTGCTGCAGGGCAAGATCTACTGCCTTGAGTTCCAGGACATTGATGTGGGCTGAGGCCCAAGGCCCCATCCACACTCCCAGAGTCGCCACACCATTCCAGACTGCGCCCCAGCCGTGGTTGGAGGCGTCTGTGGTGATTACTTCCCTCCGGAAGATGGGACCTATGGTTGTCCCCTGATGAAGGGTGGAGGATCCCCTCCAACAGGGTTCAGTGCAGGGTTCTCCAGCAGGACTGGGATATCACCAGCCTGCGATGTCTGTCTCGTTGCGGGTGAAGCGCAAACAAGTTGAACCAGTCCTGGAAGGCCTTTGGTGGAGAAGGCCCAAAGGAAGGGTCTGCGAGGCAGAAGCCATCAACCTCAGCATGCATTGACACAGCACCATGCTTACTGTCTCTCTCAACCTGAATAGGGAGAGGGAAGACTCTATTGCGGTAAGTCTCTGAGTTGTTAATGAGGCCTTCATAGACACCGAGTCTAGGTGGAGGCCTAGAAAATCTGATTGCTGGCTTGGCGTGAGGCAGCACTTTTGCAGGTTCATCCTGAGACTGAGCCACTGGAGGTGGTCTGTGACCAACGGCGTATGTGCCAGGGCTTGCTCCTGTGACTGAGCGCAGACGAGCCAGTCATCTAGATAATTCATCAGTCGAACGCCCTGAACCCGCAGGGGGCCAGAATGGCGTCCATGCACTTAGAAAAGTTGCGAGGAGCAAGGGACAGGCCGAAGGGGAGTACACAGTACTCGTAGAACCTGCCCTGAAACGAGAAGCGAAGGTATTTCCAGTGCCTGGGCCTGATGGGTATGTGAAAGTACGCATCCTTCAGGTCCACGGTGGTAAACCTATTGCCCGGCCGAATGGCCTGGACGACATGGCGGTGCGTGAGCATCATGAACAAACACCCGAAGGCGTTTGTTCAGAAGTCTCAGATCCAAGATAGGGCGGAACCTGCAGTTACTATCACCCCCCGAAAGGGAGTGGTTTTAACTGGAACTGAAGGCTGTAACCAGCCCGCACAGTCTTGAGCACCCAACTGTTGTTGGTGCTGGTTTGCCAGTATATTAACTGTGAGACAGGGTTTGAAGGCTGATGCGGCCCTTCAGGGATGCTGAGTCTTAGGCCGCATGGGGGGGCGCAGTTGCGGGACCCTTGGGTCGCTGGCGATTGCCCCTCTTTGCAGGTCGACTGCGCTGCGGGGCGGGTGCTGGGGCGGGTGCTGCCGGGCGTTCCGTAGGAGCACGAGCAGGCCTGGGCGTAGGCTGTCGCCCCCACAGGGGGGAAGCCCTAGCAGGCAAGGCAGGCTTCCGTGGAAGCAGCTGGACATACTGCCTTGATGCCTCCCTGGTCTTCTGAAGCATCTCCTCCACTGCGGGGCCAAATGTATGGCCAGGAGTGATAGAGGTGTCCAGGAAAGAGGACTTGTCCTGGTCCTGAACTCTAGCCTAGGAAAGCCAGAGTTGCTGTCTGGTGACCACTAGCGCCGCAAGGCATCGGCTCTTTGCTCTGGCCATGAGTTGGGACAGTCTGGCGACTTCCTCAGAGACCTGGTTCAGCTCTTGTCTGTGAGCTGCGGTGACCATATCAGGGAGCTCTTTAATAAGGATGGCCTGATAGACAGAGAGCATGCTTGACACATTGGAAAGCCAGGCAGCTTGGGAGCAAGCGGCATACGACATCTCTGTTGTCAGTAGGTCCTTGGCCGGTCCAATGCCCGGTGCTTGTACAAGGGCCGCAATGGCGGAGTCCAAACAGGGGGGAAGGCTGCCAAGCCGGCACCCTCCGCTCCCTGCATGGAAGAAAAAACCCGAGCTCCAGCCACCGATGCTGGGTTGGATCAGGAAGACTGAATCTCCCTGACAAAGTCGGGGAAAGGGGGCAGTGTCCTGTCCTATACTGGCTCCTTGTCTCTGTGCCATTCCACCCGTAGACGTTGAGCCGCTCGTACAACCAAAGCCTCAAACGCTGGTCCTGGAGATACCTCCGGTTCCTGTTGCAGCTTGTCCACCAAGTTGCAAGAACGTCCCTCATCATCACCAGACTCCTGCAGAGAGAGGATGTCCTCTTCATAGTCTAGGATGGCCTCATCAAGCTCAGGCTCAGGCTCAACAGTCAGAACAGGCTGCCGGGGAACCGGCGCAGCCGTAGTGCCAGGAGCCGACAACATACTCATCATGAGTGACTGTTGTCCCATCACCACGTCCATAAAATGACCAATCTGGTCCGTGAGGGCTGATATCCCACTAGGCTGTTTTTCCCTAGGGGACCTGGGGCACGCACACTTCTGCGTGGGAGGTGAATGCTCCTTAGGAGGGGAGCGACGAAGCTGCCCCACGCTCCTGGTAGGTGAGCAAGAGCGTCGTCCGAGAGATGGGGAGGGTGACCTGGATAGTTGCAGGCGGGCAGTAGATGCTGCTGTACCACCTGAAGGGGGAACAGACTCACAATGTGATCCCCTGCTAAAAGGAGATCCTTGCCCCACTGCCCTGTTGGCTCTAGCTTTTCGGACCAGCCTCTGGAACTTCCCACAGATAGCGCAGAATGCTGTGTCGGACAGAGACAAAGCAACATGTTCTGGACCCAGAAATGAAACACAAAATTCATGCGGGTCTTCTGGGGGCATTTTTCGGCTACAAGAGCCGCATTCGTGGAAACCCGGCATAGCGCACTGCACTTGCCCGGGTTGCACGGTGGGTACAAATGTGCACAGGGCACAGGAGCGGGTATGCGCACGGAGTGCACGATAAGTGCACGGGCACAGAACAGATGTGCAGCGATGAGTGCACGGGGTGCTCGGATGCGTGGGCGCACGGGCACCGATGTGCATGGAGAGTGCACATGCCACAGGTGCGGGGATAGCTGTTACAGCATGGATGTGCACGGGCACGGAAGTGCACAGGTATGCACGGGGCACATGGGCACAGATGTGCATGGGCACGGGTGTGCATGGGTTGCACGGAGCACAGGTGTGTACGGGCACAGGTGTGCACGGCACGGATGTGCCTTATGTGCATGGGGTGCACGGCACGGATGTGCCTTATATGCACGGGTGCGCGTGTCGCTGCAACGGTGTGGTGAGACACACTTGGGGAATAATCCCTCAGAAAACCTGATTTAAAATTTAGATCGGGAGATCTAAGCCAACACAAGGGAAAAAACTCTGTGTGCAGCTAGTGTCTGGAGCTGGCCATGGTCTATTAAAGACCGCTGCTGAGTGTCTAGCAGGCTATGATCTAAAAAGATCGCTGCTGTAGTGTTCCGTCTGGCCCACGACCAAAACACACACACACATCGTGTTTCTCTCTGAAAGAAAGAAAAACAAATGTTAGTACAAGTAATAAAATATACAGGTAATAACAATAAGCTCTTAAAGTAATAAATAACAACAGTAAGTGAGACACTCAAAGAGTCAGCATGCTGAAAAGAGTGAGAACGCTCGAATAAGCGACTCAGCCGAGTGCTTAAGGGGTAGTGCCAGCTGGCACGCCGAATATGACAGCTAAAGGCGGAGCAAAATTCAACCGAGCCCGGTGAATTGCGGTCCGCGCTCAGTGAACGTAACTAGGTTTTCAGTGAGATAAACCTGGGGAAGGGACAGCTGCCAGCTTCCTGTGCACAATTAAGGCAACGGAGGGTACAAACACTGAATTTTATTTTTTGTTGTTTAATAATCAGTGTTGTAGAACAACAAATAGATTATGCTCCATCTTGATCAGCAGCTGAAAGCAAAAGAGGCTGGGCTTCCTACACTCTGCATAGTCATTCAGCACCCGAGGGGCGGGGCGCTGATGTCAGAGCTACGGAGGCCTAAAGGCTAATTTATATTAAGCTCAGCATAATCCTATCACCTGATGGCAATACCCATTAGTTCCCATTAGTTGCTGGCTATTTTCAAATTAAAAGAGAACTGCAATCATTCCTTCTTGATTTGGAAATTTTGTAATCATGAAGTTACAGTAATTACTGTAAAATATTTCTAAGAAGTGTGTGTGTGTGTACTTTTTAGTTGTGTTTTGAAATATAGGCCAGAATTATATTTATTCTGAAAAAGTTCTAGAGTTTACACTTTAAAATAAAGCAGAAGATGTAAGAGCTTTGTTGTATGGCCCTGAGTAACCAATTTTCTTCTAAGGAAACTGTTTTAAACAGACAGTAGTTGATTTTATTCCTTGCTTCAATTTATAATTTTATAGCATTTTCTTAATAGTGAAACCTAAATCAACCGGTCACTGAAGAATCTTGGCATTGTAAAGCACAAGCATTGTCTATTTAATATGGCTCGAAGACATTAGGCTGCCGTTCCCAACAATCTGGTTCAATGATGCACTTTAGTATGCTACATTGATCTTCTATAGTTTAGCCATCTTTGCACTCTGCATTATCAGGAAGCAATCTTGTTGATGCTAAAAGGTTTTTTTTTTTTTCAGCTCAGTTCATATTTATTGGGCAGCAACTACTAAACAAAGACATAATTGGTCCAAATACATTTTATTAGCCACCAAAACAAGCCAATAAGATACTTTGCATTGACGAAAGCAACCAGTACCTGCAATCGACCAATCACAGCCTATTGTCAGCTTGACTGGCGCCCAGACAACATCTTTCAACAACAACAAACTGAGACAGACCGTTCAGTAATATGGCTCTATTCAGATATCTGGCACTGTCCAGATAAACTATAAGTAAGTCTGGCAAATGAAAAGTTATTTGTTTTAAAGGTTATTTTATTTTTTCTCTCATTATGTATGTAATCCTTTATGAACATTTTTAGGACTATTTTCCTAAAACTTCTTGGCAGAAGGGTACCTGATAAATCGTTACAAGTTCCTGGTAAATCTAAAGTGTTTTAAAGAAAATTATGAGAAGTTATTTTCTAATAACGATAGTGTCCTTTCGATGAAGGCGGTATTGCTTAGTAATAATTTCCTGCTTTGTAAAAATACGTTTTTCATATTACTGATGCTCTGATGTGAGCCTGCTCATGTGGGATTAATGTGTGTCATTAACAAATGGGTTTCCACACCAATCTTGAATTGATTAATTGATTTTTTTTCTTGATAAACCGTACTGACTGGTTATTTATGGGATTTAACTAAATGACCTTCTCTGCTTTTAAGAGGTGTTCGAGTTAGCTGATGGGACCAAAAAGGTTATCCAGGATGTTATGTTTCTCGAAAAAGCTTCTGATCTCTTTAGCATTCCATTATCCTCTCACTCAAAACCTGCGGGACAAAAAGGAGGAAACAGGAGGGTGCAGAGTATTGAAACCTCAGGGAAGAGAGCTTTGGTTTGTGAGAAGGTGTAATTTATGGGGAGGCATTTTGTTTTAGTGTTGGTGACTTGGTAGAAGGTTTTTTTGTTTAAAGTATAATTTGCTTGGGAATTTCTCCAGGTGATGAAGGTAAATAGCAGTCATCTGTTCTGTGAGGCTGTGTCTATATATTTGCATAGCTTTGTCTACAGTAGCAAGAGGTATTTCCAGCAACTGGTATAATATTATTGCATTTCTCCTTCTACCATCTCCAGGTATCCAGATAGATAGGTTAATAAATGGTAAAATGGTATAATTGGATTACTTTGAAGGAGCCTTATACAGTTGTTGTAAAACGTTGCACTAAAGTCACGTAAGAGCCAGTGAACCAGAAGCGTGGACTCTTTATAAAACAAAGAATAACTGACCTGATTTAATGGGGCTTTTAGTGTGGCAGGACAGCTGAGTGGTGACGTGACCAGACCAGGATGCTGACAGGGATTCACACAGGTACTTGTGTGTGAAATGTGCTGGTGCAACGTTTTTTTTATTCAAAACAATAATAGTAAAACAAAATTTAAAAAAAGGTAGACAAAAACAGTGCTCACGGAACAAAGCAAAATCTTGCACACAATACCAAACAAATAATGTGCTGGTCTGCCCAGCACGAGTAGCAATTGATTTATTTGTTTTACTTTTTGCTTCTTTCTTTCTATTTGTCCCATCTCTCTCATTCCTCCTTCCAACCCCCCCCCCCCGATCAGCAAATGCTGCAGGTTTTTTATCAATGGACCATCTCCAGATCAGTAATAAAATAATCAATGGTCACATTCTGCACAACTTTTAATTCACTGCCGACCGCAGTTGTCACGAGATGCCTGACAGAGACAAGCTGCTACCATTGTCTCTTCCAGACCACATTCAACTTCAGTAATAAACAAAACATCATATTTTAAATTAACACAAACCAGTAGATTTAAATCATACACACACAAACCATTCTTTTAAATACACACAAAACAATACATTAAATCACCCATTCTTAAACCCCAAAATAATACATTTCTTGCAGGACTTAGCCCTGCCCCCTGTTTATGTGCGGGGCTCTATTCTACCCTGCCACATGGAAACCATAGTTTTTTAGCACTAAATTAAATTCTCACTGCATGAAAGGACATTGTTAGAGCTGCCTATGAAAAGATGCTTCATTAAAAGCAAAGAACCATTTTACAGCTTCTGTAGCAATCAAACAAAAAAATGAACAAAATCTGACAATTAATGGAGACCCTGAAAATGGACAGCATTGAATGTAAATTTTGAAATACTCTGTCTGCCTAACATGAATAATTCTTTATAACGAGACACTCATTCCAGAGTTACCATGAGAGTATATGTGTTGTCTGTGATGTTTGATGTCTGTGTTCCTCTTTTTAAAATTACCTTATGCTTTTCATTTATTTTTGCTTCCATCTTGCATGGTGTTTGTGTTTTGTGAACTCTTTGGATAGTTTCTTCAATTTAAAAGTTGTATTAAGACCAACAAACAACACCATATGCAAATCAATTACTTTGTCAGTAGTATCTAGTATTTCTTTTTAAAATGAGCTTACTTTCTTTAGATGTTACTGTGACATTGAGAAAAAAGTCTGTGTACCCGCCCCCCTTTTGAGAGAATCATTTACAAAAAATTATATGGTGTGAACTCTTGGTGTGCTGGATGAGTTAATATTCCCCAGATGAAGAACAGTTTAATAACTGGTACTGCACTGTACGTTTAGTCAACTCATAATTCCCTAATTTTTTATAATTTTATTTTTCTTGTTACATGCTTGTTAGCTTAAATCCTGAAGTATAGAACTAAAAAGAATACAATTTGACATGTTCAGACACGCATCAATGATAAATCTGTGATCATTTTCTATATTTTGAGGTTTAGCTCCCACCTATGTGATATTATAAAATAAATCAAATGTACTTGCTCTAGAGCAAGATTTCTAAAACTTTTTCAGTCTGGGACCCCTTTTTTTCTGAGGGTCAACAACTCATGACCCCCAATTTCCATGTAAGTAAAATTTAAACATACACAGCTATATTTTTAAACAAATGTATGATTTCGGAACATTTCAATCACACACTTTAAAAGGTGCATTGGCAGTCAAAGACTAAAATTTAGTAATCTACACATTTTCAACTTCAAAAAAACATTAAAATGCACAATATATACTTTTCAGTGTGATGGGTGCACCTGCTTTTCAGCCGAGGCTTTATGCTGTTAATAAACATTCACTGATCATCTTCAGCATGGAGATGGTTACAGTATTTGCTTTTGATTGCAATCAGATTTGAAAATGCTGAATCACAAAGGCATGTCAATGCAAAAGGTACAATTGTTTAGGAAAAGTGAACTTCGGCATATTATCGCATGACAAATCCACAAGCTTGTCCTGTACTGCTGGGGGCAAGGCTGCATTTTTACAGCTTCTTCAAATGGGTTTCTTATCCAAAGGCTACCTGGTGCTGTGACTTGAGGAAAATAATGCCGCGGCTGGTTTTGTAGGCTTTGAAAGTGCGACAGAATGATGCCCTTTATCTCAACTCGCAGAATTAATTTTCTCTTGGAATCTGTCATCAGAGAGAGTTTCAAAACTGCCATTCTGCGCACATGAACACCAAATATTAAGCTTTTGAATGACTACTTCGATCTTGTCATTCATCAAAAGTAGGTTCATGTCACAGCCCTGTAGACTTTTTTGTTGAGTTCATTGAACCCATCAAACACATCTGTGAGATAAGCAAGCATTGCAAGCCATTGTGAATCTTGAAGAAGTCCAGCATAAGGAAATCGTTGTTTCTTCAGAAAAACCATTGCTTCTCGTCTCTCGTCGACCTTTGGTGAAGTTCACCACTTTTACAGCCTCATCAAGCACCTTGTGAAGATCAGCAGGCATATTCTTAGCAGCTAAAGTTTATTGTGTGCAACAAACTGATTTCCAGTCACCAGACCATGTTCTTTCACGTCATAGCTCTGGCACCATCAGTTCATACACTGCTCCCAGTCCAGCCCAGCATTTTTAACTGCCTCAG
The DNA here is from genome assembly GCF_017654505.1 of Polyodon spathula. Lineage (NCBI taxonomy): Eukaryota > Metazoa > Chordata > Actinopteri > Acipenseriformes > Polyodontidae > Polyodon > Polyodon spathula. Next base: position 40,483,973 of record NC_054539.1, on the reverse strand, counting down.
AAAAAAATGTCATGAATGCTTTCCACAGTAGCTCAACCTGAAAGTGGACGACAAAACAATACATGCTCCTGCACGGATCTATTGAAAATGTATCTTACAGACAGTAAGACCTGACACATCAGTTGATTCATTGAGCTGGATAGCAAAAAAGTCACACTTTCTCCCTGTTCACAAACGTCAGCAGCCATTTCATGAATGCGCTGTGCAATCAAAACGTTTGAAAGTGTTTGTGACAGAGACAGAATGATTCTTGGTGATAAATCTCCATCCCGACCTGTGAGGATGCTGTGTAAAGGGAACAGAGTGCCCTGGACAGGATGGCCAGACAATTAATTCCCAGGGTTAGACAGAAGTCGGTTATCTAGAAAGGGGGCTGAGATATGGTACACTAAGTCATTGACCCAGAAGGGAAACGATGTTTCAGCCGCGGATTGGAGGAGCGGTTGCACTCGTTAAACAAGGGGTCATGATTGTCGGTACAAAAGGGGATGTAGCAAAGTGATCTGTTCCTTTGAATGGAAAGCTGAACCGGAAGGAAAACCTGTGTTGTTATTGTGAGTGTTTTGTTTGTTGTCGTGTCTAAAAAATTGCTTGTTTTGTTGTTATTAGACGGCTAATACGATCAAGAGCTGTCGCCAAAGACCAGCACTTACCTGGACATCACTGCCCCAGTGTTCATGATTAGCTGTATTTATACCACGAGCACTATAACATTCACTGTGGACTTGTGTTTGTGTTTTGTGTTACGTGTAGATGTTTAAGATTGGGACTATTATTTCGCGGCCAACCCGTGGATTACAACGGAGCAATACACAGTGCTGTATTGCCTGTACTCATTATTATTTACTGTGTTTTGTCATCAGACTGTGGAATATAAAGTAAAACGCCATTGCACCTTGATTATCGTCTGTCTGTTTATTAATCACCACAGCACTCCTGCAACTGCACAGGTCCAAGCATAATAGTTGCCATGTCAGTAGCACATGGTGTTATATTGATTCAGCAATCGTGTGGGGCTTACTGCTTTTTGTTATCCTTAAAGCCACCATGTAGGAGGCACAGAGAGTTTTAGTATTAACACTGCTTGCTTGAAAAAGGATAGCCTGTTATTTTTTTCAGATTCAACTTCCTCTCAAAAAAAAAATCGCTTGGTTTGTCCTTCAGGGAAGGATGCTTGGTTTCTAAATGCAGCACATTTCTGAAGGCTTCATACTTTTATGAACAAGTATTTCAACACAAAGAACACACTGCAACTGCGGATTAGTGATGAATACAACATATGTAAACCCCAGCTCAATATATTTTTGGTGGTATTTCTGAATATATAAAATAATATATTAAAAATACAAAGTTCCATTTTAGTTTCGTCAGACCACAAAACATTTTGCCACATGGCTACAGAATTATTATTTTTTTTTTTGCATACTTCAAACGGGATTCAAGGTGGGCATTCCTGAGTAATGACTTCCTTCTTCCCACCCTACCATACAGGCCAGATTTGTGGAGTGCTTGGGATATTGTTGTCACATGAACACTTTGACCAGTCTTGGCCATAAAAGCCTGTAGCTCTTGCAAAGTTTCCATTGGCCTCTTGGTAGCCTCTCTGATTAGTCTCCTTCCTGCTTGGTCATCCAGTTTGGAGGGACGGCCTGATCTAGGCAGGGTCTTGGTGGTGCCATACACCTTCCACTTCTTAATAATTGTCTTCACCATGCTCCAAGAGATATTCAAGGCCTTTGATATTTTTTTATTCCCATCCCCTGATCTGTGCCTTTCAACAACTTTGTCCCGGAGTTCTTTTGAAACAGCCTTGGTGCTCATGGTTGAGTCTTTGCTTTGAAATGCAGTACCCAGCAGAGGGAACCTACAAGGATTGCTGAATTTATCCTGAAATCATGTGAATCAATACAATTTAACACAGATGGGGGCCACTTAACTTGGTGTGTGATTTTGAAGGTGATTGGTTACACCTGAGCTGATTTAGGATTTCTATTACAAGGGGGGTGGACAATTATCTAACCAAGCTATTTCAGTTTTTATTTTTAATTATTTTTCTGGAAGTTTCTAGAATATTTTGTTCACTTGGAAGTTGTGGGGTAGGATGTTTAGATAAATGAAAAAAAAAAAAAACCTTTTAATGCATTTTAATTCCAGGGTATAAGGCAACAAAATGTGACAACTTTGAAAGGGGGTGTAGACTGTCTATAGGCATTGTACTTCAGAAATATTGAAACTCATCTAACAATATAGACGGGACCCACAAATATGAAGCAAGGAGAAGAAAGTTGAAAGTATTAATTAATAGTGATATAGGGAATGTGCGTTGTTTTTGCAAGTCGATGTGCATAAAGGTAATAAAAATAAATAAATAAAATAATTGAATTTATCAAATCCTTTAGTACAGTATCTAAATGATTAAGAACCAATGCCACATGCTTTATATTTATCTTTACTTGTCCAGAATCACATGAAATGTACTGCAGTTAGTTCAAAATACAGCTGCATTTAGTAGGGACTCAGACACACATAACCTTGGTTCTGGCTTGCTTCTACTGGTTCTATATAAGCTTTCAGTTAGATTACTTGTAAGGCTCACTCACTTCTTGAACATTTTTAGCCAGCCACATCCATTAAGTTCTTTGAAATTACAGCCAGGTGAAGCTGTAAGATAACACTGGGAGAATGTTTTTGGTGCTTCTGTGCCTACAGTAAAACCTATTCATCATTCATATGCCTGAGGTGTATTCGAGGTAGGCGCTGTGAGGCAAGTATTCTTGCAGTTTTGCATATATTGGGAGCACAACTTATCTAATTGCTATGAAACCTGGTAGTAATATTGCAGTATTTAGTACAAGCTATCGAGAGTATCAAATTATTGAGATACTGTGTCTGTCTGTCTGTTCATTCATTTATCTGTCTGTACAGTATGTCACACTTAATTTCTGGATGATTCAGCATTTAAATAAAAAAAAAAATCCATGCTGAAAACTATTTAACACAGATACATTTTCTTCTGATGAACTAACATCGACTAGCAAATGATTTTTACTACAACTAATTAATATAAGGAGTTGTTACCGTGATGGGAGGAGATTTCCCAGGTCTCACAAAATGACTGTACTAATGGTGTAATTTTCTGCATTGTAATTAAGTGTACTGTGTATATATAAGGTTACTTTTCAAACTGAGATATAATTTAATATTTATTAAAAGGACTATCACAAAATTCCTTTTTGTTCATCGCCACATTATGTAGGGACAAACTGACAAAGCCACATATTTATTACTAAGAAATGTGCACAGATTGTTCTCACTCAGATGCAAGTGTCTGTCTGGTTTCACACAGTCAATGACTGCCACAGCAACAGCAGAGTAAACAGAAGTCAGATTTTGTTTCTGTTGTAACGCTGAGTAACATATGCAGCAGATTAGATGCTGCATGTGGTTTGTATGGCTGAGTCTAGTGTTTCTTTGGTGAGGTGAAATAAAATGGAGTCCATATTGGCTTTCAAATTGAGTTGGAAAACTATTTTCTTGTTTCTGACGCATAACTGCAGTAGGTGTTGTGACAGTGATACAGGGCATCTACGTTATAGAATTGTAATCATTTTATTCGAATAATCTGTTTGAAAATTGTAATCATTTAGATTATTGGTTTTTAACCCTGGTCCTGCGGGCCACCTCTGTCTACTGGTTTTCATTCCAACTAAGCTTACCCAACTTACTTAAGTAGACCCTTAAGTGAAATTATCATTTGCTTAATTAGACTTTAATTGTTTTCAGCTCTTAAACAGTTGCAGAGTTCAAGTTACTTAGAAAATGTTATAGCTAATTTGAAATGTGCAACTGTTAAGAGCTGAAAACAGTTGTGCACCGCCCTCTAGGAACTCTGGTCCACGGTCGGCAGTGGAATAGCCTGGACTCGAACCGACGACGATCCAAGCTATAGGGTGCATCCGGCACTCTATGTGGATCGCCTTTACTGGGTGCACCTCTCAGGAGCCCCAGGCACCCTAGATTTGACTGGCAAAAGATAACATTAGTTTATTGGAGATCACAAAGAAAAAAATTCTTCAGCGTGAAACGGTAACCTTTTGACTTTCTTTTTTGTTGAATTTATTGACCCTTTGCTGCATTACAGCTCTTCATTAAAATTATGTTCTTTTTATTTTAAGTTTTCAGGGCATTTTGTTAATGGCACGTGTGCAAGACACAAACCTCAAAAGCTACCAGGTATGCTTCTGGGTCATCCTCCGTTGTCATTTTCAACACCTGTGCCTTCATTGCAGGTGCTGTTGCAGGGTGTGGCGTTATTGCAAGACCTACCCTCTCAATGAGCGCCATGTACCTCTCCTCTCTGTCTCTCCTCAGTCTCCCATCTGTGGTCCAGTGCCTCCAGCCTAGTCACGTTATCTGACACTGTGTGGCAAAGTGGTTAGCAGTGTACAGGTGTAGGAGTGATACAGTGTGCAAAGAAAAGACAGACAGTGATAATCCAATCAAAAAGTTATTTTTAATGCTGTAATCCAGATCTGGTGACCAAACACTAAATCCCAGGCAATACACAGCAATGTGTATTGTACACACACACAGTATACAAACATGGTTGCCCGTCCTGGGTGAGTGCTGTAGTGCTCATGGTGGAAATACAGTTTATCCTGATACAGGTGCAGTGATGTCCAGATTAGTACTGGCCTCTGGCGACAGCTCCAGAATGTGTTAGCCATCCACTGATAGTAACACATATCAACAATTAGTGACAAACAAACAAAACACTCATCATACGATACGATAAATACAATACCGTTAAGCATGACACCTTGGTAAACGATTGCAGCCGCTCCTCCAATCCGCAGCTGCCACATCGTTTCCCTTCCAGGTTGATAAGTTAGTGCACCGAAGTTCCACCCCCTTTCTAGATGACAGACTTCCTTTTAACCCTGGGAATGAATTGTCAGGCCAACCAGTCCAGTTACTTGGCGCCCTGACAGGTTGGGAGGGAGATTTACCACCAAGAATCATTCTGTTTCTGTCACAGTACCGTCTTTAGTGGGGATCTGTGTTTTAATATGTCGACACAAATGGGGAAGGGCTCTATCGCCCCCTGCACAAAGCCTGCTCATCCTCCTGTTCAAGGACAACAAAAAGACCTAGCAGCCCTAAGCGACGCTCTGCCCTGTCTCCCCCGAGGAAGTGGTCTTGTAAGTCTATGCATTCCCACGGCATGAGGGAGAGAGACACGCCTGCAAGACCAGCTGTAGCCACTGCGGAGATTCCAGCCTGCACTGCTCTTTCACCTCCAACACAGGTCTGAAAGAACTGGATCAGTTCTTCCAGTGGCTAAAGGAATTTGAAGATCTAAAACGGGCTTGGCATCCACAGCCAGTAGCCCCTGTGGTGGTCTCTGGTACCGCAACACCTACGATTGCACTCAATCAACAGTACTACTCCACAGATGCAGCCGGTCTGGTGGCCTTAACAGGCAAATGGACAGAATTTGTCCTTTTGCTGTGATTCAAAGTCTCTGCACCATATGGATATTTCTCTATTTAATTTATTATGATACCTCAGCCACCTGCTTCACAAGGGTCTTTTCCTATCCTCCTTCAAGGTTGACATTGCTGCTCTAACATGCTACCTAGCTGGGAAGGTCACCCTGTAGGTTCCCACTGTATGGCGTCTACATTCGGGAGGGAGGGGGGTAGGTTAACCACCTAAGGCCCCCAAGGGAACACGTTGTCCCTCAATGGAGGCTTAGCCTAATGCTCAACAAACTTATGGGACCACAGTTCAAACCCATGACTACATGTAAAGAGAAATATCTCAGTTGGAAAACAGCATTTCTACAAAAGGGTATGTGACCTCCAAGCCTTGGTTATCAGTGCACCGTACTTCCAGTCTTTCAAAAATTGGATTGTCTACAGGCCCCAGTTCCTATCAAAGATGTTAATAGAGTTTCATTTGGATCATAAATTTGAGGGGGACAGACAACACCTAATTGATGTCTGGAGACCCCTGAATTTCTACATACATAGGATTCTCTATCAGACCACTGTAACAACTGTTATTTATCAAGCTCTTTATCTCACAAACCCTGGGCAAACCTGTCTCCAAATAGGCAACTCAAACTGGATCACATCCTGCACAGAGTTCGGTTACAGCCTTGAAAAGAAACCATCTCCAGAATCTATCAAAGCGTACTTGGTTAAGGGAGTGGCTAGTAAGTGGGCAAAACTAAAATCAATCTCAGTATAGGACATCTGCAGCGCTGCTACCTGGGGCTCATTCGACACCTTTATTAAGCATTATAACTTGAGTGTGTCTTACTCTCGGCCTACTTTTTCTCACTGTGTTATCTGTGGCCTAGGCTGTTATTTAATTTACCACCCTCTTGTCTCCATCCTTTGGTATGGTTCATGTTCACTATACGACATGAGAAAGGTCTCCCTTCTGCCTGTGAGGGCGCTGTGTAAAGTGAAGAGTGTGCCCCGCACTGGATGGTTTGACAGTTCATTCCAGGGTCAGTTGGAAGTCGGCCATCCAGGAAGGGGGCGGAGCCACAGTACACCAAGTCATCGCCCCAGCCAGGAAGATGTTTGTTTTTGTTAGACGGTTAACACGTACCAGGAGCTGTCGCCAAAAGCCAACACCAACCTGGACAACACTGGACTACTGTTCACTAATAAATTGTATTTCACCACTCGCTCTTAAAAAGCACTCACTTTAGAAATGTGACTGTAACCGTGTCTGTGTTCTGTGTGTGTATTTGCTATCATTATTATTTCAGGACTAAACCCCATGGATTTTACTGAGCAGTACACATAGCTGTGTATTGCCAGTTATTATTGTTTACAATTGTCAAGTGACTTTGGATTATAAGTAAACCATCATTGCACCATGAACATTGCTGTTGTTTATCATTACTTGAGCACCGCATCACCTGTACACCTGCGCACTGCAAACTACATTGCCACAGTCTAATTTTCAAAATTTGGACAATGATCTGGAAATTACGTTTGGTTTTATGGAGGAGGGACACTGACTTTGTCATAGGGATGCACCAAATCCAAGTTTTGGGGTTTTGGCCAAATACTGAATCCATCTCAAAAGATTTGTCTGAATACTGAATCTACAAAAACTGTCAAGAAAACTGAAGGAAACTGTTCAATGAAAAACAGACTGGCAGCTACTAACAAGGGACGTGCACAAGCTATAGTTGTGAGCCTTTTAGTTAACAGTATTTTTATTACTGAATGGAAATATATCCCTGAATAAGATTTCAGTTTGAAACCTACACAACTTACCGCTAGCCCCCACCCCCCACAACAGAAATGTCAAAATACAGAACCGTACCTTTACAAGAAAGGAGAGCTGCATCTTTGCCGTAACCCACTATTTTCTTTAATGACGTTTCAACCTGTGTCACCTGATCTGAGAGTGGGGTTGCCAGCAGGCTCCAGAATCTCGGGACACTTTAAGGAAAGTCAGGTTTTGTAACTCGCCTCTCTAAACTGCAGTGTCTTCAGTAAAATGAGTGTGAATTGTGCAAACTGACGCTAAATTAATTTAATTATTTTACTTAATTGTTGTCAAAAGCACACAAGCTAGGTTTTTTTCCATCAATCGGACCTATACAGCAGCTGATTGGCTTTCTGAGTCTCTGGGTGAGACTGTGTGAAGCAAAAAATATTAAACCAATAGAAACTGTACTTGCTGTCACAAGGTTAAATGAAAGAGTTGCACTATTTTGATAGATATTGTTTACTGTAGAAATGCGAAAAAAAACCTGACCTGCCTTAGTGTCCCGAGGAGCCTGTTGACAACCCTATCTGAGAGTGTGGAAGGGTGGTGGGCAATTCACTGATACAGGAGACAGACAGATGAATTTGGCAACACCGCACAGGTGCCCAGCTTTATTTCAGGGTGCTATTTTTTCTTTAATCCCACAGATGGCGCTGTGGATCCGTGGTCTGATTTACCAACGATGGTAAACAGAACCACTGGCATACCAAGTGATGGTACACAATACCGACACCCTTGCAGGTGCTTCGAAACAATAATTCAAAACAGAAGGCACAAAGAAACAGGGAAAATAAAACAGTAACAAAACTACAAAGAAAAGGTGCTGCACTTTGCAGCGATATCCCGGTCGCCGCTGCCCGTGCGACCCGGATCACTGTCCTACGTTGCCGGCTAACTAGCCTGCTCTGATATACTAATTGGGTCTGCCCAAGGGTTCCCCGCCCTCAATGTCTCGCTCTGAACCTCCGTTTCTTTCTCTCCCACTGGTTCTAGGTCGTGGACCAGCGCTTCCGCACTCTCGGCGCGTTTAACAGGGCAGACCTGAGGAAACAACAGAGTGTTAATTTATAGGGCTAACAATCTCCCAAGACTCGCCTCTCAGCCATTCAGAGAGGGGGAAAGTCCACACACCCACTTTCCCACCTCCCCGTGTCACTGCCATGATTCACAGGCGGTTGTTGGACGACTGCCGCCCTCTTCCTGCAGCCCTGTGAACACGCCAGCAGAGTCAGCACAGATCTCCCCGGCTACAGAGAGCTATGAGGAAAAAATTACCGTGATGAGTGACCTGAATCTCCCTGTGAAATAAAACCCACGTTGATTTAAATGCACCGTGTGTGTAACACATACCAAATAGGCTACAAAATAGTTTTAAAAATATTTTAATAAAACACAGTAGTTCCCAAAAAAATCAACTTAGCACATTTACAATAACGTAATTTAATTTACTAAAGAATATATTTCAAAGTTGTAAAGTTACAATAAATATCTATTTTTGTGCACTGATTTTTATATATATATATATATATATATATATATATATATATATATATATATATATATATAAAAATTTCAGTATGATCTCTAGAACATGTTTGACAAACAAAGCAACAAAACACAAAAGTCTACAAGTTTACCGTTACTATACAGTGCCTTGAAAAAGTAATCAGTCCCCATCCCTTTTTTCACATGTAAGAGTCTCAGATTCCGAATTTGAAATAGATTAGGATTTTTTCCCACTGATCTGCAAAGCCTTGAGCATGTCAAAAACATTTTTAAAAGCTTTCAACAATTTACTAAAATGAAAAATGTAAATTATCAGATTAAAAAAGTATTCATACCCTTTGTAATTGCAAGTCTAAATTTGCTCAGGTGCAATATATTACCTCAACAAGTCACACAATTTGTTGATGGACTCCAACTGTGTAAGAAATTGGTGGATCACCTGCTTTAAATTAATTTGTCAGGATAAATACCGCTCTCTCTGTATGGTCGCATAGTATGGTAGAGACTTTCAAAAGAAAGAATCAAAATGAAGATGAAAGAGCATTCTAAGCAAGTCAGAGATGTGATTATAGAGAAGCACAAATCTGGGGAAGGGTACAAAACCATTTCAAAGGCATTGACCATCCCTCTGAGCTCAGTGCAGTCCATCGTACAGAAGTGGGAAAAATACGAAACTACCACCACACTGCCTAGGTCAGGCCGCCCCTCTAAACTTAGTTGCTGACAAGAAGGGCACTTATTAGGGAAGCTACTATGAGTCACTCTGAATGAGTTACAGAAGTCAGTGGCTGCGATGGATGGTGATGTTCATGTACCAACAATCTCCAAGGCAGTCCACAAAAAGGGGCTTTATGGGAGAGTGGCAAGGAAGAAGCCCTGGCTGAAAAAAACCCATATCCTTGCTCGCAAAGAGTTCACAAAACGTCACCTAGAAGATACTGCAGTTATGTGGCAGAACGTCTTGTGGTATGATGAGACTAAAGTGGAACTTTTTGGCCTGAACGCTAAGCGGTGTGTGTGGCGTAAATCAAACACTACCCCCCCCCCTCCGTAAAGTATGGTAGCATCATGTTATGGGGATGCTTTTCAGCAGCAGGGACTGACTGGCAATATTGTCAGGATTGATGGGATGATGAATGGCGCACAATACAGTGAAATCCTGGATAGAAATCTGTGCCCCTCTGCCAAAAAACTCAAACTGCGGAAGAATTTTGTCTTTCAACAGGACAATGATCCAAAACGCACTGCCAGATCAACACTGGAGTGACTTAAAATGAAGAAAATAGATGTCCTTGAGTGGCCCAGTCCTGACCTTAACCCCATCGAAAATCTGTGGCAAGACCTCAAAATTGCTGTACAGCTTGAGCAATTTTGCAAGGAGGAATGGGCAAATATTGCTCCATCATGGTGTGCAAAGTTAATAGAGACTTATCAGAAAAGACTACTGGCTGTAATAGCTGCCAGAGGTGGTTCAACAAAGTATTGACCCAGGGGGATGAATAGTTAAATTATGACATTTTCAGTTTTTTTAATTTTTATTATTTTATCGTTTACTATTTTCTTTATTTTTTGGTGGGCTGTGAAGAAGAATGTGTGACTCACAAATAAAAATTCCTAATGCAACAAAATCATAGGCTATGAGACTCTTAAATGTGAAAAAAAGGGATGGGGGCTGAATACTTTTTCAAGGCACTGTGTATTGCAGTTTTACTGTGAAAAGTGTGATCTGATGTGCTGTTGCATACGGGGGTATGTTTGCATTCAGCAGCTGCATGACTATTTCGTGCTTGCGCCACCAGTAATAGGGAGTTGAGAGCTGCAAGTTCATCAAACATGTTCTTATTAAATACAACAGTTATGTTCAATACCAGATTTGTGTCTTTATTTAAATAAGAACTGCACACATTGGAGGGATGTATTAAAATGGATGTGTGTCTGGGCAGCTGTAGGATTCTGAGTCTAAGTATTCGTCCGAATCTGAACCATGCTCAAAACTGTAGGTATTCGGGCCGAAATCAAAAAGGTTTTAGATCACAATGATCTTTGCATAAGAGATCAGTTTGTTCTCCTTACCGAAACAATGTGGAGACTGGGAGTTCACTTGATCTGTGAAGTTTGTTATCTTATGAAGAAACCATATTACAGGTTTTCTTCGTATTCATATTAAATGGGCTGCAGTAGATGTTTTGTAAACTTGGGTGCATTGTGTCATTTCGCCACCATAAATTTATAACCACCTGTTAACAAAAACCATTGAATGAATTTGTTTGCTTAATTTATAACAGTTATTTTTGGTTTAATTTAACTAAATGGAGAGCACTGTAGAGTTCACGGAACAAGAGCAAGAGCCGTGTGGAGGAAGAAATTTGAGGATTGAAGGAGGGGAACATGCTTGTGACTTAGAAAAGAGGACAGGGTCTCCCCTTGACTTCCAGAAAGCTGCCTTCATAGAGGTGAGACTGGAGTGGCTTGGCCACCAGGGCTGGGAAGCAAGCTTTGTCCCGGGATTTAAGAGTGATGGACAGGTCTCCACAGTTGACAACCCTATGATCTAGAAATTCTGATGTGGCTATGAGAATAGAGACAGTTAACGTGTTTAATAATGTTGTGCCAAAGCTGTGGATAGAGAGAGTAGTGGTGGACTACGAAAGGAGAAGAGGAGCCAGATCTAGAAGCAGTAGCGAGGGTAAAGAATGACAGCTCAGTAGCAGGGGCGGCACAACAGGAATGGCGGAAGTGTCAGGCGCAGCTGGAGTGGCTGACATGGGAGAAGGGAGAGCCGCTGGTTCTAAGTGAGCAATTCAGTTTTCAAGCGCATCCAGGGGCCTGTTGTACTAATGGGATCCGATCTTGATCTCAATTGTGTTGTGCTAAACAGATCTGAGCTCAGATTTGAGCCTACTTTTGAAAAATGGAGGAACTAAATCATTTTATTCAAAACTGTCAGACACGTTGGGTTTTTAAAGATAGGCTAAACCATCTTGTTTTTCGGCGAGGAAGAAGTAAGAAGACGGTATAGATTAACAGTGGGTACCATAATTAAATTAATATAATACTTACATTGCTGTTTTAAGTTTTTTAATTTAGTTTTGATTTCCCCAAGAGTCCTGTTTTGTCCAAGGCTAATAAATTGAAACAATAAAGGAATGTTTTCTATCTGAAATATAAAATCGTGAAATAAAATATGAGTTGTATCGTATCATATATGAGGCTATATCATATCCCAGTATTTTTATATAAATTTGATATACTAACGTTACCCCATACATGTATTGTTATTATTATTATTATTATGATTTATGTGTAAATATGTCGGCAAAAGCTGTGTTATTTTTTATTTGTATTTATTTAAAAAATGTGACCGTGTAGCCATATTGTTTTTGTATGGTGTTGCAGCGTGGATGGGAATCCCCATCCACATTAAAAAAAACCTTGTGCAGAAGGTGGCCATCTCCCTATTTATTAATTGTTTAATTAATTGGTAGATGGTCAAAAGCCTGCAAAAATGGTGTGTGTGAGTGAGAGAGAGAAAAAAGGAGTTTAAAACTGCTAAAATATAGGAACAGTGAAAGCGATTGCTCAGCCTGATCTATGGTTTTGTGTGCGAGATTTGTTTTTGTTTAAACCTTTATTTTGCTCTGTGAGCAAGTGTTTTTTTTATCCATCCACGCTGCAACACCATACCAAAAAATGCTTCTACGCCATAACATATATATTTTAAATAAACAATAACACTGCTTTCACCGTCATATTTAGACATAAATCATAATAATAATAATAATAACAAAAACCAGCCCCTTTTTAATAATGTGCAGGGCTCTCTCCTGCTGCCCTGTTACAAGGCCATATAAAATTAGACATTTACCTAGTGACAGCTGTCAATATTTCCCCCCACGTTTTATGTTTTAAGTAAGTGGTTATATTTTCTTTAATTCTACCAGTTTTATAATTTCTTCTTTTCCCCTATGTGCTACAGCTAACGCCTCCTCCTCCAGGAAAGTCCACCTTCTTGACATTTTGTTTAGTCTGCTCACATGCAAAAGACACTGTCACTGTATAGTTACCTCCTTAGTTACCACACACGCTGCTTAATAATCGGATCAAAAAATCGGATCAGTGGAGCCAGATCCTGATCAGTTTAGTACAATGCCTTTTCAGGATCCGGCACCAGTGAGCCCTGATCCGATCCTGTTTTTTGATCTCGTTAGTACAACTGGCCCCAGGTGGTCGATGACTGAAGAAACTGCAGCGTTGACAGGCTGAATGAGAAGCTTGATGTCATTGGTGATTTGGAGGCACAGGTCGAAGAAGAATCATGAAAAGCCAGTGGATCAGGTTAAATGGCAGGATCGGGAGTTTGGAGCTGCCCAACCGAGGTTAGAGGTGAAAGGAGCGATTCGAGAGCTGGCATGCACAGCAGGGGAGGAATGTCCATTGAAAAACCTGGCTCCGAAATGGTGAGGAGGAAAGAGAAGCTTGGTAAATGAAGAAATCTGATCGTTCCCTGCCAGAATTAAAATTATTTTTTTCAAAAGCGTGTCAGTGGGCCAGTCTTTAACCCTTTGCAATTTATTCAAATGACTAGAGACTTGTGCTTTACGTCTTTTTGATGATGTCGGACAGGGTCCAACATCGGACTGGAAAGGGAAAATTGTAATGTTGGACCTGGTCCGACATAGGACCACAAAGGGTTAAAGAAAAGCCAAGCTGAAGAAGCATCCCTGGGGCAAAGGCAGTTAAAGCAGCAGGGAGGATTAGTAACATCAAAGGTCTGGGTGACCTGGACAGCAGGAGCGGGCACGCGGGGATCAGTTGAAGCAGCAGGTCCAGCACTGGCAAGGGTAGATGGATCAGTAGCGGTGTCAGATGGAGGAGCAGTAGGGCAGATAGATTTTTTTGGTTGGATTTTGAGTTGAGGATTCCGATTCAGAAGAGAAAGAAAAGTGTGGTAAGGGGTAAAGGAATTAAGTAGAATCTGCAGTTTGTGTAGTAAGACACAAACAAAAAAGCAAGACAGAGAATAAGGGCGTGACCTAGGGTTTAAATAGGAAGTTTGAAATATATAGTTCCTGCCCCCAGAACCAGACTTTAGGTTAAAATTTGTATGCATTCTGAATCTTTCATCATTCAATAAAGTTTGAAATGTATAGCTTGGCATGCCATCGTAAACGTTAGTGTAAACATTAACAGAACATTTTTCAATACTCTTACTGTATACTCTTACTGCATTTTGGAGAAAACATTTTTGCCTCAGAGGGCAGATGTAGCAATGTGTTGTTATTTTCCAGCCTGGTTTCAACTGTGCCTCAACAAGTACAGTGCAGCTTTTACCCAAGCCTTTGACAGAGCAAGAGATATGGCTATGCACCTGTTACTGGGGCTCTTGTCCAGATCTGACCGTTTGAAAATGGAATTCCCAGCTGCCACCACTTCCTAATAGGATTTTAAGAGGTGTTGCAACTGCAAGACTAAACACATTTTGTATATAATAATTTGTATACATAAAACATGTAAGCATGTGAGGCTTAATAGTGTGTCTTGAATTGACAATATTCATTAATATTTTTTTTTTTTTTTAGATTAGTTTACAGTAATCTTAATTCATGCTAACTTAGCTGCCAAGCTAAACAGAATGCTACCTGACTTGCTGTTCTGAAACTGTACCATATTCTGATATAACCTTTTCTTAATCTTGGTAAACAGAAAAGGTACGCTGATTGAGTTATGGTAGTTACCGTTGTCAAGTGAATATATAATGGAAAGAGTCACTAGCATAACTTTCTAAACTTATCTAACTGACATTTCTACTTATGTTTCTGTACAGATCTGGACATTCTAACACCACATGCAATACTACATTTGTTGATAATAGTAGAAATAGACAGTCAAAGAGTGGAACAAATCTTGTTCTTGTTAAAGAAGCCAAACATATAGCACTTGAACTCTTGGAATTGTGTGGCCTTGTCACATTTAACTACTGTGTTCAGAAAGAGAAGAAGGAAGTCATATATCTGACCAACAAAAGTGAATGTACAAATGGCTGTATTTGATTGTAAACTGGTTGCTGAATTAATTGTAACAATTTTGTAATTATATAATCCTTTAAATGGACACTCTTTAGCAGTTTTAATAAAAACTGACTTTTTAAAAAATTATTATTAAAAATGATTGTGGGACACTACCACCTTTTTAGCTACTGTAATTTTTAAAACGTCACCAGTGTTAAAAAATGTTACATGGGAAATTGTTTTTGCAGGTCAAAGGCCTACTGTAAGCTTCTGACCTGTTACTGCTTGTGACATTTAGTGGAACACACTAGTGGCAGTGTGCATGTTGCAGAGCACCACCAAGCACCAGAATGGACAGTGCTGTCAAACACAGTGTGACATTTCCAGGATTTGATTGTGTGTTCTTCATGACAAAATGCTCAAGTCTAGATTTAGCATGCAAATGGTACTCCCAATTCATATCTGTGCTATAAAACCAACACAAAATACTCTATTGTGTTTTGCATGATTTTTGTATTTATGAAGAGCTTGAATCTTGTGTGATAATGTGGTTCTGGTTGTAGATTGGCCGGAATATTGTGTAACTGTAGCTGAAACTACCATTTGGGGAATGTAAACAAACTTGTAAGCTAAGGTCTGGTGAAGTAGAGTCAGCCTTTCTCTGTGTTTGATGTCTCTTCACACACCACAACCTCAACGTATTTTACCCTTGAAGCTACCTCTTGGTTTAACTTAGTTTCCAAAGCAAAAAGGGTGTTTTGCTTATTGTAACAGTCTGTTATTTCAAATACACAGGTTGTTACTTATTGCCTGATTCATGTTACAGTATGATTGTGGACTGGTGAGTGAAAAGCATTCAGGTAATGTGATCTAAACACTAGCTTTGAACTGTTATGTAATTCAACAGGAGGTGTGGATTAGGGGCTGCTGGCAGTGCAGCAAAAAAGGATAGGCATCTGTGTGGATCCCAAACTTGGCCTAGGAATTTGTGTGAACAGGAATAGATCTAACTCCCTACAGGCATAGCACAGCTCGGTAATGGCGATACACTGTTGATCTGAGAAATCCATTCAGCTTGGCACATGATCCAGAAGGAGCACACATGATCCAGAAGGAGCAATTTGAATTATTTGGCCACAGAGAAAGCAAGCCAAAAACATCTACCTCTTTCAACATGCATCTCCAAAAATTACTTTTTTTAAAAATATTTATCTATTTATTATCAAATTATATCATTTGTTAATATTTCTGCATTCATGGATATGTGGAATGTTTAATAAAGTCACCAGCACATTTTGCCTGTAGGGCAGTCTCTGAGCAAACCTGAGCATTAAAAAAAATATCTGACAAACTTAACTGCTTCAGAAGGTAATCAATTGCCAGTCCCTGTACCTAGTCGTGTTTTTTTACCGTGTCATAAGAAAAGTGCAGATTACAGTAATACATGATAATTAAAAACATCAGGGGATAATAAACAGACACAAAATGCAGATGGTTTAAACTAATCCTTTTATAACCCAAATCCCTTTTTATCAACAGCAACCTGGCTCTTTTGTGATATACTGTGTTTTGTATTTTTATTTTAAAGACGTCAAGGAAACAGCTTGTGTCACTGCAGTTGAAACTATTTGGTGAAGGTAAACAAACTGGTAGGCTAGTTAGTAATTAGTGAGTAGCAATGAAATATAGAGCAAAAAAGGTTTATCAATTGAAGTATGTAGTAAACGGTTGCCTAGAGATCATATTTTACTGTTGTGAACATGACTGTGGGACACTGAAACTTTAAACTAATTGGAATGGTTTGAGTGCTAATTTAGAGAACATTGATTTATGCATTTATGAGAAAGCAGATCCTGTGAAGGGTAAAAACGTAATGCATTTGCCTATTGTTAATGCCTTCTTTCTCCAACCATAATTGTCCCTTTTCTCACCATAAAAAGATTGCATTCTAACCTTAAATCATGGGTGTGAATGATTGAGCTGGCATGAAATAAAGAAGTGGGCGGTTTGTATGTTGCTTTTGCAGTGTGCTTTCATGATTGTCATTTCCTTATTCCAGTAGTGTGGTTGCAGCTTGCTACAACTACAGCCTCTCTCCACTCTCCACTAGAAAGAAAGCACCTGGAACAACTTAATCACAGGGGATTTGTTGTTAATTTTAGAAGTCCTCATGATACCGCGTGTGAATCGTTGATAAAACAAACCACTGCTGGAGTGCCAGGGCCTGGGCAGCCTTGACACAGTGACAATAATTACAAATATGTGAACATGACAAGCATTTCCTCCTGGCAGATCTGGGCACAAGCTCTGTGGTTTACCTTGAGAGCTGAATAATCCCAGACTACAGTAGAAAAAACGCTTCAGTACAGCATTTCTATTGTAACGGTTAAAGCTGGACATATCCAATATAATGTGTCTCAATCCAGAATGATGGTTGGTTTCAACAATATAGCAGTTCGTTTTAATAATACATAGTGGCAGAGAGCCCACCTGGCTCAACTGGTAATGTACCCATTGCAGGGACATCTGAAGCATCTTTTACAAGAACTCCCACATCTTATGTCTACTTTTCTTGTGACTCGCATGCAATTCTTACACGTGACGTTGGAAGACTGGGATAACATGAACACAGAAGTTAAGGATATATATAGTAACAAAAATACATAATTTGTGCCTTTTTTAATGTAGCGAATTGAGAAACCTACAAAGACATGCAGTAAGTACAGTTTACTTAATTTATTTAATTAGTTATAACTCTAGAACCTAAACCACCACCGGCAGTCATTATGACAGTTACATTTTAAACAAGATCAATATTAAAATGAAAGACAAGCTATCGGATACAACTCAAGTTTTATTGAAGCATGTCATATCAAACATCTATACAGCCAAAACGGCGTATTTAAATGAACAAATAAACATTATTTTCTAACTTCCCACATCCAAAGCACTACTTTGAAAAATGAAAAACTATAATAAAATAAACATTTCAAAAGAAACTAGTGTGTAAACAGGTATATGCACATACAAACTGTAAAAACAAAATTATGTGTGTTTTCTCTCGCGTGTGTCACTGCAGCACAGAATCCAGCTTTGCAGTTTTCTGATCGAAATGTTTCTGCCAAAGCGCTGTGGCTAGCTTTAAGACGAAATCTGTCCTATTGATATTTTTCTCAGTGCATTCCTTATACAAAACGAAGGAATTGATGGCTGCCAGGTCCAGTAGAGATAACAACAGGCTTGCTTGTTTGTGTGTCTCTCTCTTTCTCTCATTCATATATATATATATATATATATATATATATATATATATATATATATATATATATATAATATAGTATATTTGTATTGTAGGTTATATTCAAAATAAAAACATGTATTGTAAAAGGTAATCAAAATTACTGCTTTGGCGGAG
Organism: Polyodon spathula; assembly: GCF_017654505.1. Lineage (NCBI taxonomy): Eukaryota > Metazoa > Chordata > Actinopteri > Acipenseriformes > Polyodontidae > Polyodon > Polyodon spathula. The sequence continues at coordinate 40,465,742 of NC_054539.1, read as the reverse complement.
GGTGGGATTATAACTTTCGTGATCCTGCCTTTCAAATGCCGTCACTGTGTTTAATACATATATTTAGGAAAAGTCATAAACGGAGATCTGTATAACTTTCAGACACGTAGAGTAATTGAAATTTGAAAAGTGACTGCTGTGGCGGTTCTAGTGTCCAGTTGAGGCTCAAGCAGTGGAACTTTTTGGATGAAAATGTGCAAGTCGCAGATCAGAGGACGCGTCACCAACCTTTATCCAGCTTCTTCACCCGTCAAGATGGTCTCTGCTTCTGCCACAATGTTACCAGTCTGTTCGAGGCAATCGGAATCACCTGTAACCAGAATGAGTGGCGCCTCTTCATTGACAGCTCATCCAGGAGCCTCAAAGCCGTGCTGCTCCATAATGGTAACAAGTACCCGTCTCTTCCCCTGGCTCACTCGGTGCACCTCAAAGAGGATTACAACAGCATCAAGACCTTGCTGGACACCTTGAAGTATGATGAGTACGGCTGGGAGGTCATAGGAGACTTCAAAATAGTGGCATTCCTGATGGGTCTCCAAGGTGGTTTTACCAAGTTTCCCTGCTATCTTTGCCTTTGGGACAGCAGGGACACCAAGGCACACTACCACAGGCGGGACTGGCCACAGCGGACTGAGTTCTCTGTGGGGAGGAACAACGTTAAGTGGGAGCCACTGGTGGACCCCTGGAAGGTGCTGATGCCACCACTGCACATCAAATTGGGCCTTATGAAAAAATTTATCAGAGCTGTAGATAAGGAGTCGGCAGCCTTCAAGTACCTTCAAGACTTCTTCCCTAAGCTGTCTGAGGCAAAGGTCAAAGCCGGTGTCTTCGTTGGACCACAGATAAAGAAGATCCTGGAGTGCAGTGAATTCCCCAAGAAGCTCACTAGTAAGGAGAAAGCGGCTTGGAACAGCTTTGTCGCAGTGGTTCGGGGCTTCCTGGGCAGTCACAAGGCCGAAAACTATGTGGAGCTGGTTGAGACTCTGGTGAAGAACTACGGCACAATGGGCTGTAGGATGTCCCTCAAAGTCCATATCCTTGATGCTCATCTTGATAAATTCAAGGAGAACATGGGAGCGTACTCGGAGGAGCAAGGCGAGCGCTTCCACCAGGATATACTGGACTTTGAACGCCGCTACCAAGGACAGTATAACGAGAACATAAGAACATAAGAACATAAGAAAGTTTACAAACGAGAGGAGGCCATTCGGCCCATCTTGCTCGTTTGGTTGTTAGTAGCTTATTGATCCCAGAATCTCATCAAGCAGTTTCTTAAAGGATCCCAGGGTGTCAGCTTCAATAACATTACTGGGGAGTTGATTCCAGACCCTCACAATTCTCTGTGTAAAAAAGTGCCTCCTATTTTCTGTTCTGAATGCCCCTTTGTCTGATCTCCATTTGTGACCCCTGATCCTTGTTTCTTTTTTCAGGCTGAAAAAGTCCCTTGGGTCGACACTGTGAATACCTTTTAGAATTTTGAATGCTTGAATTAGGTCGCCACATAATCTTCTTTGTTCAAGACTGAACAGATTCAATTCTTTTAGCCTGTCTGCATATGACATGCCTTTTAAGCCCGGAATAATTCTGGTCGCTCTTCTTTGCACTCTTTCTAGAGCAGCAATATCTTTTTTATAACGAGGTGACCAGAACTGCACACAAGATGAGGTCTTACTAGTGCATTGTACAGTTTTAACATTACTTCCCTTGATTTAAATTCAACACTTTTCACAATGTATCTGAGCATCTTGTTAGCCTTTTTTATAGCTTCCCCACATTGTCTAGATGAAGACATTTCTGAGTCAACAAAAACTCCTAGGTCTTTTTCACAGATTCCTTCTCCAATTTCAGTATCGCCCATATGATATTTATAATGTACATTTTTATTTCCTGCATGCAGTACCTTACACTTTTCTCTATTAAATGTTATTTGCCATGTGTCTGCCCAGTTCTGAATCTTGTCTAGATCATTTTGAATAACCTTTGCTGCTACAACAGTGTTTGCCACTCCTCCTTCTTTTGTGTCATCTGCAAATTTAACAAGTTTGCTTACTATACCAGAATCTAAATCATTAATGTAGATTAAGAATAGCAGAGGACCTAATACTGACACCACTGGTTACCACACTCCATTCTTAGGTTTTTCCTCTAATCAGTACTTTCTGTTTTCTACATGTTAACCACTCCCTAATCCATGTACATGTGTTTCCTTGAATTCCAACTGCGTTCAGTTTGAGAATTAATCTTTTGTGCAGGACTTTGTCAAAAGCTTTCTGGAAATCTAAATAAACCGTGTCATATGCTTTGCAATTATCCATTATCGATGTTGCATCCTCAAAAAAATCAAGCAAGTTAGTTAGACACAATCTCCCTTTCCTAAAACCATGTTGACTGTCTCCCAGGACCCTGTTACCAGATAGGTAATTTTCCATTTTGGATTTTATTATAGTTTCCATAAGTTTGTGGGAGACTACATTTGGGGGCTGATTCGTGAAAGTGATTTACAGTATAATCGTAAATCTCGAAAAACTACTCACTTCTAAATCTTTTGTAGTCATTTTTGTATTACTTTAGTATAAATACATGTTAATTTGGATTCATATGTTGTTTTTTTCTGACTTTATGTGAACGAAAAGACACAAATTCGCCCGTTTTCTCATTGGAAATAGGTACATTTCAAAATATCACTGTCCTGGTCACAAAAGCAAAGTTTGTGGGGAATAGTAGCCGTTTTCTATACTTTTGAGGCATAAGCAATTAGGACATAACACTTACTACCAAGGAACAAAAATTGTGTTACATAGTATAATTAAAGGCTGCGTGAGGCTGCGTGAGGCTGCGTGTCCATCCTGTTATGTGAATAATAAAATGACATCAGTTTCTTTTTTAATCTCTATAATATCAATGTTGTATTAACTGGAAATCACATATTTACAGTGCCTATAGAAATTCTACACCCCCTTTCAAAATTTTCACCTTTTGTTGCCTTATATTCTGAAATTAAAATGCATTAGTTTTTTTTTCCATTTATCTACACATCCTTCTAAGTGAAAAAAATATTCTAGAAATTTGTAGAAAATTAATTTAAAATAAAAACTGTGTTAACTTGTAGTGATTCACATGATTTCAGGATAAATTCAGCAGTTCCTGTAGGTTCCCTCTGCTGGGTAGTGTAAATCAAATAAATCATTAGCTTTTATGTGTATTTAATATCCATGTTCTAGCATCTCGTAACACAAATATCACTTTTAAGCAAAATGAGATGAGAAATAGTGTAGTACACATTATACAGTATGAGATTGTGTTATGGAAGAACCAATATGTAGGAAGTTTGAAACAGTGCATGTCAGAGTGTGGAAGGGTGGTGGGTAATTCACTGGTTTCTTTAGCCTGCAGAGGGTGCTATTGGTCCATAGTCTGCTTACCAACTCTGGTAAAGAGAACCACGGGAATACCAAGCAATGGTAAACAGTCCAGGCGCACTCGCAGGTGCTTCAAAACAATAATACAAAAATCAAAGGCACAAAGAAACAGGGAAAATAAAACAGTAACAAAACTACAAAGAAAAGGTGCTGCACTTTGCAGCGATATCCTGGTCGCCGCTGACCGTGCGACCCGGATCACCGACCTACGCTGCCGGCTAACTAGCCTGCTCGGCTATAATATTCCGGGGTCTGCCCAAGGGTTCCCCGCCCTCACTGTCTCGCTCTGAAACACTCAGTCTCGTTCTCTCCCGACTGGTTCTCGGTCCTGGACCAGCGCTTGAGCACTCTCGGCGCGTTTAACAGGGCAGACCTGAGGAAACAACAGAGTGTTAATTTATAGGGCTAACAATCTCCCAAGACTCGCCTCTCAGCCATTCAGAGAGGGGGAAAGTCCACACACCCACTTTCCCACCTCCCCGTGTCACTGCCATGACTCACAGGCAGTTGTTGGATGACTGCCGCCCTCTTCCTGCAGCACTGTGAACACGCCAGCAGAGTAAGCACAGATCTCCCCCTGCTACACAGAGCAAAAGAAAAACATAGTTTCAGATGATTAACACTACCTTGGTTTTCTTGCTACAGTGTCCCCCCAAAGGGGCTCTAGAGCAAACACAGAGCCTTGTGTCAAATTCCTGGTTAACCACGCTTCTCTCGTGGTTAACCAATTATGAGGAAGCATGTTTTATTTCTTGTAACTTATAGATCTGGTTTCCTGTTTGCTGTTATCATAGGCCATTAATCATGTGACTCATAGGCAGGGCTTCTGATTTTCAGTATTCCGCCGACTTTTTTCTACTCTCCTTTTAAGAATTGATAGCTGTTAAGCCATTCGTTTTTCTCGATTGAAACTGAGAAACGTGTTCATAGTTAAATGATTTTTTTCTGTGAAACAACTACATTGGCTTTTTAATTGGCCAAGTCTTATTTTTGATTAACGAACAAGATTGCAACATATTAATAAGCGACTAATCTTTATTCAAGCTACAATGAAAAAGTGTTTTATGCTAGACCCACTTTTTATTACAATCGTTCTGCGTATTTACATGAATAAAGAAGAGTCGCTTCTGCTTTGAAATGAAAAGGTAAGACTTGCAAGTCCATTTTAGTTGTTTAATAGAAGAACCCTGTAAATTAAATCAATTTTACTGTTAACATGTGTCTCATTTGTGATTGAGATACACGAAAGGCTTAACAAGTATCATTTGAATTTATAAAGGAGTGCAGAAAATTTGCCGGAAAACACCGAAGATCAGAAGCCATACTCATAGGAGACCTAGGGATTGGAGGGAGTTCCAGAGTCTGTTGGGATTTAGAGGTTTTCCTTAACCCAGTGTAGTTCCAACTTGCTCTACCCCCTAAACTCTGTGGGTGCTTCATTCCCATCTTCTCTGTTTTGCAGTAGAATTTGAGTTTTGTAAATGAGGAAGGGTTAGTTCTGAGTGTTTGACCATAATAGGTTGTATGTTTCTTATCATAACTGAAATCCTTTTTCAGAGTTTGAGCATCCATAACCCTAAATGTAAGGTCTGTAGTTTTATTGTGAGGGCCACTGATTTTAAAGCATTTAGATCCTCTTGTTATGGATCAGATCAAATTTATTTTAAAGTGTAAATGTAATTATCAATCACCCATGTTTTGACATATTCAACTGCATTTCTGTTAAAAGGGTGATTTGCACTCTGTTGCATCCAAATGATACACTTTTTTAATACATGAATTCTACCATGCAAAAGCAACATTCTTGCTGTTAATAACAGCTTCATCAGGAAGAATGAAACCTGACAAATACATTTCCCTCCTCTTCTAGGCTAGCATTGTTTGCTTACTTGTTTGCGCTTTTCATTTGCAGGGTGGTAACAATGCTGGGCACACTGTGGTGGTGGATTGCGTTGAATATGACTTCCACCTTCTACCGAGTGGTATTATCAACCCCAATGTCACCGCATTTATTGGTAAGTATTTTTAGGGTGGTGGAATGCATACTCAAAGTAACCACCTCAACCCCGGCCCCTGTTCTTTCAGGGTCCAACTGTGGGCATGGGTGTTTTTACTTCGGCTACATTCCGTAAACCTGCTGCCATTAATTTTATCAGAACTTGCACTGTTTTGTTGTTGTTGTTTTTGTTGTGGTGGCAGGAAAAAAATTATCTGGGATACAAAGTAAAATTCTTTGAGACATTTGATAATGAGAGGTGAGAAATATTTGTAACCATTTAAACAGAATTCTTCAAGTCCAGTGCATACGTTTAAAGCGATGACCTGAGCTTTTAACCTCAGGGATCAGAGTCCGCAATGCCAGTGCATCACACAATGTTCATTGCACATAAAGTGCATCACAAGTGCAGTTATTTACCGCCTTTGTGTACATTTATGCAATAAGTATGTTTGCATTCAAATAAATCAAACTTGTTTTGGCTGCCTACCACTGTTAATCCATTTTGTTGCCGTTATGTGATCTTAGGTAATGGAGTAGTGATTCATCTGCCAGGACTCTTTGAAGAGGCAGAAAAAAATGTAAATAAGGGAAAAGGTCTGTATATTTCACATTCTTTTGTTGTTTCTGGGGTTAGTACCGTATGCACTTCTGCACTTTGTGTAAGAGAAGCACTGCATTCCTTCGAATTTAAGATTCAAACCCTAGTACACAAACAGGAACGAGAAAAGACGAACGTAAACGTTACTGCCCGATCTTGAATCATCCATAATATTCAGGCAGCCATTTTCAAAGAAGCTTCATTAGCTTGCTGAGGAATTCGAAGAGAATCTTTTACAATTTCAGCGTTTCGTTATTAGGCTCCATTCTAACAAACAGTACCAGTTTGCACAGATGGGAAATGCTGATCAGACCCCCCCTGTATTTTTTGACATGCCAAGCAATACCACAATTCACAAACTGGGAAAAAAACAGTTGTAGGTAATCACGATTGGAAATGAGAAGCAGCACATAACTGTAATGGTCTGTGTGATAGCAGAGGGCCGCAGACTTCCTAATTTTCTTATGTTTGTAATTGAGGTTGTATCTTTGTAAATGCATCTTTTATTTTGATGTTTTATTTTTTCCTCAGATTGAGGGTGGGAAATTTGGGTTGCATCTTTAATTCAAAGGCATCTTAAATTTGAAGGAATACGGTATTTGAAACCATATTTAAATTTTTAGCTTGCATTTAACAAGTGTGCTGAGTGAAAGTGTACTTGCTTTTTTACATTTTCTATTTTTATGGTGTAAGCAATAAAGTTTTTTTCCCCAGAGTTCAGTACTCCAATATTCAGTTATTAGTATGTATGTACAGTATGTATGTATGGTAGCATTTATTAGTATTGTCATTTTTGTTACAGGTCTTGAGGGCTGGGAGAAGAGACTTATCATTTCAGACCGAGCTCATATTGGTAAGTTTGAGAAGAGACCATACATGGTCAAATTTTGTTGTCCTTTTTCCTTAACTCTTTTTGCCAAATGTAAATATACATCGGTCTTCCATGCATACTAGCGTATGCCACAGAGCTCCAGCCCACAGAGAACCAACATTTTGGACAACTTGGAGAAACAGGAAGCTGGTAAACACCAGATGTTCCTTAACCCTTCCCAAGCCGTTCTTTTTTTCTTTTTACATTTTTAAAATGCACACACTTGTTTTTTTAAGTCATAAGTCCTTTTATTTTTTAATTGCCATAAATCCATATATTCTTTAAAAGAACAGTATTTTCAAACTGTTTACAAAATTCATGAACATGGTCAAATGTAAAAAAGGTCCAGAATTGGCAGAAAAAGAAAAAAGGTTTCTTAAAAAAAAAAAAAGGTTTCTAGGGTCTACATTATTAGGCATGGTAAGGTATGATAAAGCCACCTTCTCAATCGGCAAATAAGTAAAACACAGTAAATGCATAAGGTGTGGGAGAAGGATGATAAACTGCAAAATTACCATGCAGATTTATGATCAGTATCTAATAAGGGTAACGTTATTTGCTTCTTTTTAAACAAAAAGCCAAGTAAGCTGTAAATATGTCTATTGCTCAAACATAACTTGCCTAATAAACAACAACTTGGTACCTAAAATGTCTGTTGTACAAGTATTGCTACAAAAAATCAGTTTAAAAAAATGTACCCTTCAGGTGGTAAGTAACAAATAAACACAAAATGGCTGACCAAAAAAAAAAAAAAGACTGACTTGTTAGAATGTCCTCTACCTAAGTATCTATCGATAAGCAATCAATCTGTCAGGTAATTCATATATATATACACAGTAAATAAACCAATTTCCAAGAAAACCGACAAACACGATAATGTGTCCTAAATATATTACTGATGTCATATGTCATGGCATATTAGTAAGGGGTATGTGAGCAAGAACATATAAAAGAATAGATACAGAATCAAATCATGAATCATCTAACCTTCAGTGTCTACTGTGAGAATAGGATCCAAAACCTTCAACCTCTAAATCCAGGATCCTTGTCCCCATTAGAGTAATCACAATCACTCCCGTTCTCCAAACCTAACTGGATCAAACTGCGCATCTGCCTTGCGAGATCGCCATTTGAATAACTCGACTGCTCACAAAATTAGCTCACTCTGTTTTCCCGCCTAACTGCAAACTCATCTGGGTTCAAAATTCATCTAGGCTTCCTTTCAGTCCATGTGTCAGTTTTTTTAAGCCCATCAGTACACACAGATCCCATTCCAAAGCCATTTTAAAAACAAACCAGCCAGTATTGTGAAAATATTCAGGCCTGGCCTTGAAAGGGTAAACAGTACAATACAAAATGGTTTTTAGTAGTCCCAGAGCTAAAAATAAAGCAATTACTATGCTGTTTTGATCCAGCCATGCAAAGCTGTTTAAATATTATCAGTTTGGCTGCCTGTTCTCAAGTGAAGAAGGCAATCAACTGGAACTGGCTGTGTCAAGTTCTGTTTTTATTATTGATATAATTAAGCAATATAGCACAACAGGGTGTGTGTCTGGGATATTGACACCCCTTGAGTATGTGCCATATTTCGATTATACAATGGCTATGAGGTCATTTTGAGGTCATTTTGAAATAAAAATAACTATTAACAGTCATCACAAAGCCAATTGCTATGGAAAAGAGGCTGATTCTACCAGTTGCTAGTTTTGTTTTTATGGTTTGTAGTTTTCTGAACACAGATGTAAGTATGTTGTGTTTTTGTATTTTCTTCAATGTTTTGCGTGGGTATTTCTGTAAAACTTATATTTTGAACAGCCAAGTACTCAAAATTGGTTTTTTGTTGATTGGAAATGGATGCAGATGGCAGAGGTCCAAGGAAGAAGTAAATAAGAGTTTAATTACAAATCCTTTATAAAGGTAATGCCGGACATAGAGGGAATTTAACAGACATCAAAGACAGTTTTGTATAGGAATGGTGTGTAATGCCAGGTACTTCAGATATGGAATGAGCTCTTATCTCTAGTTTGCATTTTATGTTGTGTGTGCTTCCAGTTTGGGAAAATAATACATTTTATTCTCTTTTGCTGTTTTTGTGGTTCTTGAACGTATTACTTTTAGCTTTTAATGATGAGGTCTCAGGCAGGTTATGAAGAATTATGGGTGATTTGAGATATAAAAACCAAACAGATCCAGTATCATAGTTTCACTGTCATAGTGTTGTATATGCATTCTTTTTCATTGATATACTATTTTGTTCTTTTTTACTTTCTGCCGCTATATACCAAAAGATACTTTTAGGGACGTTTTTCAGAGTTGTTTGATATTTTAATAGGCAATTCAGCTGCATCCCAGATGACACCTATTGTCAGCAAGCGTTTGTGTTGCAATTGGTGTCATTGGGAAACACATCCATAGCACGGACTGTGGCATGTGATGCCAGGCAGACTGCAGCTGCAGAGCACTTGAGTGAGAATAAGGTGAGGTGAATCCACTAACTTTTATCGTGCACTGTGTTGCTACCTGACCAGAAAGAACAGTGCTACTAATTCTGGGACTGCAGCCAAAGGTGTAAACAAGATTTGGATAGATTGAAGTTGCCCATAATTTCATAATTCTTAAAAAGTACTGAACGCACAGTAAAGTAGGGTACATCTTTCAGGTATTGTTGTAACTTTTATGGACGTGATACTAGCTGTATAATGAGCCAATATATAACACAATTGTGAAACCAGTAAGTGGTGAAGGAGGTCATTTAACCGAAGAAATATACTGTACTGTGCAAAAGTTTTAGGCAGGTGTGAAAAAATGTTGTAAAGTAAGAATGCTTTCAAAAATAGACATCTTAATAGTTTATATTTATCAATTAACAAAATGCAAAGTGAGTGATCAGAAGAAAAATCTACATCAAATCAATATTTGGTGTAGACCACCCTTTGCCTTCAAAACAGCATCAATTCTTCTAGGTACACTTGCACAAAGTCAGGGATTTTGTAGGTATATAGTCAGGTGTATGATTAAACAATTATACCAAACAGGTGCTAATGATCATCAATTCAATATGTAGGTTGAAACACAATCATTAACTGAAACAGAAACAGCTGTGTAGGAGGAATAAAACTGGGTGAGGAACAGCCAGACTCAGCTAACAAGGTGAGGTTGCTGAAGACAGTTTACTGTCAAAAGTCATACACCATGGCAAGACTGAGCACAGCAACAAGACACAAGGTAGTTATACTGCATCAGCAAGGTCTCTCCCAGGCAGAAATTTCAAGGCAGACAGGGGTTTCCAGATGTGCTGTCCAAGCTGCTTTTGAAGAAGCACAAAGAAACGGGCAACGTTGAGGACCGTAGACGCAGTGGTCGGCCAAGGAAACTTACTGCAGAAGGTGAAAGACACATCATGCTTACTTCCCTTCGCAATTGGAAGATGTCCAGCAGTGCCATCAGCTCAGAATTGGCAGAAAACAGTGGCACCCTGGTACACCCATCTACTGTCCGGAGAAGTTTGGTCAGAAGTGGCCTTCATGGAAGACTTGTGGCCAAAAAGCCATACCTCTGACGTGGAAACAAGGCCAAGCAACTCAACTATGCAGGAAAACACAGGAACTGGGGTGCAGAAAAATGTCAGCAGGTGCTCTGGACTGATGAGTCAAAATTTGAAATATTTGGCTGTAGCAGAAGGCAGTTTGTTCGCAGAAGGGCTGGAGAGCGGTACACGAATGAGTGTCTGCAGGCAACAGTGAAGCATGGTGGAGGTCCTTGCAAGTTTGGGGCTGCATTTCTGCAAATGAAGTTGGGGATTTGTTCATAATTAATGGTCTCCTCAATGCTGAGAAGTACAGGCAGATACTTATCCATCATGCAATACCATCAGGGAGGCATCTGATTGGCCCCAAATTTATTCTGCAGCATGACCCCAAACATACAGAGAAAGTCATTAAGAACTATCTTCAGCATAAAGAAGAACAAGGAGTCCTGGAAGTGATGGTATGGCCTCCACAGAGCCCTGATCTCAACATCATCGAGTCTGTCTGGGATTACATGAAGAGAGAGAAGCAACTGAGGCAGCCTAAATCCACAGAAGAACTGTGGTTAGTTCTCCAAGATGTTTGGGCCAACCTACCTGCCGAGTTCCTTCAAAAACTGTGTGCAAGTGTACCTAGAAGAATTGATGCTGTTTTGAAGGCAAAGGGTGGTCACACCAAATATTGATTTGATGTAGATTTTTTTTCTGTTCACTCACTTTGCATTTTGTTAATTGATAAATATAAACTATTAAGATGTCTATTTTTGAAAGCGTTCTTACTTTACAACATTTATTCACACCTGCCTAAAACTTTTGCACAGTACTGTGTGTAATTTGCACTGGAGGAGATTTGAATGTCCTATTTAATTTTGTAATAACAATGCTAATAATGTGGTTGTATTCCAACCACCCGACTCCAACACTCTCCCTAACTACAAAGGAAGCTAATAAAACAACCTAATAATTAGCACAGGAGAACCTGGAACCATTCAGAATTAGCGTAAATAAAAAGGTAAGAAAGGTGTACAAAATTGAACGTGTACCTATACTGAATGGCCTTTTATGTTGTGAAAAATATGGCTGGAGACAGCAACAATAAGTAATACATTGTCTCTGAACTCTGTGCTTTGTTTAGTACCCTCTTATATTTTTTTGAATGCTTATAACTGCTTCAATAAATGGACTAAAGTGTACCGATTTTAAATGACCTAAGTAGTTATTTTTTCTATTCTCTTTTCTGTCAACAGTATTTGATTTCCACCAAGCCGTCGATGGAGTTCAGGAGCTGCAGAGGCAACAGCAAGCAGGGAAAAAGTAAGATGGCCTCTTGTTTTCTTACCAACATGGCTACCAAAAATAATAATACTGGTTAAATTCTCAACTAAGGTAATGTTGTTAAATTCAGCCATATTCATACAACCATAGTATTAATTCCCAGCCATAAGCGATGCATTAAATTTAGCCCTAAGATTCCTGTTTCCTTAAACTAGTTTTACAACAGAATTATTTTCTTTTTCTTTATAGTTTGGGAACCACGAAAAAGGGGATCGGCCCAGTGTACTCAGCTAAAGCTGCTCGCAGTGGACTCAGGATATGTGACCTTTTGTCCGACTTTGACGATTTCACTGAAAGGTAATTCACATTGTTCACTGCGTTCCACTGATACCTGCAGTAAGAAAGTTTATTTTGTGGCCATGATGCAAATCTGCTTATATCATAAATATTTATTCACTTCACTGTGTGTTAGACATTGGCTAGCTTTAACAAATGACTGCTAATTACCTTAGCAATGCAGATTACTTTATTCGAAGTTTCCAAGCCTACACAACTTTTTAAGATAAATGGTGTCACTGTAAATACTTTGGAGCCAGTATTTAATTCAGAGTCAATAAATGAGAGTGTGTGTGTGGATGTGTGTGGGGGTGGGGGTGGGGGTGGGGCTGTGTGGGTATGGATGTGTGGGTGGGTGGATGTAGGCTAGGGGTGACTAAGGTACATTATGGTATTGACAGCGTTCCTGTTACACTATACTGCAGATCTCGTAATTCTGGTATATAGTGGTTAATGCTACGCTCGTCTTCCTATGAACAAAGTTAAGGAAAAGGTCATTTTCATTTGAGCAGCTTTATTTTGAGTCTTAACAAGTCTTAAGCACTACTCTGCTTGCTCACCTATCTTCACTATTAAAAACTAAAGTAGATATTTACACAGATGGATTATCGTAGTTGAAACATAAAAGTAATACAACTCGCCAGACACATCATGAAAAAATAAAAAAAGCACAGCAAAGAGCTGAACAATAGTTTGGCAAATATACAGTTTTAGCAGCATACCTGTCTTCATTGTCAGTGAGGCATCAGATTTTATTATAATGCAGCCTAATAAAAGCTATGGAAACACAACATTATAGCTCTAATAAATGTAATACAAAAAGGTTTTATTTAAGCAGTATAACCCAAAGAGGACTTTACTATCTGGTAGGGTTTGCCTCGTACCATTAAATGTCCCAAGTCACGGGTCGAAACCTAACCACATAAAGAAAAAAAACAAAAAGACTAAAACATCTCTGACGGCAGTGCGGCATCCAGCCGGAATGCTGTCAACAACCCCCCCCCCCCCCCTTTCGCTCTCACTGGCACTCCCGCCAACCAGTCCTACTAGTCCTGTCACAGGGATCATACCCTGTACCACCATCCCTGGCCCCCTTGCAGGCCTCTGACGGCTCAGACGAAGATCCTGATTTCCCCCCCACCCCTCCCTCTGAAGGTGATACCCCCTAAACTGTTTACAGAGATGCTGACACATTAATAAATCCAATGGCAGTGACTCTGGAGGTGCCCCCCCTCCCTCCTACCCCCCATACAACAGTCTGCCAAAGGTATCCTTTCTATCATCAGCACCTCAGAAGGTAACTACTTTGAGGGCATTTAAAATGTTAATTACTCTTTTGTTTGTAAATTGTATGTGTGTGTGTCTGTTTTTGACTTTTCTTAAATATATGTGTTAAATATTCTGACAGCGTTTGATAGCCAGAATCGCAAAAATGATCATTGTAAACACTTCTACCTAGAACCGCCACGTGGGTCAATGTGACCTATGCATTAATATAATATAACGTAAGATATTCTATTTTTTTGTAAATGCAGCAAACAAGACATGCTGCCTCCTCCTAGCACACATGTTTTTTATTTTTTATTTCAAGCCTTTTTTTGTTTGTAGACTGACTATGAGACAGATACCAGCTCCGTGAAAGCCTAGTTGCTTATTTTTCAAAGTACCTGGGAGACAACAATCCTTCGTTTTTGTTCCACAAATGCAACTGGGAATATATCAGAAGGAAATATTTAATCTTGAAAGTAGTCATTTTGATTGAAATTTGGCAAGCTGAAATGACAGGTAGGATAACAACTTATGTGCCTAATATGAAACGTATGTTATATATTCTTTTTTTATATTACTTTTAGAAAAAAAACATTTTGGTTTTACAGTTTTGTATGTATCAGTTTACACGTGTTTACACAATAGTATTCAATGGAACTGCCTCTGTGTTTACAGCACAGCTCCTGGATGCAGGCACAGTCAGCTGGCAAACGCTTACGCTTCTCCATAGAGTACAATGCAGCCCTCATACCGGAAGTAGTGTTATATTTTCTTTTTATGTAGTATTAGAAACAATGATTTCAGTTTTATAGTTTTGTGTGTACATACAGCCGTTTACACCTTTACATAGGTATATGTACATACCCGTTTCTTTTGAAATGTGTATTTTATTATATTTTTTCTCTGTTTGTAGTCGTGCTGTATATGCGCTCATTTTAAAAATAAAGCTTTTTATGTTTAATTTTCCATTTAAATACAGTGTTTCTGCGATGCAAATGTTAGATATGATGTTCATGAATAAAACTTTTCAGTTGTATCCGATAGTATGTCTTTCAATTTCATAACAAAGCAGTGGTGGTTCTAGGTAATTTGAAAATCCAACGGTTCTAGTGTTAATACAGAAGTACAGTCATCGCTAATAGATGTGCCCTTTTAAGGTGATCTGCTGTTTGGGTCTGACTTGAAGTTAGAGCTGGCACAACTGAAGGAATCCAAACAAGCCCTAAAAACCTTTACAGCCTATGCTTAAACCCAAACAAACATGTTTAGAAGGAATAGCAACAGCAGAGCTACTACAGGGGCTCATTCCCTTCTGGTTGCAAGGGGCCGTCTTGCTTTCCCAAGCCCTCCGCTTCGCATGCAAAACCAGGGAAGCGGATGATCAAATCACCAACCAGTCCTTCCCCAACCAGTCCTCTCTCTCTTCTACTTGTAGGGGGTGGGGTATCTCACTTCTTCCTGTACTGGAGGGAAATAACAACAGACACGTGCTCTTGGCCATAATACATGGCAATCGCATACCATTCCGGTCACAATACCCAATACACACCCACATCGACTTGTCCTCCCCCAGCTGACTTGCTGTATTTGGGAAAGTAAACCATTTCTTGTCCCTTCACGTCATAGAAGAAGTACCAGCACAGTCTTCATGGTGAGGCCATTACTCAAGATACTTCATCCATCCAAAGAAATTAGGAAAACTACATCCTATACTAGACCTAAGACCTCCAAAAAAAGTTAATTCACTTCAATACCTTCAAGATGGCCACACTAAAAAATTATAATAATTTAAAAAAAATTATAAAATCAGTCTGTCCCCTCAGACTAACTTGTTTCTTTAGATCTGAAGTCACATACTTATACCTACCAATATGGATACATCACATAAAAATACCATTGGTTCTCCATACAAAACAAAAGCTACCAATTCAAAACCCTACTCTCCATGGCATTCAGGGTGTTCACAGAGGCAATGGCAGTGCTAGTAGCAGTTCTAAGAAAAAAAGGGATCCATGTCTTTCCATAGACAACAGGCTAGTTATGGCAAGTGCAGAACACAGGGACACAACGATATCCCTATTCCAACACCTGGGGCTTCTGGGAAGACTTAAAATCTCAGCTAAATCCACCTGAAAAACAGTCTTTCCTGGGTGCTACCTTCAACACAATGCTAAACAAAGTCATACTAACGTATCATCTTTATGCTCTCCTGAAGTCACTTCAAGCAAGGCCCAAAATATTTGACAAAAGCCTTCCAAACTCTCCTTGGCCATATCGCCTCAGTTATACATCTGGGCAAGACACCTGCACCTTTAACAGTGCCTCTTTAGCAGCATGGTATCCCATCCTTCCAGACACAATGAAAATATGAGTGACACAGCAAGCACCAAAGGAGGAAATAAGAGCGCAAAGAGTTTGCTCAATCAGTCCTAGAGTACGAACTGCCTGAAAGAAGTTCACACTCATGTTACTCCAAGAAATGGGAAGAATTCAGTAGTTGGTGCCAAGAGAATCACATTCACCCATTTTCAATATCCCTTCAAGACTACCTTCTGTCTTGGAAGTTTGCAATAAGGGCCTGGCAACATACGTAAAGATTCACTCCTCAGCCCTATCCAGTATCCTTCTTCCTAAGATTTTGCTGTAGTGTTATTTGCTTGATTTCCCTTTTAATTGCAGGTTTAAAGTCCTGGCCCACCAGTACAAATCAATGTACCCAACCCTGGATATTGATGTAGATGGAGAATTAGAAAAACTAAAGGCAAGTTGGTGACATTGTTTGCTCCCATTTTCCCCTCCTTTAATGTAATTGTATAGAGTTGCCCAAAGCTCTGTGATGTAGAACAGGTCTAAAAGCCTGCTTAGCGAACCATTGTGTTTCACCTTCAGTAATCCTTTCATAAGCATGTCGTGTGTTACTTGGGATCCACCTGTGTGTCATGAAGTATTGTTTTCAGATTTAGTTGAGAACTGGGTGTCACTGATGAGTAGGTAGACCTCAGTGAATCACTTAGAAATTAAGAGAAATAATGTCCTTGAGAATTGTATGATTTACAATACCAATTTTAATGCCTGCTAGAGAAAGAAAAGAAGAGTAATATACTGGTTCAGTCAATACTGATGAACTGTATATTTCTATACTGCAAATATGTATTATTATTATTATTATTATTATTATTATTATTATTATTATTAACAACAATCCAGTCTTTAAATAGACTTTAAATAGTAATGATGGTCCAATTCAATTTTTCCCCCTGTGGAAAGGCATTTTGGAACAGACAGGGTTCATGTAATGTATGATTTGTGTGTTAAGTAAAATAAATTCTCAAGCTGCTGTCGTTGTAGTACAAAATGCATTTTCTCACCATATGTTAATTGAATTGGACCTTAAGCCATGATAGTTCTATGAGAATACAATGCATGGTGTGACACAAAGCTGTTGTTACTATGTAATTGATATGTGACACTGCTCTCTAATCCGGTTTGTTTTGCCCTCAGGTGTATGTGGAGAGGATAAAGCCCATGGTGCGAGATGGAGTGTATTTCATGTACGAAGCTCTGCATGGGCCGGCCAAAAAGATCTTGGTGGAAGGCGCAAATGCAGCACTCCTTGATATTGACTTTGGTAGGATAGTTTTAGCCATAGTTTTCAGTGCTTATTGCTTTTACTGCAGTAAGTAATGAGCAAACCAAGTCATTACCTATTTAGAAGTTCATCTGTTAGGGTGTTTTGAAAAATGGTTTTGGTATCTTATGGAATTTAGCTACATGTTGCAGGTCAATGTCAAAATGATCTTCACTTGAGCCCAGGGCTTTCCATGTAAACCCTAAAGTAGAATTACACAGAGATTAAAACACGCCTAAAGAAGTCTGGGTGCATCTGACCTTTCTTTTGAAATCCCCTATCTCGGTTTACAATAGCAACCTTTTCAATGCAGCAATAAACTTAGACACAGCAATCATGGGTTTGTGCAACCAAGCTCAATTACCTCAATTGGTGTTGCATGCTGGCCTTCCTGATTTGTTCTTGTGTAATGGCATTTTACTTTCCAAGTATACACATTGTTGTGCATAACCAATAACTGCAACTTAAACAATGAGGAGAATAATTAATTAGTCCTTTTTTTGTTTTTCGAAACTGCCTCAATCAGTGGGACCTGACTTTCGATGTCTGTTGTCTCACTGTTTGTTTTCCTCACTGTTTGTGTAACTCATTGTTTCAGGTACTTACCCCTTTGTGACCTCGTCCAATTGCACAGTTGGGGGTGTCTGCACTGGCCTGGGGATGCCGCCCCAGAATGTGGGAGAAGTGTATGGAGTCGTCAAGGCGTACACCACAAGAGTGGGGATTGGTGCCTTCCCTTCTGAACAGAATAATGTAAGGAATACACTTTATTCTCAATGCACAAGAGTGTAGACATATTCTTTATAATTAAAGGGGTAAATGGAGCATCTGCATTAAAATCCCAGTATTAACTTTGGTCCAAACAGACCCCTGGCAACCTGTTTTAAAAATATGTATATTTTGAGGAAGTATATAAAACCTACTCCCCTTTTTTTAAAGTGTAATTTTAATTTTGAGAAATGCAATAATGGGCAGCAATTGTAGGTATGACAGGTTCAAGATTCAAGTTAGGCGAAAGCATTTAACACAGACATCATAAAATGGTAAGTGTACTGTTAATAAATAAATAAATACATAAATAAAATGCAAATTGAAGCTACTTATGTTAGTTTATTTTCTGGTTATTCTCAAAAGAGCTACAAATGAAGGTTTGCTCATGTTGTGACACATGCTTTTCTTACTTACTCCTGCATTAGGAGATTGGTGAGTTGTTGCAGACCCGAGGGAAGGAGGTTGGAGTCACCACGGGCCGGAAGAGGAGATGTGGCTGGCTGGACATGGTGCTATTGAAATATGCACACATGATCAATGGGTTTACTGCGTAAGTGAAGCAGTATAGTATCTATCAAGAGCCAAACCTGTACACTGGGGGTGCTAAGGGAGTGATGAGATCAAAACCATAGCATGAGTCATTCTGACTATAGATTAGACTTGGTGTTATATTGAATTTTATCTTGAATTTTTCCTACAGTTTCATACTGTATAAACAGTTTTTTGTCATCTGTTTATCGCCATACTCTGGCCATCTATAGCAAAGTATGTATTCCCTCAAATCAAACCATTGCTACCATACTCACTTTCCACCTCTTTCAAACAACAGATTGTCCTAAATGCAAAGCAAAAGATTGTTAAATATGGTGGTACAGTAAGTGCCCGTTAACAACTTACCCAAATCTTATTTTCTGAAGCATAGTAAAGTATATGCAGCACTGAAACCATGTTGCTGCTGTCCTCTGTAATCATTTTTTTCATTTTACCTTCTAAATTGTGTACAGTGGCTTGCGAAAATATTGACCCCCCCTTGGCATTTTTCATATTTTGTTGCCTTACAACCTGGAATTAAAATGGATTTTTATTTGGATTTCATGTAATGGACATACACAAAATAGTCCAAATTGGTGAAGTGAAATGAAAAAAATTTTCAAAAAATTCTAAAAAATAAATAACGGAAAAGTGGTGCGTGCATATGTATTCACCCCCTTTGCTATTAAGCCTCTAAATAAGATCTGGTGCAACCAATTACCTTCAGAAGTCACATAATTAGTTAAATAAAGTCCACCTGTGTGCAATCTAAGTGTCACATGATGTCACATGATCTCAGTATATATACACCTGTTCTGAAAGGCCCCAGAGTCTGCAAGCAAGCAGACACCGAGACCAAGTAGGCAGCATGGACAAAGTTGTGGAGAAGTACAGATCAGGGTTGGGTTATAAAAAAATATCTGAAACTTTGAACATCCCACGGAGCACCATTAAAGCCATTATCAAAAAATGGAAAGAATATGGCACCACAACAAACCTGGCAAGAGAGGGCCGCCCACCAAAACTCACAGACCAGGCAAGGAGGGCATTAATAAGAGAGGCAACAAAGAGAGCAAAGATAACCCTGAAGGAGCTGCAAAGCTCCACAGTGGAGATTGGAGTATCTGTCCATAGGACCACTTTAAGCCGTACACTCCACAGAGCTGGGCTTTACGGAAGAGTGGCCAGAAAAAAGCCATTGCTTAAAGAAAAAAATAAGCAAACACGTTTGGTGTTTGCCAAAAGGCATGTGGGAGACTCCCCAATCATATGGAAGAAGGTTCTCTGGTCAGATGAGACTAAAATTGAGCTTTTTGGCCATCAAGGAAAACGCTATGTCTGGCGCAAACCCAACACCTCTCATCACCCTGAGAACACCATCCCCACAGTGAAGCATGGTGGTGGCAGCATCATGCTGTGGGGATGTTTTTCATCGGCAGGGACTGGGAAACTGGTCAGAATTGAAGGAATGATGAATGGAGCTAAATACAGGGAAATTCTTGAGGGAAACCTGTTTCAGTCTTCCAGAGATTTGAGACTGGGACTGAGGTTCACCTTCCAGCAGGACAATGACCCTAAGCATACTGCTAAAGCAACACTCGAGTGGTTTAAGGGGAAACATTTAAATGTCTTGGAATGGCCTAGTCAAAAGCCCAGACCTCAATCCAATTGAGAATCTGTGGTATGACTTAAATATTGCTGTACACCAGCGGAACCCATCCAACTTGAAGGAGCTGGAGCAGTTTTGCCTTGAAGAATAGGCAAAAATCCCAGTGGCTAGATGTGCCAAGCTTATAGATACATACCCCAAGAGACTTGCAGCTGTAATTGTTGCATGGCTCTACAAAGTATTGACTTTGGGGGGGGGGGGGGAAAACTTAAGCACGCTCAAGTTTTCTGTTTTTTTGCCTTATTTCTTGTTTGTTTCACAATAAAAAAATATTTTGCATCTTCAAAGTGGTAGGCATGTTGTGTAAATCAAATGATACAAACCCCCAAAAAATCAATTTTAATTCCAGGTTGTAAGGCAACAAAATAGGAAAAAATACAAAGGGGGGTCAATACTTTCGCAAGCCACTGTAAGAACATAAATTGCAAAGACATTTTACTGGCTTTAGCTGCAGCAAAGTCCTTTATCAACATTTTATCAAATCTGAGTATTCAAAATTCTTGGCAACTTTGGTCTAACAGCATGGCCAGATTTGGTCTTTTTTGAGTCATTGTGGAGCGCAGATATGTCTTAATCAGTTTCAGCCTGTAAAAGCTGCGTCCCCCAGAAGTAACAGTCACTGGAATGATCTGCCGGCTAATCTGTTCTCATGCCTGTACTGCAGCATTTTCACAGGTCTCATACCTGCGAGGTGCCGACATGATGAGCTGCAGCTACAGCGTCAACCCCCTCCCCCCTTCAATTAATGTTTTGTGTTACAGTAAATATTTTTAACATGTACCCCATATCAAATCACACCCACACTAGTAATGTTTTGTAAAAAGGAAATTCTACCACATCTCTCTCATCCATGGCAAGACTCATAGCAGCCTGTAATATTATTTTAAGTTTTTCTTGGAAGAAAAAATAATTCTAAAACAAACGGGGGTTATTTTTGATGTGGGTAGATGTTGTTTAATTGTTTTATATATATATATATATATATATATATATATATATATATATATATATATATATATATATATATATATATATATACATACATAATACATACATACATACATACATACATACATACATACATACAGCTCTGGAAAAAATTAAGAGACCACTGCAAAATTATCAGTTTCTCTGGTTTTACTATTTATAGGTATGTGTTTGGGTAAAATGAACATTTTTGTTTTATTCTATAAACTACTGACAACATTTCTCCCAAATTCCAAATAATAATATTGTCATTTAGAGCATTTATTTGCAGAAAATGACAACTGGTCAAAATAACAAAAAAGATGCAGTGTTGTCAGACCTCGAATAATGCAAAGAAAATAAGTTCATATTCATTTTTAAACAACACAATACTAATGTTTTAACTTAGGAAGAGTTCAGAAATCAATATTTGGTGGAATAACCCTGATTTTCAAGCACAGCTTTCATGCGTCTTGGCATGCTCTCCACCAGTCTTTCACACTGATGTTGTGTGACTTTATGCCACTCCTGGCGCAAAAATTCAAGCAGCTCGGCTTTGTTTGATGGCTTGTGACCATCCATCTTCCTCTTGATCACATTCCAGAGGTATTCAAATACGCATGGAAGCTTTGCTTGAAAATCAGGGTTATTCCACCAAATATTGATTTCTGAACTCTTCCTAAGTTAAAACATTAGTATTGTGTTGTTTAAAAATGAATATGAACTATGAACTGTCTCTGTAAGGTCTCAAAGCCTTCAAAGCAAAGATACTATCATGAAGACCAGGGAGCTTTCAAAACAACTCTGGGATAAAGTTGTGGAAAGGCACAGATCAGGGGAGAGATATAAAAAGATTTCAAAGGCATTGAATATCCCTTGGAGCACAGTCAAGTCGATCATTAAGAAGTGGAAGGTATACGGCACCACCCAGAATCTACTTAGAACAGGCAGTCCTCCCAAACTGAGTAGCCGGGTAAGAGGGGCATTGGTCAGAGAAGCCACCAAGAGGCCAATGACAACTCTGAAAGCCCTACAGCATTCCATGGCTGAGATGGGAGAAACTGTCCATGTGTCAACAATAGCTGAGGTACTCCACAAATCTGGCCAGTGTGGAAGAGTGGCAAGAAAGAAGCCATTTCTGAAAAAAAGCCCACTTCGAATTAGCAAAAAGGCATGTGGGAGACTCTGAAAAGATGTGGCAAAAGATTCTGTGGTCCGATGAAATAAAAATTGGCCTAAATGCAAAGTGTTACGTCTGGTGCAAACCCAACACAGCACATCACCCAGGTAACACCATCACTACTGTGAAGCATGGTGGTGGCAGCATCATGCTATGTGGATGCTTTTCATCGGCTGGGACTGGGAAGCTTGTAAGGGTAGAGGGCAAAATGGATGGAGCTAAATACAGGCAAATCCTTGAGGAAAACCTGCTTCAGTCTGCAAAAGACCTAAGACTGGAACGGAGATTCACCTTTCAGCAGGACAATGACCCCAAGCACACAGCCAAAGTGACACTGGAGTGGCTTAAAAACAAGAAAGTGAATGTCCAAGAGTGGCCCAGTCAAAGCCCAGACTTGAATCCGATTGAGAATCTGTGGCAAGACTTGAAGATTGCTGTCCACCAACGATCCCCATTCAACTTGACAGAGCTTGAACAATTTTGCCAAGAAGAATGGGCGAATATTGCACGATCCAGATGTGCAAACCTAGTAGAGACTTACCCCAAAAGACTCACAGCTGCAATTGTGATTCTACCAAGTATTGACTCAGGGGGGTGAATACTTATCTAACCAAGACATGTGAGTTTTTTTTTTTTTTTTTTTTCATTAACTGTTGTTTCACAATAAAAATTCTCTTGTCTCTTCAAAGTGTTGAGTGGGTTGTGTAAATCAAAGAAAAAAAAATCCCATTTAAATGCATCAAGATTTCAGGTTGTAACACAACAAACTGTGAAAATGTCCAAGGGGGTGAATACTTTCTATAGGCACTGTATATATAATAAAAATAACTGTACGTATAACTACGTAAATAAATACAACAGAATTTGTACGATATGCTATACACATAAATACATGTTTGTATAGATCTTTTTCTCTTCTTTGGAGCAGTAATCATACGACAGCTTGCCTCTGATCCATAGGTCCTTCAGATTATATCAAAATTTAGCAGGACCAGGTGGTGATCGTGGCATTTTTCGTCCAAAAATCAAACCTGAATTTCACATTTTTTTTGTCGCAGCGATTACGCTCAAGCGTGAAAGGTAGTATTCCATCCATAGGTTTGATTATTTTTTTTTTTACTCTGGAAAACACAGCGAATAAACGCTATAGTGTGGAAAACCCTTTAAATAGCA
The DNA here is from genome assembly GCF_017654505.1 of Polyodon spathula. Taxonomy (NCBI): domain Eukaryota; kingdom Metazoa; phylum Chordata; class Actinopteri; order Acipenseriformes; family Polyodontidae; genus Polyodon; species Polyodon spathula. The sequence continues at coordinate 40,442,531 of NC_054539.1, read as the reverse complement.
AAACTTAACAAATGTACATTATACAAAATTAACTCTGTGAACAAAAACAATAATAAACAACTTGGTTTCACACATTGTTTCCCATGTAAAAACATGCGCTTTGAATGTTCTGCTGACAAGCTTGTTCTCCAGAATAACCTGAGCGTTAAAGCCAATTGAACCTGAACTCATTTTTCTCTTCTGACTCATTGTACAGAGTGCACTGATAGTGTGACCAGCTGCACTTGGTAGTTGCGAAGGAATGAATGAATTATCTGTTTCTAGTCAGAGTTCAGTCACATGAAACAACACTGTCGAGATATCCACTAGTCTTTTTTAATAGTTTGTATTCCTTTTGGTACTGGTAATAAGTGTTGAGTTACAAGTAAAGTGTGTTGTCGAATTAAAAAAAATAAGAGGCAGAATGCATATATTTAATATGGAGAAAATTCGCGACCAAGATTGTCGAATTAAGCGAAGGTGTCGAGTTAACTGAGGTTGTACTGTATATATTCTATTTTATATTCTATTAATATAAATTTGTCCCTATTTGCTGTAGCTTTTGTTAGAAGAAATCTGTTCTTTGCTATCAGTGCTTTGTAAATGAGTCTAGTGGTATAACAAACTGGACTATATATGAATAGCTTTGCCAGTTTGAACTTAGCTGTGACTGAGCTGTGTCTGATGAAGGAATTAGATACTGTTGTCAGCTCTACCCACCATTCAGCCCTGGGCCTGACCACAAATTGCACTGAATTGCATGGTAGTTCGATGATGAGGACTATTGTTTACAACAGCACCTAGCCCTGTCAACAGTAATATGTTTAGGTGTTACTGTGTAATGATAGGATCAGTTCAGTAAATACCCGTCCATCCTTTCCTGTCTTTCAGCTTAGCTCTAACCAAACTGGACATCTTGGATGTGTTTCCAGAAATAGAAGTTGGTGTTGCCTACAAGTTAAACAATGAATCAATACCTCACTTTCCAGGTAAAAATAAAAACCCCTTTTCTACAAGTCACTAATAAGTTGAATTTAACCTCTAGGAACCAAATGCTGTGTAATGTGTATGTAAATAATAACAATATACTGACTGGATAGCGGGTGCCTATGCAACTGGTTTGCTGAGTGCATAACAGCCATCTTACTATGTGCTGAGGAAAAGGTTGAAGTTTGAGTGCTCTTTCTTGATGTTATTGGCATTGATGCTAGTTTTGCTCTTGTCTTTTTTCTTTGTCTTCCTTCAGCCAATCAAGAGGTCTTAAACAAAGTAGCGGTTGAATACGTCACCCTACCCGGCTGGAACACAGACACGACCAGTGCTAGGACATTTGAGGAGCTGCCAGAAAACGCACAGAGATATGTTAGGTTTATTGAAGAACACCTTGATGTGCCTGGTAAGTGTGTGTGTGTGTGTGTGTGTGTGTGTGTGTGTGTGTGTGTGTGTGTGTGTGTGTGTGTGTGTGTGTGTGTCACAGCGCCAGGGTCCTAGGTTCGATTCTAGCCTAGGGGTCTGTCTGTGTGGAGTTTGCATGTTCTCCCCATGTCTGCGTGGGTTTTCTCCAGGCACTCTGCTTTCCTCCCACAGCTCAAAAACATGCTGTTCAGGTTGATTGGTCATTCTAAATTGTCTGTTGTGTGACAGTTTGTGCTACCCTGCAATGGTCTGGCATCCCATCCAGGTTGTAGTCCCGCCTTGTGCCCTGTGTCTGTCAGGTTAGGCTCCGGCTCACTGCAACCCTGTAAAGGATTAAGCGGTTAATCATGGGGAGGAGAGATATATATATATATATATATATATGATAATATACTCTATTAACCGATATATATGATATTAAGGAGATATATATATATATATATATAATATATATATATTATGCACATAACCGAATAGTAATTTAACTATTGGAATATTAATTTAATTTATGAATGACAAGTTGCCCAACCCACATGATTTAAATTAGAATGAAAACATTTGTACCATAACTATAGCTCAATATTGTTCTTGAAAGCATCATAATCGAGAGGTGTATGGAGGCTGCCTGTCTTTCTGTCCGTCCGTCATACTGTTTATCTAAATTACAGTTTTACATACATTGCCTGACCTCTTTATTGGGACCTGTACCACCATTTGCCCTGATACAGCCTTGACATGACGTGGAATATCTGCACAACGTACTGTAATGTATCTGAAGGGATGTTAATCCATTCAGAGGAAGGCAGTCGATCGCGATGAATGCATATTTCAAACTTAATTAATTGGATTGAAATCAGAGGGCTGTGGTGGCCATGGAAGATTCCTGAAATCTGTCATGCTGCTAAAACTATACTCGCTCAATTCTGACTTGGTGGATTATTGTCTTCGAACTAGCTGTCGGCTTCAGGTACAAACACAGCACTGTTGAGTGGCCTTTTTCTGTAACAATGCTTAAGAAAACCATGGAATTTATTCAGCCTTCCAGAGTAATCAAGAAACCCAGGGTATACCTGGAGAACATGTCCCACATCCAAGTGAAATCCGGTTGGGTAGACCAATCCTAGTAAAGTGGTCCGGCAGAGAACTGCTTTCCAAGGATAAGAAAATTGCTCTTGAAATTTTATAGCAAATAGTGTCTGTCTAGCCACTTTTACATGTGCATATGGTCATAGGTCACAGTGATTTCATTTTGCATGATACTGATGACAACTGTAATTTTGTATTTACAACTGTAAAAGTGGTTGTATGTTACTTCCCATTGGTAAAAACTAAGAATCTGATCTTGCATGCTGAAAACCTAAAAAACAAACCATCAAAAAAAAAAACCCCACAAACTTGGAAACATGAGATAGATGATGATGATCAATCCCTGTGTTTTTTCTTTTTGTTTTTTTTGTCGTTCCCCCCCCCCCCCCCCCCCCCCCCAAGTCAAGTGGATCGGTGTGGGCAAATCTCGAGAGTCAATGATCCAGCTGTTTTGAAGACTTTGCTTCCTTGTCACCAGCAGCTTCTTTGGGATCTGCAAAGAGAAGAGGGGTGGGAGCATACAGACAGTGTTGCATGTAGACATTTTACCAGTGTTGGACATTCTAGTATTCATTAGCAACAGAATCCTGTAGTGCAATAACATTGACTCATAGGAGTGATAGTCGTATCCGCAGCACACTCCTTGTACAGAAATCTTTTTTTTTTTTGGCGTTGGATTAAATTACCAAAAACATTTCACTCTGTAATACTGTGTTACAGCATTTAGCTGTCCTCCTGGACATTTTTCTTGGAATTATAACCCATGTACTTAAAATAGCTTATAAAGGGTTGTATTTTCAGTTATAGGAATTCATAGGTTTCCTGACATAAATGCCAAAAACCATTATAGAAAAATCCCATTTTTGTAATAAATTAGTCACAGTTGCTTTATATTTTGAGGCTTTTATTACTGCTCCAAGACAATTAATACAACCCATAAATAAAACTTGTAGTACATCTTAAAATAGTACTTGAAACACCCTTGAGTTACTAAAATAAATGAGTTTGTTTTACAAGGTTATCACAAGCTCATCCTAGCCTTGGATTAACTACAATTTAAATCTAGCTGTCTAGCACATATGAGTTATTAAGCAACTGAAGATATTACTAGTACAAATGATACGTTAATCAGCCTAATGTTCTAGCATAATTCTGGGTTATAGCAATAGAAATGGGTTTTTCAGTTGACTCGTCTCCTAGTGCTCTATTACGGCAGCTGTAGTCTGAGGGCACACTAACAAATTTTAGGTGCCGAAAGATTTTCTGTTAAATATTTTACTGTAACTTTAAACATTTAATTTAATATAGACGTCAAGAACCATTAGTCAGTGTAATTAAGTAGACATACGTGGTTTGGGTTAAAAAGCTAGGAAATGTCTGTGAATAAAGGGGGTTTCAATGCATGTACTGTTTTTTTTATGTGTCCTGAAATGGGTTGTTTCCAGCTTAATTTTAAATCTTGAGGGTGGTGTTGAAAGCAATTGGACTATGAAGGTGTAATGGCTTAGAGATACTTAACACTCATTTAGACAAATAACATTTTTGTCCCTCGTCATTTTGCTAAATACTTGTTTAAGGCTTTTTTACATGCTTTAGTTTTATTCGGGTGAATCCAATGTATCCTGCCAGTACACTGTAAACATGGCCCATTGCCCTGGTTTTACCAAGACTTTTTGGGTGTCTAGGTCCTAATGCAGTACTGCACAGCTATGGCTAAAAAATTTGCATCACCTAGAATTTTAGAATTGAGTCTAAAAAAAAAAAAAAAAAAACCTGATATGAACATAAGTTAGATACTTTTATTTAACATCATGTAATCAAGGAAACTACAAAATGACATCACAAAAGTCTACAGGAAGCCATAATAATAGTACAGTATTTCATGTTAGATTTTGAAATGTCACATTTTTTAATTTGTCAGTTTTTGTGAAGTATATGGAAAATTGCAAAGCGTTATGTAATTCAATATGTTAACGTAACATTATTCAGCAGGTTTCATTCGACTTTATGAAGCAAAATTGGTTCATTCTACTGGGTGATGTGAAACGTTTGGCCATAGCAGTGCATGTTGCACAGGAAGTTAATTGTGTGGTGGCAAGAGGATAAATGGACTTCACCCAAGCCAAAGTAAAAAAAAAAAAAAAAGTTTTGAGAGCAAAATGAGAGCTTTCTGGAAATGTTGTGTTAATGATAATTATCCCTTTTTTTTTGGGGGGGGGGGGGGGGGGGGGGGGGGGTGTGAATATGGCAAAATATTTTATTGTAAAAGTGGTGTTATTTTTAAAATTCCTAGCAGATAAATGCCCAGTAGTTCAAAAAGGACAAAAACACACCCTGCTGCATTGTGGGTAACATTGCTGTGGACTAAATCAGATAATGCAGTAAGTGAGGTGAGATACTCTTTTAGAACAGACTTGCATTCCGTACACTTGAAATACTGAAGAGGCTTGTGACATTTTGCTGCTTCTACTTAACAGTTTGCTTATGAAAGGCAGCTGCCCACAACAACAGCTTTAGACAACATTGCTTTAAACAAAAAATCCATACATTTTCCCCACTATACACATCTGTTTCCCTATATAGATCTTAAATGTGCAGTTTTGAAGAAACTCCTGTTTTAGCAAACAATTCTTTTCATTTTAAAACGTAGCTGGTGCTACACTAATTAAAGAAATCCTGTTCGCATGCCTTGCTTCCAGGTACTGTTGCACTTTCTTGGTCATTTCACCTGGAGAGTGCAATTGGTACCACCTGACGGGGCCGTCTTTTCTGTCAGTAAGCAATCAGTTGCTTCCCCAATTTGACTGACATGTTTTGCAGCAAGTAAGATATTTTGACCCAGAAGACATTGCTGGGGTGAATGGACCTAGGAAGTAAAGCAGACTTCTTGAAAAGCAAGGCAAGCAAAGTTAGAACTTTCATTAATCTAGTGTTCTACCAAATGTCATGTCTCAAAACTGCACATTGGTGACCTGTATAGTGAATGGACAAGAGAGGTAATATTTATGATAATATTTGTGTTGGCAGCAACCACTTAGAATTCTGCAGTGACGTTCATATAGAAATTATAAAAACCACCTGAGAACAAGGTTTGTTTTGGGGGCTTTAAAATATGTTAATAATTTTACTACACACAACACCGTACACAATGTATTATTTTGTAGCTTCTTTTAACACTAAAAGGTTTATTCACTAGAGGTTCCTTTTCTACGTCAGTTGTGTATGGTTTGGGTTAATATGGTTTTGGACAAGATTTGAAATGCATGTCAGACACTTACCTATGTGCCATTTCTGGACTGTAAGGCCAGTAATACAGCTATGAATATTCCCAATGACACAGTAAACAATAAATATAAACAACTAGTTTGGCTTGTGAAACTTGCATGATTAAAGTTCAAACACGATTTTTTTCTTAAATAGGCATTGAGGGGAACCAGACACAACATAGTAGATTTTTTTCATTGCTGAAAAATCATATTTTTCCATGTATTCATGTACGCATTTATAAATCATCCTTAAGTACAACTAACATATTTTCATGTTATGGTTTAATGCAGATTTGCACAAATATATTGCCTGTATCTTTTCTCTCTCTAGGTGTTTGAGCTAGCGTGTTGTATTGTAATGCTGCTGAATATTTAACAGTTTTCTGGGTTCTAATCCTGCAGTTGCACTATAAATTCTGTGTGTGTGTGTGTGTGTGGAGGGGTCTGTTCATGCTGGGGAAGGGGCAGCAGTGTGCAGAACGATATAGGGGAAGGGTGCATGTATTCTCATATTCTGTACAGTCTGTTGGCCTTTCTCTTTGTAATTTAAGACCGCAATATTGAACTCTTTTAAATAAAAAAAATGCCACAAAACTAATCGGGATAAAAATAATGGGTTCATTTGCGACAATAAAATCTCTTGAACTTGGAATCTGTTCTGTTTGTAGTGTTTTATCCAATGTAATGTTATGTTATCCACACATATCCATAATAGGGTTAAACTTATAAGAAACCAGTCATGTAGGTACATACTTTGGATAGTGCTTTAACCCTTTGCAGTCCTATGTGGGACCAGGTCCGACATTACAATTTTCCCTTTTCAGTCCGATATCATCAAAAAGATGTAAAGCACAGATCTCTTGTTGTTTCTCCGGAAAAAGCAGAGAAAACCTTTCAATGGCAGAGTGAGACTGACAAGAGCCGAATGAAGCCAAAAAGAAAGGCGTATCTGATAGCCCCATGCACCACAGAGATAACACGGACATAAACAAAGGAGACAGCTGCTTCTGCATCCAGCGCTTGAAGAATGTCATGGACATTTTCAGATCTTTTTGAGATGTTATAGTAGTACAATAATGACTTGGATCGCATTATTGAGTAGTTTGGTGATAAAACGAGTGATCAGGAGAGGATTTATCAGTATGCACGTCTATAAAGAGGTATGTGAAAAATACAGTGAACAAGGGGTGGGGCTTGGCTGGAGATACAGTACTGAATGCACGTTTGCTATTCAATGCCTTTTAAACCTGTTTTACTCTAAAAATTATATATATTTTAAAGAGCGTGCCTGACAAGCGCTGAATAAATGGACCGCTAAGGGTTAATCGGTTTTACTCTATGAAGTATGTTGTGTTAAAGTTATGGGTAAAATAACAATTAGGAACATATTTAATAATGTCCGCAAGCATTTTTTAAATGTTTGTTTCTCTGAAAACTTGTGACATGAATGTTTGCTGTTTAATGCAATAAATAAATGTCAAATCACCAATGTCACACTTTAACTATTTAATACAGTGGGTTGTGATGATTGTAGTAGTAGTTAATGTTCTTGCTAAATACTGTTCTGAGGGGTTCGTTGACACACTTTGTTCTGTTGAAGTAATCTACGTTGATTTTTTTTTTGTGGGGAGGCGGGTGGGACACAATTCTTTGAATGCAACTCAGTAGAAGGTCAAAAAAGGACGTCCTACGTTGACTGGTCTTGCATTTGGGGAAAAAGCACATCCTGTCTGACATTGGGAAATGGTCCTTCTCCTTGGCTCGGAAAGCTTGTATCAGCAACTTGTTTTCACGTTGTTTCTCAGAACTATCTTTTGGGGCCAAAGCATGATAACTGCTACAAAACCTATCGGTGTTATCTTCTTGTTTTAAAAAAAAAAAAAAAATAATAACAATAAATAAAAAAAGGATCTGTGCAAGATAAAAATACTACAATACCTATGTTCTTACAACAGTTTTTTGTTTGTTTATTTTTTAATAATTTGTTGTAATGTTACATTACGAATAATGGTCCAGAGAAAAGAGTGAAAAGATTGTTAACTTTTATTGAACATTCTTTTTCTATGTTCACAAGGTTACGTGTTAATTTAAACATGTTTGCTTAATTTTAAGAGATTTTTTTTTACTGTATCACATTTTCATATTGTACATAAACAGTGTCTTTAGGGTCAAAGTATGTTGCTTGCTGCAAGTCAGTCAATAGGGGCAGAACTTTATTGACTAACCAGCTGCATCCCCTAATGAAGAGATGATAACAGTCAAACAAAATTTTCTTAAAATACATGTTTACAATAAGAGGTGCTTTTTTCAAAACTGGACATTGGAGACCTACATAGCGCATGGACGTGCACGACAGGTAAGATTTATTAATAGCTGGGGGGGAGTGAATGTGAAGTTGATTTTAAACTCGCCTGATCTGAATGTGCTTTGAAGAATAAATCAGCATTCCAGACTTTTTTGTTTAAACTTATTACAACTAAAGATCACATTTTAAAAAAGTTTAAAGAATCCAAAAAATGTGAAAAGAAACTGGTGATCCAGCCTTCAATTACATACCTAATGTGCATAGTTTACCAGATAACGTATTTGAAATGAGTCAAACCCAAATGTATTGATGACAAAGATGTTTATGTTTAGATGCAGTTAATTCTGTTTTGTATCAACATGCAGGCTGCGAGATGTCTTCTAGAACTCTCTGAGAGGTCCACCATTTGTTGATGGCGTGTATTTTCTGAAATCATTGTCTGAAAAAAAAAAAAGTAAATCCTTTATACTCAAAATAAGGACAACGTCATTGTCAGTGTTCTAATGCTTCAGAATGATTGGTTAAACCTGTAGTGTTTTTTTTGTTTTACAATTGCTAAATATAGCAAAGCCTCAATGTTCAAGAATGTCATGCTGGGCCCTAGCATTCATTTTGAACAAAGGGATATCTTTTGCCATGCATTTCAGCAGATCTGTTTCAATAATTAGGTTCAAATGTCATTTGTCTTCGTTTTTGCACCTTCATTACCTTGTTATGATGTTTGCAATTATTCTGAATGACTTGCGATTATACATAACGTTTTAATAACTACTATGATTTGCAATAAAAACTTACAGTAGATCCCAGCTTCTAAAGCAAAATCTTCCTGGCGGGTTGCTTGTATTGGTTCCCCGTTTGCTGTCTGTTTAGTTTTTCCTTTAAGTTCAAGTTTCTGCAGAACCTGAAGGTCATACGTATAGCTGGCCTGGAATGGACTGTCAGCCTGACGTTGGCTGGCCGAGGGCAAGGACGAACATTTCATACCACTAGTAAAATAAAAACCTTCATTAGCATGAAATCTAATACTTTGGACCAAACAAGTGCTGAGTTTTGAAAATAAATAAATAACACACTGTTTTGCATGCTGAGAGATGAGACAGGTGGACTATTTCAAAACTAATTCGGGCTTTTGAGTTTGTAATGCATTATTTAATGTAGTAGAGTTGTGGGTTAAAAAGACTAGTAAATGTTGCAGTTAAAGGGGGAAAAGTTAACCTTGTATTACAATTATATCAAGCAAGAAATAATTTATAAAGAAGTTTTTAAATACCAAATAAATAAGTAAATAAAATGACAACTTATTACCCATCCTTTCTGTTTGGAACATTTACTATTTTCTTTTGGTTTGCCGTTTAAAGTATTTCTGAGCGGCCTAAATTATGTGTTTGTGCTGAATATGAAGTTTTAAGCAGGTGACTTCACTACGGTACTACGTAGAATCAGTATTGCAAGTCTGAGGTCATGAAGGATTGAGATGTGCTACAGCATACAGCGTACAAGAAATCTGCACTTTTGATTGGTTGAGACATCCACAGAACTAAATGAAAGATGTAATGGGCCAGTATTCATATACTTGACCTTGTGGTACTGCTTTTATTTAGGCTTTGGGAAGTGAAAACTGGTAGTACAGATCTGTAATGTGAATCTATATAGTAGTTAATTTTAGGGTCTTCATTTTAAAAATCTGTTAGCGCACTACATGGTGGACTCGATTATATGCTTTGATTTTGGACCAATCTTCACAAAACTTTTATTATGAGCCTCCTACGAGACATAAGCTAATTTCACTAAGTTATACCTTCAGTAATAGTTGTACTATTACAATTTTGTTGTTAAATAGCGAGAAGTGTTTTATTTTAATACAGCTCAATGTTTTGCAGTATGGGGCAAAATTAATAAACCCCCAATTACAATTTTCAAAAGGATCCAAACTGATTTCCTTTTAATTAACAGGGGCAAAGATGGGATTTCAAGCCAAAATGTAGGCAGGAAAAACAAATTCACATCTACTGAAACATTTGAACTGCTTTTTCTTTTGGTGATCACTAGATTTTTCAGTTGTCTTTTTCCAACTTGAAAAGCATAGAAATGTTTCCTTTGCACCTACTGCCACCAAGTACTGTATTGATTGGTCGACAATGATAGGGCTATTAGCATTAATTCTAACACAAGTATTGTTATTTAATTTTTATTTAGTTATTTAACTGCTGTATTTTGAAACAACCATTCTACCATTTTGGAAGTAAAACTTACGAGGGGTTATGGCAAGAGAAACTACAAAACACTTAATAAATGAAGCTCCAATAAAAATCATGCTTACAACGTGTCTCTATGGTTACACAACCTGTTTGTGTTAGAAAACTGATGCTACTGCCTTCAATTTATGTCAAAGTTCAACCATACAAATACAACTTACTCACTGTTTTAATAGGGCTGATTTGCTGTTGTAATACAGAGAGAGGCAGTTTTCTGTGTATTAAGGAATGCACAATTGAAATAGTTACATTTTAATATTTCTTTTTGTCTGGTCTGTTAATTTTTTTTCTATTTTCAGAACTATGTCTTGTTTCAAACATGTCCTCCTATTTGTTTCTCAAATAATGGTTTTACAAGAAACATTTGAGACATTGCAGATTTCAATGAAAAGAAAAGATTGTCAATCATTTTTTTATTTTTTTTTTAATTTCCATAGTAACTTTATACAGTACTTTTTACCATTGCATAATGAGGGCCTGTGCATAATACATTAAGCCTTTAAGCCACAAGAATTACAAAGTCGTGTGCTGTAAAGAATAGGACAGGTCACACAATCATCTCTCTGAACCCAAAGCACAGGTTTTTTACCAGGCAGACAGAACAAAAGAATTAGTAGTTAAACCGTTCAGTACAGCTCAACAGTAAATGCAGATAAACTGTGTGGAACAGATAGGAGCTTAGGATTCCCAGCATCCGGAGAGAGAGACCCCCCAGCTGGAAGTTTTTTATGCATCAGGAAGGGGAAAAAGCAGTCATGGTTGTTACAAAGTACAGCCAGCCCCAGTGACAAATCTCTTTTCTTTATCTTTTCTTAAATACATTCAATGTTGTTGCACTGTAGAAAAAACAGCAACAGAAAGAAAAATGTGTCTCAATAAGTATATCTCCTGGCCACACAAAACATGTACCTGTATGTATTTGTTTGCATCATCAATGCAACTGCATGTGGCTTTGAAAAGTGAGTATAATTAAATATTAGGCTTTTGCTCCAATGTTGGACTTTTTGGGCTCAAACTCATTATGCCATACCTGTTTGACAAGTTTCACACTTCATTGTGCAAGCAGTGGTTAAGCAACTGAGAAAGGTATTTTCTTCTTAAAATGAAGTCTTTTAAAATGGCTTCTGGGATACACATGCTTTGTTTTGGATGTTATTTTAATTTTAGCCTGAGGAAAGTTACTAGAGATTATCCAATCTATATAAATCCCTAGACAAGCCTCTCATTCACCACCTCTACATGGGAATTATACCCCACTTTTTGAAGTCTTGGACGAGCCTCCTCAAGGGCGGCTCTCAGTGTGACAGAGGTGGACCCCAACCAAACAAATACAAACCACATATAATAAAAGCACTCCTGTCCAGTGAATTTGTGCTTGTGCAGGACAGTTTTGCCAGGGTTCTAAAATCTTTACCTTTGTGTATGATAAGAATGCACTCGTGCTAGTTGGCCTGGATATATCCCCTCCACATCTCTGCCACGACGAAGGACGCTGAGGAGACACACAGAATAAATACATTTTGTTTGCCTATGCTGCTATTTTTTAGTGGATACATATATCTAATAGGAGGCTATGTGGTCCAGTGGTTAAAGAAAAGGGCTTGTAACCAGGAGGTCCGTGATTCAAATCCCAGCTCACTCACTGACTCATTGTGTCATCCTCACGCCCTCCTTGTGCTCTGTCTTTTGGGTGAGACATTCTTGTGAGTGACTCAGAAGCTGATGCATAATTAACACAACCTTGTCTCTGTAAGTCACCTTGGATAAAGGTGTCTGCTAAATAAACACATAATAATAATATAAATTAGGGAATTTACAATAAACAATTGCAGTTGTAGAGCAAGCAGTGAAATAGTCAGTGTAGATGTTTGAACTAGACCGCCACCCCCTTATTTGCTCCCTACTCTTGATGTTGTCATATCCAGGAGCTGGAGGGATGTGCAGAGAAGCCCAGTGTTTACAGCTTGGTCCATGTGTTCTGCCGTAAAGAAGCCAAGAGGTCTCTGTCTTCTGGTTTTAATAAAAACTTTGATCTCTCTGGAATGTTAGCCTTTTGTCTTTGTTTTTAACTCCAAAGGTGTTAAAAATGGTTTTTTTCATCACAAACTTGTATAATCAATCATTTAGTTAAAGGGACTGGTAATTTATTGAATGATGGATGTACAAAACTACAGCATACAGAGGGAAGGAAAATACAGTGTGAAATAAAGCTAATTTTCTGAGTACTCTACCATGTAATACTTATGATACATGTTTCATGTAATTGGTTTAGGTTTATAAAGGAATTTATTAAGCCACTTTCACACACAAATGCTGTTACTGAGCCATCTCAGAGATACATGTGTCAAAGCAGCCGATGATGATTTTGACTGAAGCACCTAGATTAAAACCAGTGTTTTGGTCAGGGGTCTGGGGGTTTCAGGCCCCCCAAAGCTCTGGGGTTGAATCTGCATTCTGAGCCATTTTGGACCACTTTCAGAAGCAAATTTGAACTTGACATTGAAGAAAAAGAAATTCAGAAATTACTTCACTTACGACTTGTCATTTTACCAGATGGATCGACCTGATAAATCACACATGAGGCTAGATAATAGTTTTTGAAATGTTACGCATCAATTTTAAATGTCCGATTTACATACTATACATTAAAAAAAAAACCTCAGCTGCAAAAACACTGAATTAACCATGTATAACATGTTTGCGTAGGGTGCGGTGTATCTTATTTTTATTTATTTATTTATTTTTTAAATCAGTGTTGGCCTTCTGGAGTCATCTGAATGCTTTTCCACTTTATTTAATTTTAAACCGTCACCCCCATACTACTACTTTGTATATGATGTAGAATATGTGATTATAAAATCTAAAACTAGTATGTACAATACTCTTTTAAATAAACTTGTTATGATTTTGAATGTGCGCTTCTTAAGAATGCTATTATTGTTATTGCTTGCGCCCCAGCACCTCTTTCTTTACAAATTAAGCACTGCTGCCGGTTTGTCCTCAACTGTGTAGGCCTGGCAGCCCTCTTGCTCCAGCTTTTGAAGACGGGAGTAGCATTCAATGGGACTCTGGCTCCGGAAAGGGCCATCCTCACTCTGTAAGAAGCCCTCACCCAGTCACCATCCTGGCACCCCCAGACCCCTATCTGCTGTTCACTCTTGACACCGACATGAGCAATGAGGGAATTGGAGCTGTGCTGTCTCAGACGGGACCATCTGGAGAGAAGGTGGTGGCCTAATTCAGCCGCTCCCTCCACAAGGCAAATGGCGTGATTGCGTGACCAGGTGGGAACTGTTGGCCGTGGTTGCATCAGTCCGCCGCTTCCGCCATTACCTGTGTGGGTTGCCATTTAGGATCCGAACAGACCATGCGGCGCTACAACGGCTGCTTACTTTTAGAAAGCTGGAGGGACAGGTCACCTGCTGGATTGAGCAGCTCCAGTCCTTCGACTTTACCATATAACACAGGGCTGGGGCTTGCCATTCCAACATGGATGCTTTGCTTCGCCAGCCTTGTGCCGAATATGTCTGCACAATTGCCTGAAGAGAGAGGCCAGAGAGAGAGAGAGAGAGAGGTGATCCATTCGAACCAGAAGGAAGACAGGTTGGAGGCTCGGCTGGTAAGCTGCTGGGAGGTTATGGCAGTGGGACTGGAGGATTGGAGTCAACAGTAGGGACAAGACCCAGATCTGCAGCCAGTGTTATGATGCTGGTATACTCACTGGCCACCAAGGGGTTGTGGTCACAGAGGCTGAGGGTACAGGCGGGCATTCTGCAGAGGAGTTGGAAAAGTGGTGCCAAAGAACCTACAGGAGGCGACATTAAGGGCGCACCATGGGAGGGAACAGGCGACTTTGGGGAGACCAAAATGTCGTGCCGGCTCCAACTGCGATATGGTGGACTTCTGCAGGAGATCCGTTGAGTGCACCACCAGGAAGGGAACCCGGAGAGGTCCCATGCCCCGCTCCTGCAGTTCACCATCGACAGTCCCATGGAAAGGGTAGCTGTGGATGTCATTCCCATGTTCCGACAAGGTGAACTGATTTGTGTTAGTAGAAATGGATTATTTCCCCAAATGGTGTATGCGCTCCCTCACCAGGAGGTTGGGACTGTAGTCAAGGCCCTGCTGGAGGGGTTCTTCAACCGCTTTGGAGTCCCCAAGGAGCAGAACTCCGACCAGGGGAGGCATTTTAAGTCGCAGGTGTTCGCAGAGATGTGTCGGAGTCTGGGAATTCACAACTCCCATTTACCCATAGAACGACGGGCTGGTTGAACCGTGCAACTTGCCTTCACCACTGCTGCCCGCCAGCAGGATTGGGACACCCACCTGATCCTGATCTTGATGGCCTATTGCTTTGCAGTCCAGGAGTCCATCATGTGCACCCCAGCCCTCCTGATGCTGGGTCACGAGCTACGCACTCCATGTGACCTGGCGTTCAGAAACTACCCAACAGTTACCCAGAACCAGCTGGGCTTGAGTATGCCAACCAACCGCAAGACCACTTGGAGGTGGCCCACAGCTTCGCACAGGACCGACTACAGGCTCCAGGCCACCGCCAGAAGTGGCTGTATGACACCAGGGTACGGGGGCAACAGTTTGACTCTGAGGACTTGGTGTGAGTTTTTAACCCTAGACGCAAATGGGGACTTTACCCAGTGCCTGGATAAGACCATGCAAGGTGTTAGAATGCCTCAGTGAAGTGACTTACAGAGTATGACTACCACCTGGAGGACAGAGAGTAGTACTACACAGGAATTGCCTAGCCCCATATAGAGGGAGTTAACTTGTCACCCGAGGACTGTTCGAGCCCCAGGCCCCTTCCCCCATAGGGCCATCTCACTCTGAGGCAGACACTTCTTTGCCTTCGGCCGTGGGGGGGCCTCGACCTTTCAGCTCGGCTGTGTAACTAGCACGAGGGGCTCATAACACTAAAATGCAAGATGAGAGTCTTTGTTTCCTCCGGGTGGATTATGAAGGTGCACTCTTGTATGTTACAATATATGCACATGCATACAGTGCCTATAGAAAATCTACACCTCCTTGACCTTTTTACTTGTCAATGCCTCAGAGTTTCATGCACTTAAATGAGGATTTCTTCCACTTATCTACACACCATATTCCACCATGTTAAGGGGAAAAAAGTAATATATTAAAAATACAAAACTGATAAATGGATAAGTCTCCACCCTCCTGAGTTAATACTTGGTGGAAACACCTTTGGCAGCAACTACAGCTGTGAGTCTGTTGGGAAAGGTCTTTACCAACTTTGCACACCTACATTTGGCAATATTTCTTTACAAATGGACAGCAATCTCAAGTCATGCCACACATTTTCGATTGGACTTAGGGGGCAGGGCTCTGACTGGGCCACTTCAGCTTTTTGTTCCTTAGCCACTCCAGTGTAGCTTTTGTTGTTTGCTTTGGGTCGTTGTCATGCTGAAAAGCCTGTAAAAGCCTGTAGCTCTTGCAAAATTGCCATTGGCCTCTTGGTAGCCTCTCTGATCAGTCTCCTTCTTGCTCAGTCATCCAGTTTGGAGGGACGGCATGATCTAGGCATACACCTTAATCGTCTTGACCGTGCTCCAAGGGATATTCAAGACTTAACTTGGTGTGTGATTATGAAGGCGATTGGTTACACCTGAGCTAATTTAGGATTGCTACTACAAGGGGGGTGGACACCTAGCTATTTCAGATTTTATTTTTTATATATTTTCTACAAATTTCTAGAATATTTTTTTCACTTGGAAGTCGTGGGATAGGATGTGTAGATAAATGGAAAAAAAAAAAGCATTTTTAATTTCAGGCTATAAGGCAACAAAAGGTGACATTTTTGAAAGGGGGTGTAGACTTTCTATAGGCACTGCAACTGATCTATTAATACCACACCGCCTTAATAATAATACATGTTTTTAATGGCTAGTTGAAACAAAATAATTCAATTGAATAAAGTCAGAAGGCATTTGTATGCAACAGGTAGAAATGCTTACATTTGTGGGTATGAGAGCTGGCACAAATCACTATCTGAATGTAATCTGCTTTGCATCATGCCTCACAATGCACCCAGTGTGTGCGATAAGAATTGTCTTAATGCACACCCGGGAGTGGAATATTTCTTACATATATTTCAGTGGGCAGGTTATGTCTTACCTTGTGGAGCAATCTCTTGCACTATAAGGAGCGTGGTCTTTAAATTCTTGTAATCTTATTGTAACTCCTGGTCCAGCCATCATGTAAAACTTAAAAAAAAGACAAATAAAATATATTACTTTATGATGTTTGCACATATGCCTACCTTATGTGATGTTTTGAAGAGTAAAATGTAGTTTTTAGTCCTGATTTTCCAGTATTTAGAATTTCTATTAATATTTAGTATGAATTGTTATTGATTCACATTGACTTGGTTTATGTTATATTTCTGTATGTCTGTGTAGGGGTGTATCAATTATTCGGAACTTCTTCCCTGTGTGAAGTTCAATATATTCATGTTGGTTCCATGCTAGTATTTGAAAACGTTTTCCTTCATGAGAGCTTACCAGCAATGTCATGGTGCAGCACTCAAAAGGGACCCTTTCCTTTAACTTCTGACCTCTTATATGTTATTCTTTATTAGTCAAATCACTACACCATGAAAAACATGAATATACTGGACCTCAAGCAGGACAGTAAAACATTATTTGAAGGCTATGTATCCCTATAAAAAATACACTTTACAATCAAGGCCACTTTTTTGCTCTTATTGACAGCAGTGTATAGTCAACTTCATTTAATACTAATGTCCCAAGAATATTCTGTATTACAATATGCTGTGGACCCAAACATATCAAACATATACGAAATTAACTCTCCAAAAGTGGTCCTCTTATACATGTGATCCTTTGCACATTTAATTTAGAAAAAGACTGGACTGAAGAGGAAATACAAAACTATGAAAGACTAGTAAAGTTTATCCAGGTAACTACAACAATTAGGACCACCCTTTATAAAAGGGTCTCATAGTAAAAGCATAACAAAATGTAATAATGCATCGTGAAATCATGGTAAAGTATAGATATGCAGTATAAAAATTAGCAAGGCCCTATAGTAAAGCACATAAATAAACATTGCCAACCAGGGTAAACTACGGTATGCATAGTATGATCATGCAAAAATACATTGGAAAACTAAGGTACCTGCACTCTGGCTGCCACAGTAAATATACAATACTACTCTTCTTCTTCTTCCCTGTGCTTCTCCCAGTCCCACTTAATGATCATGCGACCGAATCTAAATTGTATCTGTTTTGAGCTTCATCCCTCTCTATGGAAAACTCTGCCCTGTTTTGTACCTGGAGAACAACAACTCAGCAGGAGACCACCGTCTTCAGTTACACTGAGCAGCAACTTGATCTGCTTCAGCAGGACAAGAGCAACGTTTGGAGAAGAACAGTAGGTTTGCAAAGCTTATATTGCGTATTTATATTATATTGTGTTGACATTTGGTAGATGTTTTACTTTGAATCAATACACAAATGTACCCATGCAGTACCTTATGAGCAACTGTTTAATCAGGAGCACTGTTTAATGGTAGTTCGAAATCTATTGAGGTGCCATTCAGGGATACAGTCAGCACCATGACATTTCTTGTCCTGTGGAAAACTGCAGAATCAATTTGTGAGAGGAAAATAAAGAAACAAATATCCCACTGAGTTCTCCAGTGGTTCTAATAATGTTTGGGGTACCACACTTGATCTTTATAACAGTTGCACTGTGTAAAAAATGCCCTGCTAAACCTCCTATATCAGTGTAATTCCTAACATCAGCAAATAGACATGGAAAATGAGGCCTATGCAGCTAAACACTGAGGTACTGGACTCCGGTTTCGCACTACAGGACATGAATAAGAGCCAAATGGCTTGTTAGGTGTTCCACTCATTGTGTTCTTTGTCTTTCCTCCTGCTCTGTATCTTGTCTCCTATGTGCTACAGGCCAGAGCAGTGTAATTGCCAAGAGATCGAGGAGTCTGGGAAATGTGCAATGACTCACTCTTGAAGGTGTATCAGAGGAGGTTAAATTATGAGAAAACTGTAACAGGAGCTAGAAAAGTAGAAATGTGACAGCACCATAGGGCAACAATTACCAGTTACAGTAAGCACTCAGTGCCTGGCGCCATAGACGGTTTGACTTTCACATTCAGGGGGACAGGGGCCTGAATAGGTAAGGATCTATTCTTATAGATATTCAACACTTTGGGGCTATTTCAGTTACTGAGTTGTTTTTCCCAGTTGTCAATGTTACATAAGTTTACAACCTACGTGAAATCAAATACAGTTTACTTTTGCTGATTAATCAACTTGCAATTTTTAGTTTGCTGTTACTTAGGTCTTTGTCATGTTGAGCAGCTAACTTTATTCATTTTAGAAAAAATCAGAAACAATAAAATATACTATAAAATAAGCTATTTTTATGTACTTACATTTCTTTAGGTCTTATTTACTGATGGTAATACATGGACACATTTGCAGATGTTGCTTCGTTGGTCTGAATTTGTTAGAATTGTATCCAGAATGGCTGTAAACAGTTGATTTCTTATGTCTGTTTTTACAAGGTTCATCTGAGAAAAAACTTGTTCTTTTTCTGCAGTACTGTGTGGCAAATCCAACATATTAATGGCAAACTTAACAAGTGTAGGAAAACGTGGCTCTCCGCTAGGGCAGTCAAGAGAGCAATTTTGTGCCACTATTCATCAGGCACCAGATCATGTTTGAGGTACGTCAAATTAGTCACTTGGTACTGCAGAAATTCAATTTCATACTTTCCAGCATATTTCCAAGACAGTTGCGGCTGGTGGCCAAAAAAAAAATTGGCAGTTAAAAAGAAAAAAGGCAGTTGTTATTATTATTATTATTATTATTATTATTTATTATTATTATTATTATTATTATATATTATTATTATATTTTATTTATTTATTTGGCAGACACCTTTATTCAAGGTGCCTTACAGGTGTTATAGGCCAGTACAGGATTACAATGCAAGATGAATAGTTACATACAGTAGTTTACAGTAAGTGCAAATAATAATACTAAAATACAATATGAAATAGAATGCAACAAGTTAAGATTACAACAAGTTATATCTACAATGACATATTAGTAGTGCAATAGTGCATCAGCTGAGGATCCTGTAATGTGCTGCAGGTCAGGCAAGTCCAATGTACAGTAGTAGTAGGAGGGGTTGATCAAGAGATCTACAAGTGCAGTCTAAACAGGGTTTACCCCAATTATGCTGTTAAATGCATTTTCTCCACTAGCCAGCAGAGAAAAGAAAACTGCAGCCCATCATAGTTAATATACTAGGAAGTAAAAAGGAAGTTGTATCATAATTTAAAACTTTGAATATATATCTCACGTTACTGACCTAACTGTGTCACAATGCAAGGGCATACAGGCACGCAGTGTCTTCTGGGAATAATGGTTTATCTGGTGGAAGATGAATAGTGTTCGCGTTTTCGGTTTTTATGTTTTAAAAAAATTCAGGAGTTTTTTTTATTATTATTACATATATTAAAATAGGGATAAAATATGAAAAAAAAAGTTGTTCTTAATTGAAACATCAGTAAAACACACTTTACAATAGAATATGATGAGCAGAATCTGTGCAATGATGAGCAGAATCTCTGCAAGTTGAAGCCACGTTTCCCCAAGTTAACTTTGTGAACGTTTGGACAACGGCTGTGCTGACGGAAATAGTGTCTACAGAAGGTTTGAACAACATCAGCACAAAACAAGCCAGGTTTATTCACCTTGAAATCATAAAAATAAAAGAAAATGGACAGAACTGGATGGTGCAAAACATCGGGAAGTGCGTCGATAATCACACTGGACATTTACATCATTCCATATAAGTTTACCAACTAAAGCATCACCATTTTCTGACATGTATTTACGATTAAGATTGCACCGTGTAACACATTTTTTTTTTTTTTTGGTTCCTGGGTAGTAAGTGTTATTTCCTAATTGCTTATGCCTCAAAAGTATAGAAAATGGCTATTATTCCCCACAAACTTTGCTTTTGTGACCAGGACAGTGATATTTCAAAATATCACTATTTCCAATGGGAAAACTGGCAAATGTGTGTCTTTTCGTTCACATAAAGTCTGAAAAAAACAACATATGAATCCAAATTAACATGTATTTATACTAAATGTAGTAATGTGAATGTTTATGTATATAATGCAGTTCAAGTTATGCCACTAGAGGTCAGTAGCGCCCTATATACTTACCCTCTACCTAGGATACCGTGGGGGTCGAGGAAGTCCTTAGAGAACACTAATGTGTAGGTTTCAACAGAGATTGTTCTAATAAAGACACTGTGATTAAAGTTATACTCTTGCATCTTGGATCTCGGGTTATTACATATGGAGAGGAAATCGGGCAACTTGTCTTAGGTCATTGAAAACGGAGACAATGAAGGAGAAGAGACAAGTGTAGCTGCATAGCTTCAGCCAAACCTGCTAACGTTAGCGAGAGCGCTCACAGACAACAGAACATGGCTGCCACGGTAGGAACAACCGCGCCGTTTGATAGTCAACTACAGACATGGGAGGAATACTGTGAAGTACTGTCGCATTTTTTTGAAGCAAATGAGATTGACAACGGCAATAAAAAAAGGGCGATTCTCTTAAGTTTGGTGGGAAGCCAAACATATAGTCTGATGAGAAATTTGTTAAGCCCAGATAAGCCAGGGGACAAATCGTTTGATGATTTAGTTGAACTGTTGAAAACGCACTACAACCCAAAGCCCAGCGACATAGTTCAACGCTTTAAATTGAACTCGAGAAACAAACAGGCAAATGAGAGTGTGACTGAATATGTGGCAGTGCTATGAGAACTGGCTCAACATTGCAACTATGGAGATAGGCTAAAGGAAATGTTACAGGACAGGCTAGTCTGTGGTATAGACGATGATCGTATTCAGCGCAGGCTGTTAGCAGAAACCGAGTTAACATTTGAAAAAGCACTGAAGCTTGCTCAGGCATTGGAGACAGCGAACAAAGATGTTCAGGATTTACAATGGCAAAGCAAAGGAAGCAATGGTGCTAACTGGAAACATGCTAGCCAGGCTACAGTGCAAAAGCTAAAAATGTGGAGGGAACCACGAACTGGCGGAACTATGAGGGCATGTTATAGATGCGGTGGTGAGCACATGGCGAATGACTGTTGTTTTCTTAAGGAAATGTGTCACAGATGCGGAAAAAAGGGGCATCAGGAAGGCGTGCAGGGCGAACTCACCTGTGGAGAAAACCAAACCTAGAGGGGGAGGAAAAGAAGAAAAAAAAACATGGGACTCATCACATTAGCGAAAATCCTGAAACAGATGCAAGTGACGGTGAAGACGTGTTCATTATGAATAACGTAACAGAGACAAGCATTCCCAAGGTAGCGCCTATCACATTACAGTTAAAAGTGAACAAGTCGGATGTGCAATTTGAGGTTGACACGGGGTCCAGTGTTACAATTATGAATGAAACAGAGTACTCAAAACTAAGGAATGGGGCAAAAGTACCTGAGCTAAAGACATTTTCCCTGCATCTCAGAACCTATACAGGCGAAAGAGTGAAAACATTGGGTACTGCAAACTTAAATGTACAGTACAGAGAGACTGCCAGTAGTAGTAATGTCTGGCAAAGGACCAAACCTACTGGGCCGCAGTTGGATTAAGGAGTTGGAATTAAACTGGGGCACTGTAAACCAGTCAGGTAGAGACAAAACAACACTCCAGGATGTGTTGAAGAAAGATGAGAATGCATTCAAAGAGGAATTGGGGACATTGCGAGGCCCACCGGCTAAAATATATGTTGACAAAGAGGCAACACCAAGGTTCTTTAAGCCAAGACCTGTGCCTTATGCTATGAAACTGAAAGTGGAGGCTGAGCTGGATCGCCTCTTGAGAGACAAAATAATTGAACCAGTGAAATTCTCTGAGTGGGCAGCTCCCATAGTCCCAGTGCTAAAGCCTGATAACTCTGTGAGGATTTGCGGAGATTACAAACTTACTGTAAATCGAGTATCTAAACTGGAACAGTATCCCATTCCCAGAATTGAAGGTCTTTTTGCAAAGCTCTCAGGAGGGGCAAAATTCAGCAAATTGGACATGAGTCATGCCTATCAACAGGTAATATTGGATGAGGAATCAAAGAAATACGTAACTATAAACACACACAAAGGGTTATTTACTGTAAACCGTCTTCCATTCGGGGTTTCATCCAGTCCAGCTATCTTTCAGAGAATTATGGAGGGTTTGCTGCAGGGAATTCCCCATGTAGCCATTTACCTGGACGACATCATGGTGAAGGGCAAGAATGATCAGGAGCACCTGCAGATGCTAAGCGAGGTCCTTCAGAGAGTGGAGGAGGCAGGCCTATGGCTAAAGAGAAGTAAGTGTACCTTTCTGGGAAGTGAGGCTGAGTTTCTGGGTCACAAAGTGGATGCCACAGGACTACACCCACTTAAGAACAAGGTACAAGCTATCCAAAATGCACCTGCACCTACCAACATAACAGAGCTTAAGGCTTATTTAGGACTATTGAACTATTATAACAGGTTTTTACCTAACCTGTCAACACTGTTGGCTCCACTGCACAAATTGTTGAGAAAAGACACAAAATGGCAATGGAAAAAAGAGCAGGAGGCTGCTTTTGAGAAATCTAAAAAGCTCATGCAATCCACAGATATACTTGTGCATTACGACAGTGAGAAAGAGCTGATTCTGTCCTGTGACGCCTCCCCCTACGGGATAGGTGCAGTACTTTCACACCTCATGCCGGATGGGTGGGAGAGACCCATAGGTTTTATGTCAAGAACACTCACATCAGCTGAACGAAACTACTCTCAGCTTGATAAAGAGGGACTGGCTGTGATTTTCGGGGTGCAACGGTTTCACAAGTATCTCTATGGTAGAAAGTTCACCATATGCACAGATCATAAACCGCTTCTTTCACTCTTCAACGAAATGAAGGCTGTTCCACAGATGGTGTCACCGAGGATCCAGAGGTGGGCTGTGACACTGTGGGTGTATGAGTACGTGATAGTCTACAAGGCGGGCAAGGACCACGGCAACGCAGAAGCCTTGAGTCGTGTGCCACTGCCGGACACTTCCCAATCCACAGGTCTGGAAGACAGGGTGCTGATGATGGAAGACATAGCGATGGTGACCGCAGAGGAGGTGAGAGTGTGGACAGGGAAAGATTCCATACTGTCTAGAGTGAGAGAGTACGTTTTAAGGGGGTGGCCACAGCAGGGGGAAGGAACAGATTTTACACCTTATTCTGCTAGGAAGACAGAATTGAGTGTGCAAGATGGTTGTGTCTTGTGGGGGGCACGTGTCATCATCCCACAGCGAGGACGACAGGCTGTGTTGGAACAGCTGCATCAGTGCCATCCAGGGGTTTCGCGCATGAAGGCTCTGGCCAGAAGTTATTTCTGGTGGCCCAAACTAGATGAGGAGATAGAGACACGAGTAAAGGCATGTAGCAAGTGTCAGGAACACCGGAAAGCACCAGCCACAGCCCCGCTACATCCCTGGGAGTGGCCAGACAGACCCTGGAAGCGATTACACATAGATTTAGCAGGACCATTTATGGGGCAGATATTTTTGATACTCATAGATGCTCATTCCAAATGGATGGATGTTTACCCGGTAACTTCAGCAACATCAGCTGTTACAAATGACTGTTTGCGAAAAAGTTTTAGCAATCAAGGATTACCAGAAATGGTAGTTTCTGATAACGGCACCTGTTTTGTCAGCTCAGAGTTCAATGAATTCATGAACAAAAATGGCATTGTCCATGTTACATCAACCCCGTTTCATTCGTCTTCCAAAGGTCTCGCAGAACGAGCAGTTCAAATATTCAAGACGATGATGAAGAAAGCTGGAGAAGGAAGTATGTCAACTAAAGTGTCAAGGGTACTATTCAGCTATAGGTTAACACCTCAAACTACCACAGGACTCTCCCCAGCAGAGATGTTACTAGGGAGGAAACTTCGGTCTACGCTTGATTTAGTGCATCCCGATTTAAAGAGAAAAGTAGAACTTAAGCAGAATAAACAAAAGGAACACCACGACAAGCACACAAAGGGGAGGAGTTTTGGAGACGGAGACTCTGTGATGACAAGAAACTTCAGTTACGGTCCCAAGTGGATACCAGGAGTCATTGTAACAGTGACTGGTCCTGTATCTTTCAAGGTAATGCTGGGAGATGGCAGAATAGTATGCAGACACATAGATCAGATCCTGTCTAGACAACAGGACAACACCATTGGGTCAGCGGATATTGTGCAGGACACACCTGCAGAGGTTCTACAACCACCAGCTAGAGTAACCATGCCAGATGAATTTGTTCCAAACAATGCGGACACTGTCTCAGAGCAGCTTGCTTTGAAACCAGAGGAACAAACTGGGAGTTCCCCAAAGGTGGGCAGGGACAATCAAAGCATGGCACAAGCTGTGCGTCGTTCCCAAAGAACTGTCAAAAAGCTTAGTTACCTGAAGGACTTTGACTTGTAAATAAATTTTTTTTTAAAAAAGTTTGAAATTAAATGTTTATGTACAGTTAAGGATGGACTATTGTGTGTAGTTGTTGTTACAGCAATAGTTCAGAGACATCTAGTGTATTAGTGTTACATTTTGTTTATAACTGTGTTTAAACTGTTTCCAAATTTTAGAGAAGCTGAAATCTTAAGGGGGGGGGGGGGTGAATGTAGTAATGTGAATGTTTATGTATATAATGCAGTTCAAGTTATGCCACTAGAGGTCAGTAGCGCCCTACATACTTACCCTCTACCTAGGATACCGTGGGGTCGAGGAAGTCCTTAGAGAACACTAATGTGTAGGTTTCAACAGAGATTGTTCTAATAAAGACACTGTGATTAAAGTTATACTCTTGAATCTTGGATCTCGGGTTATTACACTAAAGCAATACAAAAATGACTACAAAAGATTTAGAAGTGAGTAGTTTTTCGAGATTTACGATTATACTGTATTTACAGTATAATCGTAAATCTCGAAAAACTACTCACTTCTAAATCTTTTGTAGTCATTTTTGTATTACTTTAGTATAAATACATGTTAATTTGGATTCATATGTTGTTTTTTTCTGAGTTTATGTGAACGAAAAGACACACATTTGGCCGTTTTCCCATTGGAAATAGTGATATTTTGAAATATCACTGTCCTGGTCACAAAAGCAAAGTTTGTGGGGAATAATAGCCATTTTCTATACTTTTGAGGCATAAGCAGTTAGGAAATAACACTTACTACCCAGGAACAAAAATTGTGTGACATAGTGTTGTCAGTGTTAGGCAATGTTTTAGCTGAGGACAGTACTGTCGCACAAAGTCACCAATACCTCTCTGCAATCAGTGGCTGTCCAGCAAAGCACAGCGCTCTGACAAACTCATTAACAGTCATTCTGTGCTCTCTTTTTATTAAAGCCCGTGCAAAAGCAGGATGAATGGATTGCTTGTCTCTCAGTTCACTTTCTTGTTTTAGTTGAATGTATCGCTGAAGTTCAGTATGTTCTTTTATTCATGTCATTGTGAACATGTACCTCAATGCAGCAGTATCTGCAGCGCTATGCATCCACTACGTCATCTGACCCACTTCTGCTATTTTTGTTTTTTGTATACTTCGAAGCACGCGTTTTCTCTTCGAATTGAAAAGGAATCTGGTGATAGTGTTTGTTAAGTGACAGAGAACCACTGTTGAACGTTTTTTGATCATTTGACGTCTAAACATCTGCCGTATCCTAGGATACAGACCGTGTAGGGCTGCTTATTACAATCAAATATAAATAGAACAGCATTGTAATAAAATTATTGTGTATGTCCCAGAAAATAGTAGCAGGATAATATTGAATAATAGTAAAAAAAATCCGGTGTAAAACGTTAAAAACGACGTTAAAAACAAAAACAAAAAAATCCTGTATTTGTTCGGTAAAATTAGGAATATCTAATCAAATTATTCCTAACATGATGGTTATTGACACAGCACCGTCCCCATACGTTAAAAAATGCAACAGCAGCTCTAGATTAATCTCATGATGACAAATCAGTTTTAAAAAGACTGAATAAACTATCTGAATTAGAGTTTGATGATCATGAGTTATCAGGATACAAAACAGTATTGTATCAATTTTGAATCGGTTACCAAAAAGATAAAATAAGTAGCCTTTATTAAAAAAATAATTAAGCAAATAAATAAAATAAAAATAAAATAATGTGGAGCACATTAAGTAAGTGTGCTTCCTCCTTTGAATGAAATATTTCCTTTCAATTCGAATGACAACCATTACCGAACAGGAAGAGCCTCTCTGACCGTCAATTACTGAATATATATTTTAAAAAAAAGCTGCCCTATCAGGGCCCTGCTGTGAGGGGGAAATCCCTCCCACCTCCTGTTGAAGAGGGATGTCCTCACAGTAGCACGTCGCCATTTTCTTTTGAAAACAGAGGTCAGCTGGGGACACAACCTCAAAGGGTAATGGTTGTCATTCTCTTTCAGGGAACCAGGGTTATGGTAATAACCTAATGTTCCCTTTCAATTCGAATGACAACCATTACCGAATGGGAAGCTGTACCAAAGCTGTCATGGCTCTAGATTACTGACAGTACAGCCCCACGGCGATAGCCTCAGAGCCCACATGACTCCTAAGGGCATGCCGCCTGCAATACCCTAAAGCTCAAAGAGAGTTTTGTTTGGTTTGTAACATCAAGGTGATAAAAATGCACAAATGTCTGACTACCTGTCCATGTAGCAGCATTGCATAACTCATCTAACGAGGTGCCATGAAGGAAAGCCTACGAAGTTGCTGACCCCTGGTAGAATGGGCCGTAATGTCCCCCGGTAATGAGGAGTCTGTCTGTTCATAAGCCAAGCATATGGCATCTGCCACCCAGTGTGCTAGATGTTACTTTTATAGGGCCTGACCTCTAGAGCAGGACCCATAGCAGACAAACAGCTGGTTGGACTGTCTCCAGGACGCCGTCTCCAGTGAAACCCATACATGTGTCATTGATGGATAGCGCGTGGAGCTCACTTACTCGTCTGGCAGATGTAATGGCTATTAAAAATGCTGCTTTCAATGAAACAAGGCACGGTCCTGCTGATGCCATGGGCTCGAATGGGGGATGCATAAGGGCCTGCAGTACCAGTTCTATATCCCACTTGGGGACCATAATTTTCATGGGAGGACGAAGCCTCCGAGCCCCTTTAAGAAATTGCACTGCCAGGAAATGTGCCCCAGGGGACACAGAGTCAATTTTGTCATGGCACACTGATATTGCTGCCAGGTATACCTCAGGAGGTCCTTGCGCAGCAGGAGCTGCCACGGCTGATCTGACAACATGTCGGAGAGGAGAGCAAACCAGGGGCGTCTCGGCCATCTGGGTGCAACCAGCAAAACCTTTGCTCTCTCCACCCTGATCCTCTCTAGTGTCAGGGGTAATAATGGTAGCAGAGGGAATGCATACAATAGCCCCTGTGGCCAGGGGTGAGCTAGCACGTCTACTCCTAGGGGGCCCCCGTCTCTCTCCATAGAGATCCTCAAGGGGCAATGAGTGGACTGGGCTGTGGCAAAGAGGTCGACTCGTGCAGGTCGAAACCTCTCCCAAATCTGTTTCACCACTTGAGGATGCAGCCTCCACTCCGAGCTGTCTGGAGCTCTTCTGGACAGGAGGTCTGCTGCCTTGTTGTCCACACCAGGGAGGTGAACTGCCCTGATGGAATGCAAGTTTCTGTGCGTCCAGGACAGGAGTCTGTGCGCTGTGTGGTGAAGGCCCGGCGAGCGCAGGCCACCTTGGTGGTTTATGTAGGCTACCACTGTAGTATTGTCCGTCTGGACCAGCACATGTTTGTGCACTAACTGCTGACGAAAATGAGATAACGCCAGATTCACTGCTTGCAGCTCTTTGGCATTTATGTGCGCTCGCTGCCAATGTCCCTTCCACTGACCTCTTATTCCTCTCCCATTCCAGACCGCTCCCCAGCCCAGGCTGGAGGCATCTGTAGTGACCACTTCCCTTCTTTGAGGGGATCCAAGGGGGGATCCGAGGCGCAGATTGCCAGGACGGAGCCATCACTCCAGTGTCTTCCGGCATTGTCTGGACACGCGCAACAGCCGGTACCGATCTCGGACCGGGTGCACCTTGAGTGTATTTACCCAGACTTGAAGTGGGCGCATTCTCAGCAGCCCTAGTGGAAGGATTCTCGAGGCGGCTGCCATCAGCCCCAACAACCTTTGATATATTTTGACCTGTAGGAGAGCGTCCTCTCTGAATAGGGAGAGTGTGGCTTCAAATGACCGAATCCTGTCTTCAGACAGTGAGGCAAGCATGCTCACAGAGTTCAGTTTGATCCCCAGGAACACTGTGGACTGAGATGGTATGAAGTTGCTCTTCTGTTGATGTATTGAGAGCCTTAACTTCGTCACATGATCTATGACCTGTTTTGTGTGCGCCTCTGCGCGTGCTTTTGGAATGCGCGCAAACTAGCCAATCGTCCAGATAGTTCAGGATCCGAATACCCCGCAGCCTGAGTGGAGCCAGTGCTGCATCCATGCACTTTGAAAATGTGCGGGGTGCCAGCGAGAGGCCAAAAGGCAGCATGCAGAATTCGTACGCGTTGCCTTGAAAGGCGAAGCACAGATATTTTCTGTGCGCGGGACGGATTGGGACATGGAAGTAGGCGTCTTGCAGGTCGATCGATGTGAACCAGTCACCCGGTTGGACGGACTGGAGGATACGCTGTGCTGTCAACATGTTGAACTTCCTCTGTTTGAGGAACAAGTTGAGGACCCTGAGGTCCATAATTGGTCTGAAACCGCCATCCCTTTTGTACCTGGAGTAAAAGCCGCTGAGGGCATCGCTTGGACTTACCAAGTGTACAGCGTTCTTCCTTTGAAGATTGGCGATCTCCTGTTGAAGGAGTATCGCCCTCACTGGTTCAACGGTGGTGAGGAGCACACCCTTGAAGGGTGGCGGACCTATGTGGAATTGTAGAGCGTATCCGTGTCTCATTGTGCAGCCTTGCCATGGGTCGTTGCCGTTGGTCAGTCTGGTTGTGGGGGGGTTTGGTGGCAGTCTCCCTTGGGCTTGGGAGGGGGTGGGTCTTTCTTAGGCCCCGGCCTCGGTCTCCAGCCGGAGAACCGGTTACCCCTGGCCTGCGGTGGTCCCCTGCCGCTGGCCCTGCCTCTGCCTCTGCCTGCTTGTCTACTCTGGGGTGGAGGGCGGTGTTCAGACCCTTTTACCCCAGCAGGCTGCCCATGCCACCTTGGGCGCTGACGGTAAGCCGGAAGGCGCGAAAACTTGAGACCTCCAAAATGGCTAACCTTGGAGGGACCTCCGTGGCCTTGTGGGACCTCTCAAGGCTCACATCAATGGTCGCTCCAAAAGTCTGCCCCGGTGTAATGGGGGCGTCCAGTAGTGCCACCTTCTCGGTCTCCACAACCTTGGCTTGTGTCAGCCACAAATGCTGGCGGGTGGCCACCGGCCACCATCGCCGCCAGCGCATCTGTCGTTCTGCAAGGCTTGGACGGACAGGTTGGGTCTTTATCCCCCTTGGTGAAGGTGGAACCTTGCACCAAAACCGTGACCGTGTCCCCGATAGTGGGGAATATGCCTAGGCCCGCTTCTTGGGCTCCTGCAGTAAAAAGCAGAGACTCTGCTGTTCTGGAGGCTGAGGGTGCAGATGCTGGGTTGCTCCAGGAGGAGCGCACCAATTCCAGGAAGTCCTGGCATAAAGGGAGGGCATGCTGTGGGTGCCCTTTCTGCTGGAGGAAGCGGTTCCCCTTTCCCTCCTGTTCTGCCGGCCAGGGAACGTCCGTGGCTGCAGCTGCACGCTGTATTAGTGCCCGAAACTCTTCTCTCTGCAACACGTGTGGCAAGGGCGGTAAGGAGCCCCCCACTGTGGTCTGCCTGATGGAGGTGGCTGGTCCGAGACATCCGATCTGGATGCCGTGAAGGACAGCTCACCTGGGCTAGGGGGTCTAGGCAGAGGAGATGGGGAACGAGACTGTGGGGACTGGGGCTGCCCAGTGGTAGGTGGCAGCCTGCCCTGTGATTTTAATAGGGTCTCCAGCATGGTCTGCTGAGCCCTTACAGTCTCTGCTAGTTCCGTTATGCGCCGCTAAGCTGAGCTTGGGTGTCTTCGAGGCGACTGTGACGGGGATCTTCTGTGCTTGCATGGGGAAGGGGAGCAGTGCCTGCGCGGCAACAGCCTGTCCCCTGGTGAGCGTCCCCTCGAGTGGTACTGCCTCGGCGGTGACCATCTCACCTCCCCTGAGAGGTGTCTGCGCATTTGTATCGGTAGTGCATCGGCGTCAAAAAGACATCGGTGCCAAGAGGTTGGTGCCGACGTGTAGCGCGGTCGGTGCCGGGCTATAGACGGCCTCGAAGCTATTCACTGGTGCCGAATCATTCGGTACCCGGATCGGCGTTGAAAAGAGCACGGTCGGTGCCAAGCGGTTGGCGACGACATGTAGCACGGTCTATGCTGGGCTGTAGACGGCTCCGAAGAGGTTCACCTGTGCCGAATCAATCGGTGCCAGGAACGGCGCTGAGGAAAGTGCTGTCGATGCCGAACAGTCAGTGCTGAGTGGACCTGTTCTAAGGTCGATGCCTATGGTAGGCATGGTAGGTGCCGGGCTGTAGGTGGTGCCGAAGATGTTTACACAAGTGCCGAATTAATCGGGGCCAGGTAGGCGCTGTTTTGCTCAACCTCACAGTCGGCGGGAAAAACCGCGGTCGATACCGGGGTATGCAGCCGATTCAGAAGGCGTGGTCTCTGAGGGCACGCGCAGTCGCTCTAGGAAAGCTCGAGTCTTGAGAGGGGCGCTAGGCCCAAGCTGTTTTTTTATTTTATTTTTTTTCTGGTCACTGTAACCGACTAAATTGGCGTAGAGGACGACGCCGCGAGCTCGCGGAGTCTTTACAGCACCACAACAGCTCCTCACACGGTATAAAAACTACACAAGGCCTCATGCAGTGAAAAAAGAGTAATGGCTGCCGCCAATCTCAGAAGAGGGGTCGAAACCAGCTCTAGTCAGTAAATTAGGCAAGAGCACTCTTAGTAATGCTCAAAAGCGCAATTTTACCGTGGAATTTTTATAAATTTGCGTGTAAAACCTAACAAACCAGCCAATTTCAGATTAAGAAAGCAAACAGAATCTGACCTGTCTCAGTGAAATGAGAGAGAAAATGTCAATGTGCCACTGTGAAGACGTCCCTCTTCAACAGGAGGTGGGAGGGACTTCCCCCTCACAGCAGGGCCCTGATAGGGCAGCTTTTTTATATATGCTCAGTGATCGACAGTCAGAGATGCTCTTCCCATTCGGTAATGGTTGTCATTCTCTTTCAGGGAACCAGCCATTGTTGTGTATTCACAAGACAGAATTTACTGATCGATGTTTTAAATTTATGTGTACTATAGTGTAAAATATGTATCATACACTTAAAACATTACTATATGTGATTTTTTCTTTTTTTTTAATCATTACCCAAAAAAAGATCCGGGTTCCTGAGTATAAGTTTTAACTCAAAGAGCCAACTTCCCAGGTATGTTTAATATACTTCTGTCAAGGGTAAGTGTATTTGAAAACAAACCTTGGAGGTATTTATAGGCTTTTTGATGCCACGGTAACCACAGATTTATTTATCTTTAAATCTAATGTCTCTGTGATGTTATTCACTATGTAGCTAATGAGGTAAAAATTTACTGTTCTCCGTTCCCTTCTATTTAAACCTTCAGGCATCATGGTACTAGTCTATTTATCCATTTATTTTCATGTATTCTTCTATATTGTATAATACCTATTTTTTTTTTTCTAAAACCACAAAATTTAGGTCATCAATGGTGCTGAACTAGTGGTTAATTTTCTTTTTTATTTCTTATATTTGATAGGTGGTTTTGTATTCTTTTATATAGTGATGTACCCGACTCCCCTACATATTTTATTTTATGCAAAATATACCATATACAGGTTGCTATCCTTACAGGACAGATTTTTTAAGACTGAATATTTCTTTTTTTTTTAATTTGCAATTTTACTTTTATCTTTACCAGTATATTTGCACACTTTACAAATGTGCTTTTACAGGTTTCAATGTCCCTTAATGTATCTATGACCCCTTTATGTTTACTGTACATATCAGTAGGTTTCGAGTAAAGATCTGCTCTAATAAATCCTTGATCAAGTTTAATCAAAATATATAAGAATTCAATTTCAGATTTTGTCTACCTTAAATCTATTAAAATATTAGGGTGGATATAATTTTCTAATTTATGAAACTGTGCATGTGTCCATATTACCAATATGTCACCCACATACCTTCTAAAACAATCTTGATCATATTTAATATTTCTTCCATAGGTATCATGATCTTATCTACTCTGTTTTCCAGAGCCTCTTTACATGCTTCTAAAGTTTCATGCCTGGGGTACATATATACAGTCAGCATTCACATATCCGACCCTATACAATTTTGACTTCACTGACGGGTAAAAAGAGTGTGATTCATGTCTGATTATTTCATTTTGGCACTTTCCGACCCTTTCCAACCCTTTCCAACCCTTGTCCGTCATAGTGGTGCCCCCTAGTGACAAAAATGAATAACAGTGGCATTTGCGTCTACATGGTTCCTTTAACGACAAACCATTTTTTTCATTCAACCATTTTATCTTTTTGAGGAGGCGCTGCCTCCCTTGCCTCCTCTAAGGAGCCTCCACTGTTCCAAGAACAATTTGTGGGAAAAACATTGCAAGCTGGACAAAAAAAAGAAAGAGAAAAAAACAACTTAAATTCATATTTTCTTACAATTTAAAAACAATTTTTAGTATAGAAAAAATACCTAGCTGATATTAGTTTATGAATAATAATAAACCCGACCAGTGACTAGTATTGGAGTAGATTGAACACTAGTGTAGAGTACAACAAATTGACCACTAGGTGGCATATGAACACTTCAAATAAGATGATCAACTATAGAAAGGCATTACTGTTGTTCCATAACAATAAATACAAGAGGGAGCCCTTTCTTTAACAATGAATTATAGTAGATTTCTTTTACATAACTGGAATGTACTGAATTTCAGCACATACTGAGAAAAAAAAAAAAAAAATATATATATATATATATATATATACACACACACACACACACACACACACACACACACATATATATATATACAGATGTAATTAACACAGGTAGATTTTGTGAAACTTTTCATGAATAAACAATCTTCTGCATATAGTTTTGTAATTGCTGTTGTTCTATGTATTCCTGTGTGGTTGAATTATTATTTCATTGTACTGTAGTAGTGCTGAATTGCAGATTTAAAGAAAGACCATGTCCAAAACAGTACATTATACTGCAGTTTGATTGCAGTACATAAATACTGCATTATAGTTTGATAAGGATACACGTTTCTACTTATAAAAACTACTACGGTATATTTGAACTTTGTTACTGGCTTTATATCTACGTTAGGTGTGCCTTCCTTCTTAAATCTGTATTTTTTAGCTGTTTCTAACAAATGCCATTATAAAAAGCTAGGCAGATCAAGTATAACTAGCAGCATTGTAAAACCAAAGACAAACTGCTAGTGTTAAAAAACTATCAAAAAACAAGTAAGAGGTCTAAAGATTTTTAACATTTCGTTTTCTTTGTTCAAAACATCTGCGGTTAGCTTGGAGAATGGTGAATATGGCTTTAACCGTCTCTGTTTGTCGAGTGCCATTTGACTTGTCAGATGTTCATATTAATTTAATAGGAGGTTCCAAACCACGGTTTTAAAATATATTTTTCTCCCCTTACTAGCACCAACAAAATTTATCCTGGGTTTGAACTTTTCCCATATCTTGAATTTTTACATAGAAAAACAATTGAAGAACCAAAATATTATCAGCTCAATAAAAGAGGGCCAGTGTTAATGTTTATAAATCTAATAAGATGTAAGGAAAAAGCATTGCTTAGTGGGAGGTTGTAGCTGTTGCTACTTCTTTCTCTCTTGAACCAAAACAGGAATATTCTTGAAACTAGCTGCATCAGTAGGGGGTTAAGAATTACACATGTAAGCTACATTTCAACTCAGAATGCATTATAAATGCTCATCAGTGACAATGCAATGTATGAAGGGGAAATGGTAGCACAAGGGTAGTTACAGTGAGCCCTTGGTAGAATAGTATCACAGTGATAACATCCTCAGACTTTGACATGCCAATACTCTCTCTATACACACGTGTGTTCCACCTGGGTGCTTTATCAGGACCATTGCATTACAATGCTGTTGCTTAGAGTTCTAGACGTGTTTCTTCATGGTTATTAAAATGTATGGGGAAAATGACTGACCTGTTAAATCCTTTTTTTTTTTTATTCCAACAAAATAATTTAAAATATGGCTAATCCACTTTCACATTTTTTTTTTTTAAATTTTAATTCGCTGTCTTGTCTAATAGGGAACATTAATTAAATTATGTTGTATCTAAGTTGGAACGGTTGGAATTTTACAGCAAAGTCTTATCATCAATAAAAGTAAGTCATGACTGCAAATAGGTTTTTTTAGTAGTGGATTATTATCATCATTATATATTTTTAAACTAGTTATTTATATATATATATATATATATATATATATATATATATATATATATATATATATATATATATATATTTTTTAATTACATTTTTCACAGCTCCATGTCGTTCCAGAGTGCTGTGAGATTTGAGTGAGAAGAACATGTTAACATCAGTTATAACAGATTCATTTAGACCATAAATTGTAAGAAGTCACATCAATTAGCTATTTTCCTTTTTTTTTGGGGGGGGGGGGGGGGATTGGCTTCCACATTTTCAGAGATTTGATTTGAGTTAATTGTGAACTATATTTATATCTTTTTATTTACTAATGGGTGCAGAAACATACATTCGATTATTTTCTTTTTCTTTCAAGGACAGATCATTTGAAAAAGTAATAACCAGACTTTAAAATAATGTTACTTTCTTCCTGTTAACCATATGCTGGACATATTTTAGTTTTTTTCTTGTTTTAATATTAATTATGCACCAGTGATCATTTACCAACAGCTGGGACCAGCAGGGACCAGTGATATCATTGCTAATAAATTGTATGATTATTTAGGTAATATTGTACACAATAGCAAATTGACTGGACAGATGATATTGAAAACAATATAATCTTAGTGCCTCCTGTGGCTGGCTTTTGTAAGTGAGCATTGTAATGTAGTTAAACTTTGATATTTATGAAACTTAAGATTACAATATGGGTCCGTAGATTAGAACTCTGTCTGCCAAGCTCAGCTGCTCAGTTTATTATTCAATGGTGTCCTTTCTTTGGCCACTATCTGATGATGCAGTGCTATTTCCAGAATGTGTTTGTTTATTCAAATACCTTTTCTGTGCAGTTTACCATCATTATAAACAAGGGACCAGGAGGAACTGTCAGACCAGAAATAACTAACCTTAGCTGAACGTTATGGCCAGATGAATAATTGGACGTTTTTTAATTAGCTAGACATTAGTCTGAACTCTTAGTACAATGATAATGCTAATAAAAGGTATGAATAAAAATGCACCTTTTGCAATAAATCTTAAATCATTTGGGTGGATAATACTGTATTACTTATCTAAAAATAACTAAGTAAATATGTATTATTGTAAATATGATAGCAAACATTGTATGAAATAGTAACACATTTCCCATTTGGTGACCAAATATATTTCAGTTATTTCAAAGATTGAGTAAGATGTGCAAATAATAATCATATTTAACAAACAAAAATTGGAATTCTGCATGAACTTCATGATATTGAAGGGAAAATTCAATTTTCTTCAAAAACAAACCTTAAAAGTTTGTGCATATTATTACATACTTTACAGTACATACTTACTATTTAGGATTGACCAAAAAAAAAAGGTACATGCTTGGAACCTTGTAAATAACACGCCAGAACAGTGCTGACATTATCTTAGATGTGTGTTAACATAACCATTTGATTTGAATATATTTTTAGGCAAAAACACTTAATCTACTGTACATATGCTATCACGTTTTCACAGGTGAAACAGTTTATTTGCATATGGCGACACTCACTTTTTCAGGTGTGCGGCTTGAATAGGTTAACGCCTTTGTGATTGCAGACTGGCAGCGTCTCACTGTGTTACCTGGGGTTTAATACAGGACATAATGTCAAATCAGAGCTAAGTGGCTTTCACTTCAAGAAGCATGGAGACATTAGGCTTTGTAAATCGAGCCCTTAAAAAGTCTAACTTTACTGTACTGATTTGTTTAAATGTGCTCAAAATTTGTCAGAAGAGGTGAAAGCAGTTTGTTGTGATATTAAGTGAGGTGGAAATCAAGGCCTGATAATTTCATTCATTTTAACTGCAGTGTGACAATAACCGCCCGCTGACGTTTTTGAGAAGAAGCTTCAGGTACTAGGTTCTGAAACTACAGCGGAGCCTTCCTGCTGCAAGGTCAGAAATTTGCCTATGACCTAGCATGGTTTTACAGCATGGACTTCATTCTACCCCATAATTTGAATCCAGCTAAATTGCCACCACTGTGGCTCTCAAAAGCAGAAAATGAATGTCACTACGCAAAACAAGACACAAAGGGGCATTTAATCAAATCTATTCTTAACTTTAGAAAGGTGACATTTATTTACAGGATATCAATAAAGCCTGAAGTAAATAGTTCAAAAATATGTCCCATATGGCTTAAGTAAGTGATAGCCAGGGCTTAAAAATCAATTTCCTTAGAATTCTTTTGGTTTGTCCCGAAGTCTATAACAGCAAGCTTGCAGTAGTTTTCGGCCTTGAAATACCTTCTTATTAATTTCGAGCTGTGGGTCAGTTGTCTAAAATATCAATTAATTAAATTGCTTACATACCACATACCGGATATGAGTACTGTGAATAGCAAAATGAGTACACTGCTGTTTATGGGTATCTAATGACTTTCTGTGCTCTAGTTTACATGGTCTTAATTGAGCTGGAGCCAGAATTGACCAAGAGCACACTTACTGGAAGATACAGTTTGGTACTCGGATACAGCAGCAACTTTTAAACTAAAATGTTATAATTGAAACATTGATGTATTCTGAAATAAAGTTTAAATCAGTAAATATCCTCAATATCTTCAACACTACAAAAGAATGGGAAGTTGTTGCAAGCACTTTTAAGAGGTGAAATGGATTTTTAAGCCTTGAGATTATGACTCCTTTGAAAGTCCCTATTTATGTTTGTGATTTACATCCATGCTGCTACATAGTATGATAAAATAAAGTGCGTTTACACCTTATCCAACTTTGGGGCTGATGTAAGAATAGGTGTAGTGCAAACAATTGCTGCTACAAAATCCAAATTGCCTAGCGGCCAGGCAATTGTTTTGCACTGCGGCACATGTAAGCTTAAGAGCAATGCAAATTATTCAAAACACTGATAATGAGCTGCAATCATGATATGGAGGGTCTCAATGAGCGCTGCCTGTGCATCTGGGTATTTAGCAGCCGCACTTACAGCCCAGAGGTGAGGTGAGAGGAGTACAGAGAGCAGTAGGCGCTGTATGAGATTTGTGGAGCACGAAAATCAAACCAAACAAAAAAAATATGTCAGTGGATGGGTAGAAAAGTCCTCTGGGTGCATGGAAAAGAAAAGAAAATGCTGTTATTTGGAAAAGCCTCAGCCGACATCAGTTATGCTACCGATGATGCCATATGATCCTCTATAGTGGAGAAAGTCAATGCTGTTGGTGTTAACAGGAGGACAGACAACCAGGTGATGAAAAGGTGAAATTCAGCTATTAGATCTAGGATGACCTGTGGAGTGAGGCGATAATGCCTTACGGCATCCCAAACAAAGTGACCATGGGTTTGAATTTGTGAGGTCTTCTCCGTCTTGCTCTTCTCCGAAGATTTTCCTGCCTGATCTCAACGAGAGCCGATCATCACTGCATCAAGAAGTGTAGCACAGCAGCCATTCTGAGGCCAACGACAGGTCTATGAAGGTGTGTGGTTTCATGCAGCTCTTAATTACTCGCTTCCACAATGGCTTGCACCTTGTAAGAGGAGGTGCAAAGTTTTTGTTTGGAAGGTCAGCAAGATTTTACATATCCAGATTTCAGTACAATCATAGACTAATTACTGGATTATCAGAATATGTCCAGAGAAATTATTTAGTTTTTCATTTTTATTATTACCTTGTAATTAAAGCATTCAAGAAGAATACATATATAAGAAAGATATCAGTTATTATCAATATTGCATCTAAAACAATGTAATAGTATTTTTTAACTTTTAGTCCTACAAAAAAACAAACAATTGTACTTGCAGTGAGGAAGCCTTTCAAAACTTTTTATTCTCAGTGCTCCAGTATTAAAATCCAGATGCCACATGTAGAGAGGACTGAACATAAATATACTTTGTACCTCAGGAGCAAGATATCTTAACATTGTTAAGTCTTGTGACACAAAGAGGGCTTTTCTAGGCAGGTGTTATCCTGAGTTGGTGGTCTTTGAATGTACAAGTGTGCTATCAATTGCACCATTGGAAGAGCCAGTCAGCCCATACGATTTCTGCTTGACCAGATGTTGCTGCTGCTCTGTTCTTTTGCCCACCAAAACAAAGCAGCTGTTGCCTCAGTCGGGGATTGGCGGTTGGAGGATTGGTTGATCCCTGACCTGTGCCCACAGCAGCCTGCCAGAACCCAGAGGGATTAATGTGAAGGGCTGCCAGCAGCTGCTGTGGATTGTAGGGGTGGGGGTGGGGTTAGGGGTGAGGCTAGGGTCTCCTATGACTTTGGGGAATAAAATAGAGCACAAAACAAGTTTTCAAAGTTAAAGCTGAAGCCGTCCTTCAAATAGTATTGCATTTTAAGTGGTCTGTTTACTACACTTATTTGTAGTTTAATTTTCTGTGCACTCTACATCATCAGAGGCCTTCAGCAGTAGTGATACAAATATACTACTAATACAAATAAACTAGCTTTCCTCTACTGTATGCTACTTGGTGAGACAGTAAGAATGCTCCTGCTACTATTTATAGTAGTTATGAGGTTAGTGAGATCTGGATACTGTTTTAGCTCATGAAACAAAACTAAAGCTTCAAAATGGTGTTTATGTCCTCATTTTACAGGAAAACATCTATAGAGCTTTCAAGAAGGGCTTACAAAAAATGTAAGGGGACATGCTGCCTCACCCCTTTTGGCCAATCACCAGATGTGTGTTTTACTCATTGATGACCTCAGAATGCTAATACTGACGCGAGTGAAAGGAATGAAGTGCGGTTTAGAAGGACATAGCGAATCTATAGATTGATTTCACTTAAATTTGAATACATTTTTTAAAATTTGAATTAAGAGTTTTTTCGAATTGTAATGTACGTTGCCTTGGAATTAAAGGGGACTCATAGCTCTCTGCTTTTTTCTGCCTCCCCATTTATTTTGGCCACCAGCTTACACTGATAGCAACACAATTTGAAGTAAAGTGATTTATCATTGTAAATAAAACATAAGAACATAAAAAAGCTGTCAACTGTCAGAAAGATGTCAAAATGATCAATTGCATATTATTCAAATAGTATTTCATTTCAATATGAATTATTTTCATTATTCAGTGTTCAAAGAGAACTGTGATTATTTTCTACCTTACTATACATGTCAGTAAGAAATGTGTTTTGTTTAGTGTTGGCATATAGTCAGCCAATATCATTTTATTAGAAAATGGATCTGAGATTTCCTTTAACCTGATTAGTCAGTATGAGGTCCTTAATCTCTGGTAAAGGACTGTTATTGTTCAAACTATCTTTAATCACTGTTCGAAATCAATCTGTGTCCATGTAGTAAGAATTAAATCAATCCCCCCATATATATATATATATATATATATATATATATATATATATATATATATATATATATATGTAACAAATTAATGCACTTATCCGCCATTCAACTCTGTCACCAGCTTTCTGATAAAAAAGCCCATCTTTTCAATGTTACAGTGTACTTGTTTACCTCTCACAGCCTGTGCTTCTTTTTCTTTGTTTTTGTTTCTCACAAGTCAGATCAGTCTGTCTTTATTGTGCAGTTACACAGTGCTTCCACCAATTTCATGTGACAAAAATGCAGCAAAAACAGGTAATGCAAAAGCTAAAGCTAATCATTAAACAGTTTTAGATTCTGTTGTAAGAAGTAGTGTTCTTACTAATGCAGTTTCCCAGTGTTTACATCAGGTTCACCTCTCCCAGGTGCATTAAATTAAGCAATATGCTATTAGTGTTAATTAAGAGCCCTATAAGTGAAGCGTGAGGTATTGATCATGAACTATTCTGATCACCTTACTGTAAGTCAGATCTTGAAAGAGTTAGAAGAGTGGTATGGGGATCAAGTACCAGTAAATAAACTTTGCATGAAACTGTTTGCTTGTAGCCAAGGGGGAAGGGAAAGTGTGGAGTCATTTACCCTTTGCATAAAGGAAATATTCAATTGTATCCAGTGTAGAGGTAGTCTTGGCCCTGGTTTCGACCAAATGTTGTTGAGGGACCACTGGGTAGCAGTTTTGCAACCGGGCCTGATCCGACAAGAAATGCAGAAGCAAACTAGAAGACCTACCATTCTATTAATGCACTGTATAGGGAAGCAAGACAACTGCAGGATGATCTAACAGAAGAGATGGCCAACCAGGGGAGTTGTTCGGCCATGGTCCAGGAGCCTCAAAAGGGAGCACAATCCCAGGAGGACACTGGAAGCCTGGAGAGATGGAAGGAGAAAATCGAGCAGGAACTGTGAACAAAAATCAGTGCTGGAATGGTATCAGTGGAAGTAAATCAGTGTGCACAGTGTGGAGCAGTGGGACAGCAGCCCTGGGCACACCATTTCCCCATCACCAGTAGAAGGACAGAGAACTTGGAAACCTGATAGGTTGAAGTAAAAGAGAACAACTAGTGGAGATGAGGAATGAAATGAAAGAGTGGGGTACGTGGTTAATGCAGGAAATCAGAGAGGTGGGTTTCCAAGGGCGGAACCTTTGTGAATTGGATACTTGATACTGGATGTGTAGGTATTGATTACTATCAAAGACATAGGGGCAGTGTGGCAAAGTGGCTGCTGATTGTGAACAGGTTCAAAGGTGATGCAGTGCAAGAACAAACACAGACAGAAAACTGTAATCCATTTAGAAAAGAGGTCTTTATTTTATAGTTCCCAGTCTGGTGACCAAACAATAGGCTCTGGCAATGTGTAAAGCACAGAGGTAGAAAAGACAGGGATTGCAGACCAAATAATAAATACACGTTATCCGTCCCACAATAATACTAACCACGGTCACCAGTCTGGGTGCGTGCAGCAGTGCTCGTGGCGGGTGATAACAATTTATTTGTGATTGTAGTGGAGTGTTGTTCCGCCTTTGTGCTGGCCCAAGGCGACAGCTCGGGATATGTGTTAGCTGTTTGGTGGTTCACATACAAAGACAGTTACTAACAGCGACAAGCAAACAAAACGCTCATGAATATCTTTTTTCAGTTTTCACTGGGTCTCTCACGGTCCTTCCAGTTCCCTATACAAAATCCAAGTGAAGGAGTAGATTGCGATTCTCTGTCCCTTTTTATGCTATCACGCATGACCCCTTAGTAAACGAGTGCAGCTGTCTCTACAATCTGCAGGTGCTACGTCGTTTCCCTCCTGGATCAATACATTCTTGCAACAGAGTCTCGCCTTCTTCCAGATTGACCGAATTCCTGACCTGTCCAAAGGACTCTATTTTCACTGCTTAGAGCCCTCATAGGTCAGTAGGGAGATTTACAGCCAAGATTCATTATATTTCTGACACAGGTGGTCATTGAAGTGATAAGATCCAGGGGGCGGAGCAGGGACTTCTAATGAATGTAATTTTTAAATGTTGGGAAGCCATCTTTCATCACTTATATTTTAAACATTCCTGCTTTTATACCTTTTTGAAAACAGGTATTCAGAAGCAGTGGGATTGGACGTTTGTGGAATGTGAAAAGGTGGAACAACGATGCCTGGGCAGCCTATTACTGGGGAGTGCTAAATTGGACCACATGGAATCCCTGTGGGTGACACTAGGAAGCAAAATTACCATATGGGCTAAAATCAAGGGGGTCTGCAACAATTATGGAGGGATGACCATGGTGGAAGGACTAGAGACCAGGGAAGATTGGCAGGTGGGTCGCACACTTGTGCTGATACAACATCAGT
Source organism: Polyodon spathula (assembly GCF_017654505.1). Taxonomy (NCBI): domain Eukaryota; kingdom Metazoa; phylum Chordata; class Actinopteri; order Acipenseriformes; family Polyodontidae; genus Polyodon; species Polyodon spathula. The sequence goes on along the minus strand of NC_054539.1, from coordinate 40,399,958 downwards.
GATGTCCCATCTGAATACAGAATCCTCAGGCATTTTCTGTAGAGGTCACCCCCCAGCATGTGCTTGGATCTGTCTACTGGGTCGACAGCATGGAAATTCAAGACGAACAGGAGGTAGTGCTGTCGACAGTAAGGTCAGGGGTTATCGGGATAGTAGTTCAGCAAGTGCAGGTAACTTCCTGGGAGGAGGTCACGATGATATATCTAGTGGGGGAGTGGCTGGACATACATCAGCAATGTCGCCTAACAGCTTTACTGTGGAAATGAGGGGGTTTATTTGCGCATCAAGAAGCCGATTATGGCAGAACAAATGTGGCCATGCATCAAATCCCTACTGGTAATGCCCCTCCAATAAGAGAACGGTTCTGGCCTATATCCCCTCTGTTATACCAGGAATTGCACACTCTCATCGCTGTTATGGAAGGGGGTGGTGTGGGAAAGCGCCAGTACATGGGCAGCCCCTTTAGTCCTGGTGAAGAAAAAAGAATGGTCCTGGTGTTTTTGTGTGACTACAGGAAGTAGAATTCCATCCAGCACAAGGATGTGTACCCCTTGCTGCTTATTGAAGAGTCTCTCACCTGCTTAAAGCATGCCTGTTGGTATTCCACTTTAGACCTGGCCAGTGGTTACTGGCAGGTTGAAGTGGATCCTAAGGACCGCGAGATGACAGTGTTTACAACTCTGCTAGGATTGTACGAATTTGAACGCATGCCATTTGGGTTGTGTAATGCCCCTGCCACCTCCATGATGCTGCATGCAGCGATGTCTAGGATCCCAGGTAATGGAATCATTATTGATATACTAGTTGATTTATTTTACAGGATTGCAATTCCCATCAAAGATCAGACTGCCCAGACCATGGTGAGAATATTGCAGAAGCATGTGATACAGCCATTTGGCTGCCCTGAACACTCGGATAGAGGTCCTAACTTTGAGTCTAGTGTTATGGCTCACTTGTACAAGTTATATGGGTATGTGAAGAATCAGGCAACCCCCTATTATCCACAGGGAAATGGGACTTATGAAAGATTTAATCAAACCCTGCTTTCTTTACTGAGAATCTTGCCAAAGGAGAAACACGCATGATGGGCTGAACAATTACCTGAGATGGTTTAGGCCTATAGTAATACCCTCCATAGTGGTAATGGGCTCACACCTTTCTTTTTGATATTCAGAAGGCATGCATGATTACCAGTGGACTTGGTAGTGGGAGCTATGCCAGCAGACTGACCTGATTACGGATGGCTTATGAGCATGCCGGTAAATTGACAGATGAAACCCAGCAACAGAGAAAGTGGTGGTTGGACCTGAGGTCTAAAAATTACAAGCTGTTGGCTAAAGAGAAGGTGCTGGTATGAAAATTCAGGTGACGGGGAGAGGGAAAATTAGCCCCTAGATGGGGACCTGGACTATTGATAGTGATTGGACCAGTGAGGCCAGAGCACCTGGTTTATAGAGACCCAAGCAAACCATAAATCGCCGGAACTTGCGAGTGTGCACCTTCCAGTCTGCCCCAGTGACCGATCCTTCATACCGGTTCTGTCCTTGGCTAAGGCTACTGATTGGACAGGGTGGGAATGGGCTATGTGGCCATACAGGCTAGTTAGGCCCTGTGACAAAGTGCCTGCCCCTGTGTATAATATCTGTTATATGTTGTGTGTGGTCTGTTAAATGTTGGTGTATAGTCATTGGCGTAGTCATCCAAGCGTCGACCAGGAGAGGTGTTTTTGTGCAAAACACACACAAAAAAAAAAAAATGGAAGGCTGGAACTGGAGAGATGGCTACCAGGATCTGGAGGGCCTCCTTGCTGGTCCAGAGGACCAAGGCTGGTGCCTTGTCTGTGGGGAGTTCGGGCACCCGGTGGTGCACTGCTCCTACCAAGAGGGAGAGTAAGAACTGGCCCAAGTCTCCACCAGCAGAGGAAGAATGCCTGCTGGTGTTGCCTCCAGAGGGAGAGGAGCCATCTCCAGGGCCAGTGGGAGAGGTCCCACCGCTGTCTCCAGAGCTGCACCAGTCCCCTGCAAGAGAGGCAGAGCTGCAGTCCCCTGCAATAAGGGTAGACTGCATGTTGTTTCCACCTCCATCGCCAGGAGACTACATGCCTCCGCCACCTCCACTGGCAGGCGCAGAGCAGCAGGAGCTGCCTCTGCCTCTGCCTCCGCCACCTCCACCGGCAGAGCAGCAGGAGCTGCCTCTGCCACCTCCATCGGCAGGAACAGAGCAGCAGGAGCTGCCTCTGCCTCCTCCACCAGCAGAGGGTGAATGCCTGCTGGGTCCCTGTCAACCAACAGAGGGTGAATGCCTGCTGGGTCCCTGTCCACCAGCAGAGAGTGAATGCCTGCTGGGTCCCTGTCCACCAACAGAGGGTGAATGCCTGCTGGGTTCCCATCCACCAGCAGAGGGTGCATGCCTGCTGGGTTCCCGTCCACCAGCAGAGGGTGAATACCTGCTGGAATCCCTTCCCCCACCAGCAGAGAATGAATGCCTGCTGGTATCACTTCCCACACCAGCAGAGGATGAATGCCTGCTGGTATCACTTCCCCCACTATCATGAGGAGAGGAGCTGGAGCTGGCTCTGCCTCCATCAGGGGGAGAGGAGCAGGAGCTGCCTCTCCCTGCACCAGAAGGACCAGGACTAGATGCTGGTGGTCCTCAGCAGCCTATACAAGAACTGTCTGGCCCCAGTGGCCAAGACTAGGGCCAACACCAGCACCCCAGCTTGTCCTGACTCCCTGCTTCGCTTCGCCCAAGGATGCCTGCCTCATTTTGCCCAAGGATGCCTGCCTCGCTTCGCCCAAGGAAGCCTGCGCATCGCCTGGGGTTGCCAGTTGCTCTGTATCGCCTGGGGTTGCCAGTTGCTCCGCATCACCTGGGGTTGCCTTCTGCTCCGCATCACTTGGGGTTGCCTGCCGCTTCGCATCGCCTGAGGTTGCCAGCTGCTCCACATCTCCTGGGGCTGCCTGTTGCTCCGCCTGTTGCTCCGCATCACAGCAGGAAGTACCGTGGCCTGAACCCCACCAAGGGGAGCTGCCGGCCACGAAGAAGGTGGGAGGTCAGGAGACCACCCCCCAAGCAGCCTTTCCGCTGCCAGGACTACCCTGGCAGTAGTATGCCACCCCGCTGTCAGGATTGCTGCTGACAGCCTTACGACCTGTGGGCCCCTTGAAGCCTCCAGTCCTGGTCCAGGACTTTGTGCTGGACTTTTGGGCTTTTATGGGGGGAGGTGGCCATTGAGGCCATGTGTGCTTTGCACTTGGGGGGTATATGTGACAAAGTGCCCCCCCCCCGTGTATATTATCTGTTATATGTTGCATGTGGTGTGTTAAATGTTGGTGTATAGTCAGTGGTACACGGGATATAAATGGGTCTGTGTAACACAAGTGTTTAAAATGTATATTTGTATTTAGGCACGAGGATTGCACAGCACTTCACGTGCAAATAAAAAGTAATATGTGAGCACGGGGAATTGCACTTTATTAATTCACGTGCAGTTGTACCGAGACTCCAATTGAATGATTGATTAGCATTCGAGTCTTGGTACGGTTGCATAAAAGCAGTATGTTTTCACCCACTCAGGGTTGGGTGTTCGGTGAGTGGAGAACAGGAGAGAGAGGAGGAGAAACCAAATAGAGTTTAGAATCAATTGCTATTACGTGCTGGTGAGACCAGCACAATACTTGTTTGTTTAAACTCACCATGTTTTGTTAGTCTGTCGATCTGCTCACCGTTTTGTTAAGTGTTAGTCTGTTTTTGTTTGTCTCTTTATTTTGGTGTGAAGTACAGTGTCCTGTGTTTTTGTGTTTGTTAAACCTTTTATTTACAATAAACTGGTGCAAGCAAGCATCCCCATCATTTCAATTCATCTGTTCTGTCTTTGTGTATTTCATTCCTTCCTGGTTCTGACGTCACCCACTCGGCTGTCTTTGTGACAGGCCCCCAATAGTGGAAGAAGCCTCGTCTAGCCACGTAATTTATTTTCGTCCTGTCACTCCAGAGTCTCCGATAGGGTTACACAGGTCCCAACAGCCAGGGAGAGGTCAACGACCCCCTCGATAATTGGAGATATAGAGGATGGTCAGACGACCATCAATTACCAGGGGAGAATGTAAGAAATGGTATTCTTACTAATGCAGTTTCCCAGTGTTCACATTGGGTTCACCTCCCCCAGGTGCATTAAATTAAGCAATATACTATTAGTGTTAATTTAGAGCCCTATAAGAGACAGCTGAGTGAGTGAGTGAAAAGACAGGAGCGGAGGGATGCGGTTGAGACAGTCAGAACCAGAGTGAGAATCCAGCAGTAAGAAGTAAGCAAGCAAGCGAGAGGATTGGAGACCAGGACGGGTTGGGACGAAACTAAACCGAACCAGCATAGTTTGGAGCGAGTAGCGTGGAAGCTGACATCGCTGCAAGAGAGAGAGCGAGAGGGAGAGCAGTCAGTGTGGAGAAGCAGATTGCACTGATTAAGAAAAGTATTTGGGACTTATTTTCAAACCAACGGGCATCCAATTTGACTGGTATTATATTATGGCTGATACAGAATTGGGACACTTATGCTGTGCATTTCGACAGGGTTTTGTTTTTGTTTATTTTAAGCTCCTTGCTTGTGCTGCTAAGGGAGTAAATCAGCTCTACAAGGGAGGAAGACATGGGGGAGGCGCGTGCTGCACCTCAACGCTGGGATAAACATCTCAAAGTTAATTATTAGTGGCCTGCTGGAAAGGCACGTTAAACTATTGGAAAACTGTATTGGTGGCCTGTGGCAGTGTGCCCACCCCTGTGCCTCTTTATGTTTATGTTGTGTGTTTAATGTGGGTGTGTATGTAAAGATGCATGGGATATAATGTGGGTTATGAGCATGAGTAATGTAAAATGTAGATTTGTATTTAGGCACGAGGATTGCACATCACTTCACGTGCAGATAAAATGTGAATAATGTGTGTCACGGGCGTGCACTAATTAATTCACGTACAGATGTACCGAGACTCCAATTGAATAATTGATTAGCAATCGAGTCTCAGTACAGATGTATAAAAAGTACGTTTTCACCCACTCGGGAATGGTGTGTTCGAGAGTGGAGAACGGGATTGGAGAGTAGTAATAATAATAATAATAATAATAATAATAATAATAATAATAACAACAACAATTCACCATGTTTGTCTGTATAGTCTGTTTTGTTTGTCTCTTTGTTTTGGGTAACAGTGCTGTGTCCTGTGTTGTTTGTCTTTCCAACCATTTATTTTCTGTGCAATAAATGGTGCAGCAGCACCATTTCAAAAATCTGCATTCTGTGTTGGTTCCTGTTTCTGGTCTGACGTCCTCCATTACAGCCGTCTTTGTGACATGGCCTTATTGCAAAGGGTCAGGTTGGGGTTCATGTTGTTTGATATTCCTATTTATTGCTACCTATTTATTCTGTAGTTTATTTATTCTGTTATGTATTTTTTCCTGTAACCAGATTGTGCATATTTTTAGCTGTTAAAAGTGAATTGACACAGTATTTATTGCACTGTGTGAGGGGGGTATTGATTATGGTTTTAGATATTTATTGCCAGGAGTGATTTTTAGTGTGTTTCACTATGTAGAAGCAGTTGGGGGTGCAATTATACCGCCTGGGAATCAGGAGATTAGGGTGTTCAGGGCAAGAAAATGGGAGGGTGAGGAGAGTAAAGTAAGCTTTAAAGAGATAATAAGCAATTGCTACGTCATGCTAGAGGACTAGCACGGTACTTGTTTGTTTAATGTTTGTCCCTGTTGGTTAGTTTCTGTTCATTTTGTTTGTCTGTCTGTTTTGGCCAGTGTTTTCTTTTACAAAGTGTTTTTTGTTTTCTGTTTAAATCTTTTATTTTACAATAAACATGCCACAGCGTCTCAGTTTCACCTGCCAGTACTGCCTGTCTGTGTACTCCTTTCTGGCCTGACGTCACGTGGAGTAAGAACAGCGACTCAGACAAGGACGAGTACTGCAAGAAAAAAAATACAAAATTCAAAAATGGAAAGCTGGAGCTGGAGAGATGGCTGCAGTGAGATGGTGGACCTCCTCGGGGACCTCGAGAGCCAAGGCTGGTGCCTTGTCTGCGGGTGTACGGACATATGGTGGCGATCTGCCCCTTCCAAGATGAGGAGGAGGAACTGGCCCAGGAGAGGAAGGTGGGGAGAAGGAGCAAAGGAAGAAGCAAGAAAAGAAAGCTTTGCGGCAGAGTTGTGCCCTGGCTGTGGAGCATATGGGCACACGGCCATATGCCCCACACAATACAAAGAGGGGGAACTAGTGGCCAACAGCTACCTGCTGCTCCCACCTTTGCTGTCAGGGTGAGGCTGCTTTCCACTCCCACCTCCACCACAAGAGGGAGAGCACCTGGAGCTACCTCTGCCTCCACTGCCTCCACCGCTTCACCCACAAGGAGGAGAGCAGCAGGAGCTGCCTCTGCTTCCACCGCCAGAGGGAGAGCAGCAGGATCTACCTCTGCCTCCACCACCTCCACCACCAGGAGGAGAGCAGCAGGAACTAACTCTGCCTCCACTGCTTCAACCACCAGGAAGAGAGCAGCAGGAGCTGCCTCTGCCTCCACCGCCTCAACCACTAGAAGATGGGCATGACTTTGCCTGATGACCCAGCTGGTGGCACCTAAAACAGGTAGGGGGAAAGGAGTGCATAGGGGTTAGATATTTATCCCGCTGCTGGTGATGCAACAGGGCGGGGGCAGCACCTCTACCCCAGCTGGGGGACAACCTTGATCTCCATGGAAGGGAGGCAAGGTTGCCCATTGGGGCAGGGGGTCTAGGAGGTTGTTGACCCGGTCCCAGTGGTGGGGGTGGCGTAGCAAAGAGAGTAGGTGGTGCTCGGATGCTCTGCTGTGCTGGACTGGTGAGTATCCCGGACTGGGCTGATACCAGGGAGTCCTTGAAGTCCTCAACGAGTTTCACTGCCTGGTCCAGGGTGCCGGGGTTGTGGCGCTGTATACACACTTGGGTCTAGGCGCCGACCACATGGCAAAACTGCTCAATTACGATGGCTTCACGCATCTGTTAACTCGTTTTTAGAGCAGGGTTGAGCCAGTGTACCATGTGGTCACAGAGTTTTGGCAGAGAATGGTCAGCTTTACTAGGTCATGTTGAGTGGCGTCGTTATCAGACATTGCCTGGTACGCTGCCTGTGCTTCACCGATCAGACAGCGCCCCAATTGACTTGCCCAGAACTCTCTGGGCCATGATACAGTGGTAGCCAGCCACTCAAATGCCACCAAGTATGTCTCTGGGTCATCCTCCTCCGTCATTTTGTGCATCTTTGCTTTCGGGGCCGCCATGATGATGGGGTCCGCTGATATTTTGGGCGGTATCTCCAGCCTGACCCTCTCGATCAGCACTGTGTACCTCGTCTCTCTCCGTCTTTCCTCAGCCTCCTGTCTGCTGTCCAGCTTCTCCAGCAGCACCGACAGTCCTGCTTAGTCCATCCCACATCTAACACCATGTGTGGTAAAGTGGTGAGTGAGTACAAGGGAGTGCTGTGCAGAGCAGATTAATGATGCAGACAATTGCTTTCAGGTGCAAGGGTGTTTATTGAAATGAGTACAATTTCCAGAGCCTTAAGGCAAACACCTGTAAATAAATCTTAGAGTGATACAGTGGCACGTGTCACTCGTAATTTGTAATCCCCGGGTTTGACCCGCAACTAAAACTCCAGGTTTTACACACACCCACACTAAACACAAAACACAAACACAAGACAGTGAGTGAAATTAGATGCTAGTGGTGTAATTACAGTACTTCGTGAAATACTGGGGTGAAAGTGATATCCGAATTGATGCTGGTTTGCGCTACAGCGCTGGATCATGTTACTGGTAGTCTATTGAGAGAAACAACAGTTACAGCCGACATTAACAAACTCAAAACAAACTCACGGTTTTCAGCAATACATTTTATTCCTTCAAGGTCAAATCCAACCATTTACAAAGGAACAGCTTACTTTGCTACACCGTTGTTTTTTACCCTCCCTCATGACCCCTTGGTTAATGAGTGCATCCGTGTGACTGGCTGGCAAGTGGATAGAGGCCCAGAGACAGACTGCAGTTAAAAAAAATAATACTTTAATTATAAATAAACACAAAATAAAAGTGCTCAAGGGCAAAAACAAAGATGTTTAAACACAAATAGAAAGACACAGAACAAGAATTACAAAAATAAAGGTTTCCAGGCTGGGCGATGCCTTCACTGGACTAGAAAATACAAAAAAAATCCACAAAACCAAACTCAGCAAGCACAAACACCAGCTTGCTTCCTCAGCTCCCTCCTCCCCTAATGGGAAGCTGCCTCCTTTTATGTCAGGTGGCAGGGTGCTGATTGATCGTTAATTACTCCAATCAACCCCAGCCACCTGAATACAATAAACCCAGTCAGGTAGGGGAATTTAACCCCATCCCTGCCAATCTATATAGGGCAGAGCTCTGCTCTGCCACAATCAATTTCTCCGGATGCCACATCATTTCCCGTTCGAGTCATTGAGTTTGGGTACCGTAGCTCAGTCCCTTTTCTAGCCAGCTGACTTCCACCTACCCACGATAATAAACTGTCATGCTTTTTAGTCCAGAGTACTCTGTTCCCTTTATCTGGTGCCCTCGCAAGTTATGAGGGAGATCTAACACCAGGCGTTATTCGATCTCTGTCACATTAACATAAATCAATTTCTTTTGTAATTATCAATTTAAAAATAAAACAATCTGTTTTTTTCTTCTCTGTAAATTCGTGTTAATGAAAAGTAAACTAGAACTATTCTTTAAAACTCCAATCTTAAAATAACTTTGCTCACAGAAACAGACCCACCCATCACATTAAAACAAAGTAAGGTAAATCTTAAGGTTATTCTTAACATAACGATTTTTTATGTACTTATTTTTCAGTGAGCTATACTGTTTATTGTGTGGTCCACATTTCTCCCAAAAAATTCAGGTGGTCCACAAACAAAAAAGTTTAAGCTAAAATGGTTGTTGCTCACCATCAACACTTGCCAAACCAGCAGATGTAGTCAATATATTTTACTTTGTGGTATTCAAAAGTAATTTCTAAGTGTTATTACTACTTTATTAATACTTTATAACGGTATTAAGAATCTATTAAGTATTCATAAAACATTAATAAACAGCACCTTAATATAAAGGGTTACCGAATTTTGAATGTCTGTTATTCGATTACTGTACACCATATTTAGCAATGTACATGTAGTCAGGGATTAGGAACCCATTACCTATCTCCGGTATTTTAGAGGACCAATTCTCATGGGGCACACCCCAGACAGGAAGGGGAGGCTGTGGAGTGTCTGTGAGTTTGCCAGACAGACAGCCAGAGTGACAGCAGACACACAGAGCTCCACATATGTACCAGGAAAGAAAACTGATTCTCCCCAAACTGTTGTTGTTTTAGGTAGGACAATATTATTAATGTTATATTTTACCTACTTTTATTTGTTTATGTATTCAAGAAAAGTGCCAGTGATCACTGTTGATCAACCTTTGTATGCAATTGCAAAGCAGATTCAATGGCAATGGCCTGGTACTCATGGTCATCCAACTGGGGGCCTGCACATTGAGGTGGCTTTTCCAAAAGGTCTTGGAGATTGGCTGAAAGACAATGGATGAAGACTCACTTGTGGAAGCAAAAGTAGCATCACCAGATACAGCAGACTCATTCCTCAAAGCTAGTCATGTTACAAGGGCATGACGTGCACACCAAATTACTATATGCGCTCTACAGCCTAATGCAGAAAGCATATACACATTTCACCGCAATAGTACCAGAAAGTACAGAGCCCCTTTCACTTGATGATTGGTGCACTTACAACAGCTGATACAAGCCCCCCCTTTCATTTCTGGTGGATTACCTTTCACTTGGAGCTTTTGTTGCTGATCTTTGTCAGGACCATACGTGAAGGCAAATTCAAACTGTATGTGCAGGCACTAGCTGCAATGGCTCTTTGGTTCTTCGTTTTTGACCATTCAAATCATTCCAAATGGCTGTCTGTACATATTTGTGAAATGAGCAAACCCAAAAATTGCAGCAGAGTTTGAAAACAGACACTTCGTTGTTCACAAAACTAGTCACACATTTTCTAGATCCCCACAGACCAAGCTCATTGACGGAACAATGCCTCTCATAAGGGGGAGGGAGGTGCAGTTGGACTGTCTGAAAACCCAGCAGCACTTTGTAGGTGGATGGTAGGTGGCCCAAAGGTAGCTAGAGCGATCCAGGACTTTGAAGTGGCACTTAATGTTATACAACAAGCTTCTGATGGAGATCATTCACAGCATCATGAACAGAAGAAAGGGGAGCAAGCTGCTTTTTTGGGGGAAAGTATTGATCACCTTGTGCTTCAGACCATGGATCTCATCGATCCATCAGTGAAAGACATGCTGAAAACATTGGAAAAGCTAGGCAAGGATCAGTGTGAAAGCTTCGTCAAAGAGAGGTTTGTACATCGCACAACACCCTTGTCTGATCCAATCAAGCAAAAAAAATTGCATAAGGGGTGACTGCAACCTTTTCTCCAGACTTTATATTGCATGTCACAAGAGATGGCAATTTGGAAGACTTTTTCCAACATGAAAATCAGCCATGTCCACCATCAACTTCGCATCTAGGAAATTTACGTCCTTGTGCCAAATTAAGCTTGGTACAATCTTTAAAAGATCTAGCCATGCCTCAGACAGCAGGACAATGATTAACATCACAATTCTGGATGGTGCTGCCATTATTAACATGCTTAAACCAAGTCCCTCCAAGACATGTGCTGCGTATGCTCAGAATGTGTTCTTGCCCTACCTTCAGAAGTTACTTGAGCATGCTGCTAAATGTTTAGACATTGCTTGGGATGATTACAGGGAGATTCACTGAAAGCCAAAATGTTCTGTCCAAGCAACCCTATGCCACATCTGGATTATTGACTTGTGATCGTGATGAGGCAGACACGAGAATGATGTTGCATATGTCATTTGCTTCAAAAGGCTTGGTGGTCCATTGGTTAAAGAAATGGGCTTGATATCAGGAAGTTCCTGGTTCATATCCCAGCTCAGCTGTTGATTCACTGTGTGTAAGCAAGCAAGTCACTTAACCTCTTTGTGTTCTGTCCTTCAGATGAGATGTAAAACCAAGGTTGTTGTAAGTGACTCTGCAGCAGCAGTTGCTGCATAGTGATGCATAGTTCACCCCCTAATGAAACTGATTTTTTTTTTTTTTTTTTTATAAACTAATTCATGTGGCCAGATGAAGCAGTGGACTGGAAAGGGAAAATTGTAATGTCGGACCCGGTCCAACATAGGACCGCAATGGGTTAACTAATAATTAATAATTGCCCCTCCACCGTCAGCGGTCTGCAGCTGATCACAATGGATTTGTTTAACGTTCTTTCTCCAAGATGGATGATTTTCGGTTTCTACCTACCATCGAGTTGGTCCATCTCTAGGAAAGAGCACCGCCCACCTTACCAAGCATCCTTCCTGGTTGGGAGATAGACTTACAGCTCAGATTCCTTCTCTCCCCATCAGAGCAATGCATCATATTCCAGAGTCATTTTTTGCTACAATTTCAACACAAATTGCAAGTTCTGATGCAAATTATGGATCTTGTAAAGCTGTTCATGAAACCCAATGTGTGCTATAATTGAACCTTTTCTTTTTAAAAAGCCTATAAAACATTTTTTGTTTGCAATGTAGCTATAAAACACTCAGATGTAATATATGTGGGAATACAGCACTAGAAAGAAAGCTGTAGAAATCATTGGCAAAGTGTTGACAACAAGTCTTTGTCAAGTTCTTCAATGCTGTCAAAACAGGATGACAGCTACTCAAGTTGAAGAGACTTACAGACAAAAGGTCCTGGAACTGTAGAATTAAAGGATCTCCTGATGTTAACTCATACGCTGATTTCTGCAGCTGATTATACCCAGCAATTTTTCCTATGGGATTTGACAAGTGTTATTTTCCTGGTGCAAAAGTATTGATAATCTAATTACAGTAGGTTAAGGATGTTCATCTTTAAGCTCCAATCAATGCTGTTTTGGAATAACTACTAAAATAAACAAAAAAACAAACAAACACTTTATAAATGGGTGTGATGGGGTGTCCACCCCCTTGTGTATATTTATGTATTATTATTATTATTATTATTATTATTATTATTATTATTATTATTATTATTATTATTGTGTATTGGAAGAAAGACATCTGATGTTATTGTTTATTATTTGTGACTGGCAAAAAGCTGGCATTATTGTTATTATTTGGCAAGGATGAGGTTACTTCCCCATCCTTAAATAAACATGTGAGAATGTGGCTGGAGCTTTAATAAGGTAATCGTTTGATCAATGGGTAGTTGATCAATGGCTACAGGATAGACCACCTTGGCTCATTAAAGATAGAGTATCGAGGAGTAGAGAATGGGAGCGAGGAGGTAAAAGAATCCAAGTAGAAACAAAACAAATGCTAGACGTGCTGGCTCAAAACCAGCAAGACACTTGTTTTGTAGTGAGTTATTATTTGTCTGTTTTGTTTTGGCCAACGAGCAGGGTCTGTGACGTCATCCACCAACCAGCTTACCACAAGGGGTGAAAGAGATTTGCTGGTGTTAGAACTGGACATCTGCCATTGGGATACTAGGATTATACTGCTCAGTAAGGACAGGTGGGTGTGAGGGACTTTGCAGCTGCTCTAGTCCCGCCCCTCCCGGCAGATGTCAAATGAGTCACTGGTGTTTCTTTAGTCTTTTATTTTTATGTAAGATATTTACTAAGGAGTGCACAGCTGAGATGCACTCTCTTGTTTCCAGTGGGGTCCCACTTGCACTCTTACCTTAGGTTTTATGCTGGTTTCAAACAAAGATTTTTACCATATGCACTGTAGCCCTGTAAATCACTATAAAATTACCCAGCAGGTACAAACAAGGTATCAGAACTGATGTATTATCAGAACGCTAGCCTGTAAAAGCTAAGTTAGTTGGGGAAATCACTATAGTTGTAGTTAAATAAAATGATATAGCAGTACATGCAGCAAACTACACTATAACCAGCAACAGGAACATTTATACTCTGTCCTTCTGACATAGTTGCAGGTTCTCAATTCATCCGTTACTAAATGCTCTGGGAGCCTACACTCTACAAATAACATCTGTTGTACAGTAACACCCAGAGGACCAGCTCCTGTGAGAAAGCATATCATGTTTTTTTTTTCAATCTCACCTATTTTACCCTGCTGTTCCATAGCACCGATCTTATCTGTGACCAGTAATTTGCTTAGACAGAATGATAGACTATAACTGCGGATCCAGTGGTGGCTGTGGTTTTAAAGGGGAAGCTAGGTGAGCAACTTATCTGAGAATCATTTTCTCCCAATTCATTTTTTAGCTGTAAGCAAGAGACAGTAACACTAGCATCTTCAGCAGCTATTTTATTTTGGTTGGTTGTTCCCTTTTGTGGTATCCTGGTTCAAACATTTGAGGAGATTATTTTGCATGACCAACTTTACTAAACTGAGCTTTCTAAAGGTGTTCAATAGAAAATTATTATAACTTTTTATTAAGCACAGTATACAGCAGCAGATCTCACCAGCCATAAAAACACATAATCTGAGAATTAATTAACACTATGGTAACAGTGATGAATCAGGGAGATGCATGTTTAAAACTCAAATAAGCATTGTAATATTTCTACCAGGCAGGTTTACTAGAATTAAGTGGACTGTGATTTGGAGGATATTTCAATTAAGCTTTCCTTTGACATTATAGTTCGTAGACAGCAGACACTCATTTATTTAAAAAATAATCATCAAAAAGACCAGAAGGCCCAAATGGAGAGGAGGGTTTGTTAATAATGGAATGCACACATTCGCTAAAATATATACATCTCTGAAACAATGGTGGCCATTAACATCTGGCTCAGGGGAGGAGCACAAAACCTCAACAAGATAACATGAATTATAAACACATTATAAACACGAATGATATCATTTGAGAATTGTTCACTTTCTTCACTTCACTGAAAACATCATGATTGACTTTTTGATGTTATAGATTACCTTTTATGAGGTTATAAAAAGAACACCTTCTTGAAACCATATAAAACCATGTTGAGCTCCTCAGTGACTTTTATGAATGTCAGTCTCTACATATAAAAATGCAATAAAATGGAATAGACTCAATTGTTTTTGGTGGGCAATTTATAAATGCATTAAACTTTAAAATGAGAACAACTCAAGATAAGTTAATTTATTCAGTATTCCTATAGCATTATAAAACAAAGTTTGCTTTTTCTAGTTTTATTACAGAGTTGCCACTATAAGGAAGACAGATGCTAGTACAATCAAGTTTTTTTCACAACCATCTAGGTATGGCTTCCATATGGTTGCAGATTTGCCAGCTGACGAGAGTTCTGTTTGAATTGACTTTGTTAGTGATCATCAGGGATACATCTCAAAATGAACACTTATGGTAATGCATGCAGATGTGGAAAAGATCTATGTGGGTCTATTTTTTAAAAATCTCGGAGGCATATCAACGTCTGTTTCTACACTACATTTCTTGCAGGTAACCAGGTAGACGCCACATTATGGGTTGCAGATGACAGGCTGTACAGTTTTGTATAACTTTACAACTTGCTTGCACTCAGCATTTAATGAATTAACAGAACAGTAAAGAAAAAAGTTACAAACAAAAACACAGGACACAGCATTGGTAGCCAAAATAAACAGACAAACAAAATGAGTAGACACTAACAAAACATGGTCGACGAACGCTACACAAAAAAAGTACGGTGCTGGTGCTTCCAGCACTCGTAGCAATTGATATCTATAGATTACGCCTCTCCTCTCTCTCTCTCCCGTTCTCCACTCCTGAACACACAACCCAGAGTGAGTGAAAACATGCTGCTTTTATGCAGCTGTACCGAGACTCGATTGCTAATCAATCATTCAACTGGAGTCGCGGTACAACCTCACGTGAATTAATAAGGTGCAATTCCCCGTGCTCACATACTATTACTTTTTACTTGCACGTGAACTGCTGTGCAATCCTTGTGCCTAAATACAAGTATACATTTTAAACACTCGAGTTACACAGACCCATTTATATCCTGTGTACCAATGACTATACACCAACATTAACAAACAACACAAAATACACAGAGGGGCGGGCACTTTGCCACACAGACATATAATGAACCTTGGTTGTAAATCTCCCTCCTGACCTGTGAGGCTGCTAAGCAAGGGCCATCCTACGCCAGCTCAACATTACAGGGGAAATGCACAGAGTAAGATTCCAGGAGAACCGAAGATCCCCAGATACACGTCCTACTCACCATGAAAACGGGTCTGCAAATGGGCAAAGCCATAAAAGTGGAGTTCTGCCTTATGGTTGGATATGGATACTGCACCAGGGAGGAGGATTTTGAAGACTTCCTGGTCTCAGCCCACACTAACCTGGCCACAGCTCCTGTCCAAGGACAAACTGCACACCACCTCCTCTCTCTGTTCCACCTACAACACCGGAACCAAGACCTCCTAGATCTCCGGCCCCAATAGGCAACCTTGTCTGCTCTTCATGGAGGTTAAGGTTGACCCCCAGCAGGGGTAAAGCTGCTACACCAGCCTCATTGCCATTCCAGCAATGAGACATTAAATTAACCAGTGTTCCATCCTTCTCCCCTATCTGTTTTAGCTGCAACCAACAGGGGCATCAGGCCAGGTCATGCCCATCGGCAATGGAGTGTGATGTGGCAGCGTACAATTGGGTGTCTGAAGCGGGTAACGCAAGGAAAATGCGAGGGGCCTTGTATTGTGAACGCAGTTTTAGGCAAGGTGCCAACCCACGCATTAGTGGACACCAGGTGTCAGCAGACCTTGATTAAAGCAGCTCTCTTGGGCGGCGGTGGCAGCCACAAGGCCAGGTGGTGATCTCCTGCATCCCTGGAGATACGGTGACATACCCCACCCTAAAAGTATATATCGGTAGGACTGATAAAACACCACCTAGTAGTTGGGGTGGTGGAAAGGCTACCAAACCCAATAATTCTGGGTCGAGATTGGCCAAATTATAAAGAATTGGTTAAATTAATGGCAGAATCAATAGCACACATAAACGTGGCAGAAAAAAAAGAAAAGGAACAAACTGGTGAAGTGTTTCCTTTTCAAGCTGAAATGTTTTCCCCCTATTTTCTGTCCTAGAAAAATGAATAAAGAGAGACGGACTGCAAAATAGGAGGGAGCATCATTAAGTCAAGGCTGGGATCTGGTGGGAGAACACTTGGGTAACAAACGCCAGTCAAAAGGAGTTGGAACGCAGTGTGACCGAGAAGGCAAGGTTACTGGGCTATCCAGGGCAGATGCTACTCCAGTCCCTCTCAATATACCGGACATGCGGTACTCAAGCGCGGACATATAGTGGGGCCAACATAATGACCCGTCACTAGTGCAAGTTTGGAGTCAGGTCCAGTCTGTTGAAGGTAAGGATGTTGATGGCGCTGGGGTGCTAGTATATTCACACTATAGTATCAAGGGGCAATTACTGTATAGGGTAAACCTAGCTGCGGGCACAGGACAGCCTGTAACACAAATGATAGTTCCACCGTTTTGTCAGACCAAAGTCATGACGCTGGTGCATGATATCCCTTTTGCAGGGCACCTCGGAGCTGACATGACAAGGGAGTGGATATTGGTTCGATTATATTGGGTGTCAAGATATGTAGCCACATGTCCAGACTGCCAGCGAGTAATACCGGGTCAAGTGTGCCCTGCCCCTTTGATTCCACTGCCAATTATTTCCACTCCTTTTGAATGAATTGCAATGAACATAGTGGGCCCTTTGCTACCTTTTGACTCCGGGTATACGTATACATTAGTAGTGGTAGATGCTTTAATCAGACCCTGAAGTTGATGATGAGATGGTTTGTAACGCAAGAGCAGAAACATTGGGCATGTTTTTTCCCTACCTCCTTTTTGCAGTGAGAGAGGTGCCGAAGAGTTCGACAGGGTTTTCCCCCCTTCGAGCTCTTGTACGGCCGACAGCCTTGCGGCATCCTTGATCTGTTGAGAGAGGGGTGGGAGGAGCACAAAGGCTCATCCAAAAATGTAGTGAATGTGCTCCTACTAAGAGATTGCCTGGATTTGGTCTGTCGTTTCGCCCAGGTCAACCTCAAATTGCTCAGCACTGACATGAGCAGCATTACAATAAAAATGCACTAATTCAACCTTTAGACCAGGAGACAAGGTAATGCTGCTGCTTCCCTCCTCAGAATCAAAATTATGTGCTAAATGGCAGGGGCCACATGAAGTGATTCAGGCTATAGAAAAGGTGAATTATAAAATTAGACAGCCCGATCTCCGTAATGAACGTGTAATGATCTTGCAGATAAGTGGAGAGGCTGATGGTAGGGAAGACATGGGCAGGGGGGAAGGATAGCTGCCCTCCCCCATTAGATGAAGCCAAAAAAGTAGGTGGAGGCTGGAGAAGAGGAGGCAAATTCCGGAGCACAGAGGGTACTTAATGGATTGAGCTATGATATAAATCATTTCATTGCCGATCATTGGACGTATTGTGTATCTATGGGTGAGACTTGCTTTCAGATTACTGTTGTGAAGTACACATTTTTGTGTGTGAATGTGTTGGAGAAGCACGCCCTTGTGGGCAACGTATTTTATAGCTTTCAGGGACACAGACCATTTCTGAAGAAATCTAGCCACTGAATATGACATCCAGCCACAGAAATGCTACGATTGCCTGTAGGGGTTCCTATTAAATCATAGCCACAAGGAAAATGTAGTAAAATCTGGACTAGGTATTTAAATATTAAAAGTACCTCTAAGTTACTACAAAGTTGTTGAGAGTGTAACAATGGGCCATCTTATTGTGTTAATCCAGCCCAGAAGGCAGTATGGAAAGTTCAGGTGTGGGTTGCAGGTTATTTTAGTAGTCCAAAACTTAAAAAGACCATAAATAACCACATTGCACAGTTATGTTTTGTATCATATATGTCACAGTCAGGCATGTCTATTTAGCCTTCTAGTTAAACCCTCTTTACTCCAGATATCTCGGCACATCTGCACACTTCTTTGCTTTCTGCTTAAAAGACGGTCAATCGAGTATGCAGCCCAATAGGTGGACCTAAAGAACTATAACTAAAACTTAAAATTACACTAGTCAATTAATCAAATATCATTAGAAGAGGCACTTTATTAATGCAGAAGTGCAGTGCAATAGGAACTTAAGATGACAAAAAAACAAGTGGAGGCAGAGAAATGGCTTTGGAAGCAAAACTTTTTTATTGTATTGCACACATGCCACAGCAACAGTAAAAAACATCTACCAGGTCCCTAGAAAAAGTGATATATCACTACAATAGTCATTTTCTATTTATTAGTATTGCTTATAAAGGCATGAAGCTGGTAATTGTTTACATTCTAGACTTTATTAAACTGTGAAGTCAGTGGCTGAGTTAAATTTTGACCTCTCCGTATACTCAAAATACCCAAAATAACCTCATTCTTAATCTGTTTAAGAGTATGTAATGGGGTGCCCACCCCTTGTGGATATTAATTTATTATATGTATGTATTTTCATTTGTATTATTGTATTGTATTATTATAATTGTGTTTGTGTGTGGATGGATGAAAGCTGTCCAACGTTATTGCCACATATGGTGTCTTGCGTGGGATAAACAATGCCTTCAGAGAGTTAGACCAGGGAGGCCTGCATGACACTGCTTGGGGACATCTCCACGACACTGCCCAGGGACGCCTGCCTGACATCACCCGGGTGGTGTTAAATCCAGCAACAGCCTTTGAGCCACACAGGGGCTACACAGCACGAGCCGCCAGCTACACGGCTTTCTTGGCCAGGGGCTCCCCTCCTGTTCACCGCCTGAGGGTCCAGAGGTATCACTTGTGGAGCTGCCACAGGTTGGGGGTCTGGGATTGCCATCGTCTGGGGTTGCCGGCTCTGTCTCGTCTGGGGTCGGAGGCTCTGCCTCATCTGTGGTCGCTGGCTCTGCCTCACCTTGGGTCGCCGGGAGTTGTCGCCTGGGTTCGTTGGCTCAAGGTCGCCTGGGAACATCTGCACGTCACCACCGGGGGATGCTGCCTGTCTGCCACTTACCGGGGTTACCAATATTCCATAGCCAGAGTTGCGACTGGGTGGCCAGGGGAAGCCTCCGCTCCCACCCCAGAACTATAAAAGACGTAGATCAAATGAAAACCTACTTGCAGTGCCATGCCGTACGTGCGTACATCAAGTCTCCCATTCTAGTCTATGAGTGGTTTCTCAGTCTAGCATTTCAGGTATCATTCCCTAAGGGAGTGCTAGTTCTGTGGAATGTGCAATGAAAGTCGGAGGAGGGTCAGGTTACATTTGTATACAATTGCGTGACGTGTAGAGATTCCAATATGTTGCGGGAAGACATCCAACTTTTACAAGTATATCTATCTATCTATATATATTTTATATTATTATTTTTTGTTTTATTATTAGTTTTACTTGTTTAGTTGTAGTTTATATAGTTTTTAGCAAAAGCTAAATATGGCAACATACGTGGAGAGCGACAACGGGAGTGATGAAGATTTCGAAGTTGGTTCGGAGGATTTTGACACCAGGGACAGTGATGCTGACTTATCACTCAGCGATGATGATGAAGAGGATGTGGAGCCAAGAACAGCAGGGGACTGGGTGTTTATTACTGATTCCTACGATGACGCCAGTCTTCCATCATTTGATTTAGCACCTGTTTACACAGAGGTGTCCCCCGCCGTGGATACTGAGAGTTTACATTCTCCATTGGAGTGCTTTTTGGCTTTTGTTCCCAAAAAGCTAATCACTTACCTTTGTGACTGTACAAACAAAAGAGCATGCAGCTACTTTACAGGTAAGCCAGCTGCTTGCAGCCAATTTGTGTGCAGTTCATCTTCATTTGGTCAGTACTCATTTCGGTTACCGGGTGCAGGTGCATCTGGCGTTACACTGGTGTTACCCCGGCAAGCAGTCGTTGGACTGTAGCCTGTTGAGCAAGTCCGGGGAGACTTGAGGCTGGCAGGGGAGAGTACAGAGTGCATGGGGGAAGGCAGCAGTGGGGCTGGTAGGTGACATAATCACAGACAAAGATTTAAGCCTGATATATGCTCCTTGCAAGGGAGCCAGCTCTTTTGTACAGCTGTATGAGTGCTATGCTTTAATGCGAAATGTCAAGGATTTGCACCCACCCTTCATCTGTGTGTGGATTGCCTCGCCCTGTGTGATGCACCTGCCTGTGGAAACTGAGGTTCGCTACAGTATTATACTGTTGTTTTAATGATATCCCAAAATGAAAGAAAAGCACCACTGAATTAAAAAAAAAAAAATTCAAGTTTCAGAATAATGGTACATCAAAAAAAGACATACAGTCTTCAATATTACAAAGGTGCCAAGTGATCTACCAGCTGTTCTCAACCCCTCTGCTCATTTAGGATAACAGAGGGTGTTTTAAGCTGGGAGATGTTGATATGGGAGCTGGCAAGGTTTTGATGTGTGCTGTCAGCAGTTTTTTGCCTTGCCAACCTACTGATCCTACTGACCGATTGACATTATTAAAATAAGCTTAAAAACAAACCATAAGCATAAAGTTTAAAAACATATTAAAGTGTCGTAAAAGCATAGTAAAGTGTGGTTAATTACATGTATGGTAATGTTTAATGGCAGACTTTTATAAGGGCAAAAATAACATAAACTGATGTTGGTTACAGTATTGGATGTGATTCCAGGCGTAACACATTTCAGGTGTAATATCCATATACGTTGTCTTTATATATATATATATATATATATATATATATATATATATATATATATATATATATATATATATATATATATAAAAAGACAATTGCAGTTTTTGCTCTTCGGTTTGTAATAATGTGTAAGAAAAGTAACAGTAAATATGTTTTAATGTATAATGCAAACATGAAAAAAAGAAGGCTGACAGAGTGTCATTATGAACTTCAGATATGTGGAAGTAGACCTGCTGTCTATCCTCCCCCAGTGGTGCTGGGGAATGTGGTGAAGCGCTCCGAGACACAGTTTAAAAAGGTGTATTAGAAATTCAAGTCCTCTTCCTTCTGTGCATTATGTTTTCTTATTATCCCCCACAAGGGATGGAATTGCTGGGGACAGGGATATAGTGTTGGTATCCGCACACAGGGGTGTGCAAATCTTGAAAAAAACTTCTTGTCCAAGGACAAAATGCTAGAAAAATCTACTTGCCCTCTCCCCATCGCACAAAACACACAAAAAAGTAAAATATAACTTGTAGAATTTTGGTTTTATTTAACAGTGAACACAATCAATCAATTAATGATTAACAGAGGCAGATCTAGCCTTCTAGCTTGACTGGTTCATTAAATTCTTCAAGATACAAAAAAGGCTCCCTGTGACCCAACCTCACTTTAACAAATGTATAACATACTTTAAGGAAATGTTCCTTTCAGTGCAGTTTGGAACACATTTGCCAGTAAATTGAAGTAATGTCACACTTTACATTTTTACATTTTTCTGTAAAATATCCACTTATTATGAGATTTGGTATTAACAACATATAGAAATACTAAAAGAAACTTAAATTTAATGACAATGTTTAGACAAGAAAAAGACTTCTAATCAAAATGTTTGTCAGTGAATTTAAGTTTATTTTAGTATTTAATATTTGAAATTCTGCACTGTTGAATGTTTAATAGTTATGGATGATTAACATTATTTTGGACGGAAGAGTATTGCTACCATGTAGAGCAAAAAAAAAACAAAAAACAGTTTTCACAATATAATTGACGTCATTTTTGTTTAGTTTTGGGTTGTTTTTTCAGTTTGTATTATTATATGGCAAAATCATAAAAACCACTCAAATGCTTACATTTTCAGTTTCTATAGTAAATTGCATGTATATTTCACTAATACATACTGTGTTGAAGTGAGGATGTCCACGTTTAGGATTCCAGTAATGCCGATGCATTTTTAACCCTAGATTTGTGAGAAGTTTAGGGGCTCATTTATGAAATGGTGCTAAACATTATGGTGCACTATAATTGCAATGTATATCATGGTGGTCATGGGTGAGTCTTGGACATTATCGTGCACGTTAAATTATTGCTCACAATACATGTAGTGTGCACATTATGGTATGTAAATTAGCCAAATAGTGTGTATGTAAATGAATGTGTTCTCTGCTAGTATATTTAGATATATGCTGCATGTTCACTGCTTAAGTGCACGTTGCAGCTACATTTAATGCCCTTTCATAAATGAGGCCCTTTAGTTTTATGCTCCATTACTGCCTGCGTATCTATCACATTCAGCACACCCCAGCGTATGACTATAGCATACTGTAGTAATTAAGCATTAGCTAGAAGCATACACAACTAACAGTAATCTGGCAGAAGCAGCAGGTTATTTTATGGAGGCTGTGAAATCAAGAAGGGGGAGTCCCAAGTGAGTACATGGAAATTTGGGACTGACAAAATACTGGCGTTGGTTTTGTTTTCTGTTTTCACAATATAATTATTACGTTATAGCATAATAATTATCTTGTGAAAATGGAAATAATTATTACATTTGAACATTATACGCTTCCATAATCTTGCATATGTCTCTTCAGTTATTAAGAATTAGATTCTGGGGATATTGGGCGGTGTCTGCCCCCACATTTGGCACACTTACATTTTTACATACTGTAAATCAGTCCTTTTAATAGACTTTGATTCTAAGACCTAATTGGCTTAACTATTGATATGCATCATGATCATCAGCTGTTTTGTTATACTGGAAGCTATCATTCTGAATCGTTCGCAGCTGGGACGATGTATGTTACTGATATACTTGTTATTTGTTGCAATGCTGCCACTCTGGGTTAGTATTAACTTTCATGGTGTTATATATTTTTAGTTCAGTGTGTCCAATTTCACATAAACCTGTATACCAATTTTCATGGGAATAGATAACTTCATTTTAAATTTTAAAAAAAGGAAACCCCCAATTAAACGGAATGCTGGAAATCCTAGAAACATGGTAAGAATGTAATTTTAAAATGTACTGCTAAAATTTCATCAGGAGTATAGATAGGGTCTCAATGCATAAGCAAAATTAAAGTTAATGATTTATTTGAACAAAATGCTGCTTGTAAAAAGTTGAATACGTAATATACTATACAACAAACATCACACACACATTTAAAAAAAAATCTTTCCTGAAGCCAAGGTTTTCAGAACCGAACGTTTACTGTATTTCTTACGTTTGTGCATCTTAACTCGTGAGTACTGTCTTCTACCTCCTTGGTTTAAACTTATACCCCACTGTGTAAGTTTGTATCCCAGGGGAAAGGACATTCTGGATTCCATATGCCTACAGACACATGGGAGGGTGGGGAACTGCACAAGTCGGGCAGGCAGACAGCCAATAGATATTCTTTCGACTTTCAACTTCGGTATAACATAAAACAACTTTCAGTGTTTATGTTTGGAATTGTTTTTCTCAAGCAATGATTAGGATATCTAGTTGAACTAGCATTGAATTGGGTGGACTTGGATTCCCAAGGCAGTTCCAATAAACTCTTTTCTCTTACTCAAGCATAACTTGAATTTGCCAATATAATGTTGCCGGCAGCACAACTTCAATACTATGACCTGCCATTGGTAGAATACAGTAGTCCAATTGCACCAAAAATGATATGAGCCAGTACTGAGGACCCTTTGTGGTGGCACCTAATCAGTTCTTGTATACCACCTCTGTTGTTGGCATTGCCGGTAATGCAGAGTTAATGGCTGATTTTTCATCTAATAGCTGAAAAACATATACTGTATTTGAAACATAGTACAATTACACACAATTAGGATTGCATTGGTCTTTATTGTCCAGGCTACTCAAAATAAGAAGTTAGACTTCAGGTAAGGCAGAGTTCTTCCTGCTCACTGGTTGCTAGGTGACCGGATGGATGTTGTGCAGCAGTCTGTAAATATTCAGCACTGCTATTGTTGCTGTCCTCTACAGTTTCTACTGCTGGTTAATTTGAGTGGACTCAATGCAACACCCTCTTTGTTTGAGTAATAACTATTAACCCAATAAACAAGTCTTTTAGTTCTCTCCGTCTTTATATATTTTATATTGCATAATATACAGTATGGGTAGCAGTGAATTACAAGAACAAGATTCTATCAATGCGTTCTTTGAAAGAACCCTGAGATAGCATTATTTTCTTGTATAGTGTTTTTGGTTTTTTATAATAAATCTTACACTATATAAAACAACAAGACTTGCAATGCATTATAGAGTGAATTGGAGGAAAAAGTGGAAAATGAAAGTTTTGTGAATATTGTAAAAGTACAATTCCAATAAATATTTGATTAACTTTACATGTCAACAACTTATGTAACTATAAACATTTTAGCATTGTGGATGCAGACAGGAAAAGTGATATTTCACTTTTGTGACATCAAAAAACGAATTATTACAGTGGATTATAACTTTGTGATGTAGCAGTGAATCACTTTTTTTGCAGTGGAGAGGTTGCAAATGTATTATTTAAATAAATGTCATTCTGTATGTTGTTGCAATATTATGTTGTTGGATGGATCCATTCAATTAAATTGTTTACCTCCACCTCAGAGCCTGTGTCGCCTTTTTCTACAATGTCTCTGTTGACTTAAACGGCTTTTGTCCAGTCTTGAGGGGAAAAAAAAGGCTACACCAATATATCATGTTTACCGGGCCCAAAAAGCACAAAAACAGAAGGTATAAAAACTGAAAAAAAGCTGGTGAGAATGTCCCTCATCTTTGGCTGTCATGACAAGAAAGCTCTCATTCATTCTCTGCCTTGCAGAAAAAAAAAATGTTGGCTTCAATTGTTTGAGCTCTGAGTTTAACAAGGGCATGAAAACTGTTGGCCTCTTTACTTCAAAATGACCCCATGTCGGCTTTCGTTCTTCATCTTTGCATGCCTTAAAAAACATACGATTAGGAGTACTCCACTGCTTTTATGCTTTTTTGTCTCTGAATCAAGTTACATGTATTGCCTTATACTAGTGCACAGCTTGGCAAAGAATTCCCGCAAACGTATGTGTTGTAGCTATAGATACAAACCCAAGCTGGTCTTAAACAGGACTCCAACATGTTGAGCCCACTACCCCTCGGCACAGCCAAATGTTTCTGCAGCTGCCCTTTTGTCCCTTTTCTTAAATAAACAAAGGGCAGATACAAATTAATGACCTAAATTTACAGCAAAACACACAGCCATCTGAGGGCAAATTGTCTTCTCAGAACAGATGTTAAATAACGTAGCTATGTGAACAATAACGGAGTGCATTAAAAGATGATAATTATATTGTTGCACTTCCAAACAGTGTGAACCCTGCACTGCTTTCTTTTAGCTGAATTATTTATAAATAACTCAAGACAGCAAAGGGGCTTAAAAAAATGCAGCTTCCCTTTTCTGTCTCTGTATAGACTTGTGTTCACTACAGGATGCTAGGTTTCTCTAATATGAAGAATTCATAGAAATATTTGTGTTTTCTGAAGATTTAGTTTAGAATATTTTTTTCTTTAAATGCAAGAAACTGATAATAATATAAACTTCTCTTCATTTCAACTTTTTTTTAACTTAGTATAATGCACTTGTTTTGCATTCTTCAATATTAAATCAGCTGCATAAACAAACTCAAACAAAAAAATATACAATGTAAATACACTAATAATACCATTTATAGAGTGACATAGAGTGATCTGCAAATATTTTTATGAATCAAATAATACATTTAAATGATAAAAAATGAATCTTTTTTACTGGTGTGAAAAGGTTTTAGCTAACAAGTTCATCGCATTGAGTTATGTTATTATGTATTATTATTTTAATATTATAAACCTATATAGAATTTTAAATCCTGAAATGAGCATGCATTAGATTATAACAGAACTGGGAAATTAAGCTATGTGGTGAAGGTCTTTTTGTACCATTTTCTGTGAGGAAATTTGTTCATGTAAACTAGTAAGAAACAAGACTGGAACACTTTTGAGCCACTGAGTTGAAAGTCTGAGCTATTTTTTTTTATTAGTTTTGTAAACTCTGCTAGTTTTATTTTACAAAAAAAAAAACTTTCATAAAAAGGGTCCAACACAAAATTTGTGTTTGTTATTTTTGCGTTTTCAAGAGTATTTGGTCATCTCGTTGTAAAATTGTAAGCTGTTGGCCTTTGATGAGAATATAACATGGGGTTCTGCTCTGACAGCAGAACCCCATGTTATAACCTCATTGCTTAAGAGATCCAGTGCCAGTTTTTAGGTAAAAGGTTCTTGTAATTGTGATAATTTGTCCCATCATGTCTCACATTAAATAAGAACACCAATTGATTTCACCCCTCATGAAATGTCATTGTTCATCAAATCATTCAAGCCACCCCATAATAGCATCCTAAAATACTTAACATATCTTCATAGCCGATATTATAAAGTGTGACTAGGATGTAAATGTACTACAGCAGTTACCAATATTTCAAAACTAAATAAATGTTTGTCTCAATTAGGCACTTTTCATAAAGAATTATGAAAATAATTGATGTTTTCATCAATAAAAAAAAAGCTTCATATACAAGAAACTGTTCCATGCTTAAATTAGCCGACAGTCTAGAAAATGGTTTATGGAATAACATCAACTCTTCATGAGTAGGGTGCCCTATGAAATCTGTTTTATTATTTTTAATTTTCGGATTTATTTTTTCCTGATTTAGGATTTTTTGGTTTAAAAAATCTGTAATTTGTTAGATAGTTTTTTTTATAATCACAAGTGTTTGATACATTGACAGCAATGATGAAGCTACAAACGCATGAAAAAATATGACAAAAAAACCCCTTTCTAAATTGTTTTAATCAAAGTGCTTTCAGAAAAAAGGGTATAAATTGGCATAATGTAATAGAAACAAACTAGGCACATTGTAAATTAATTTAAGCTTTTTTTAAATTAATTTAAGTTTTTCTTTTCAACATAAGCTGAACTATAATATTTCAAAATAGATTTAATGTTTTCATTAATAATTAATGTAAATAATAGCCTACATATTTAGATTTATTCCAATTTAATAAAAAGGCACTTAGTAATGTAAGTTTGGAGAAATAGTGCAGTATTCATTACAGTATTATCTGCTCATAAATTATAGGTAGTTGTCCGTTCCCCCCCCCCCCCCAAGTGATAAAGGTAGCTAGCAAGAGAAGTGGCACGAGAGGCAGCGCTTTGTTACAGTTATTATCACGGTTATGGTGGCTGAGGTGCAAAAATATTTTTTTCATGCATTCTCATGATGGGTGTTTCTTGAAGCCTTTTATTATACAAACACCATGGTATTTCAATGTAATTTTAAAAATAAATATATTTTGTTTGTTTAAACTGATTTTGTGGTAGTGGCCTTGGGTGCCCAATTCCGTTTTTCTCTGAATTCCGCGATTCCGTCCATGTTCTCTGCAACGCGGATTTTGCAGGGTCCTGCGTGAGTTAATGCTTTGTTAATAGGGCCCATTGTTTCAACCATAAGTTTGCTTATGAAAAGTAGGATGATATGCTTTGCATGCTATAATGAAAATAAAACCTGAAATATCAAAATAAATGTCGGGAAATTTAGCGACGACGGCCCAGATTACTTGTAATTCCATATTGTGTTCCAATGCACGTGACTGGAATACTGTCTGCAAGAACACATTATTTAACCTGTGTGTGTCAGCCTCCTGTACAGGAACATAACAAAAAGCTGCTTGTATGTTGTAAACCGCAATCTTTTTTTTAATTAGTGTTTGGACAAATGTTTTGTGTTCTGTAAGAATTTAAGTCTGATTTAATAATATAAACCCACAAGCTTGGATATTAATCTACACAGAAAACATACATACGGAAATGTAAAATGTGTAACTAACAATCAACAACTTTGTAGTTGACTTTATGGATCATAATAAAAACAACCTCTAGAACACACAGAATGCCATTGGCAATACAAGTAATCAGAAGTTTGCATTGCTGTTGAAATATTTCAACTACATGCAAAAAAAAAAAAATTATGACAAAAATGATTTCTCAGGGGCATATCATTTATTGCAGTCAGCACACGATTAAAAAATGTCACCAACAGCACACCAAAAAAAGTACAAAACTAAACAGCGTTATAATTTACTCCCCTCATGAAAATAAAACATACTATGATTGTCAAAGCTAAACGTCAGCCTAAATCCAGAAAACAAATGAACAATGTCAAACAGAATCTTACTCTTACAGGGAATACCAATAAAAAAAAAAAAAACAATCTTTAAATAATAAAAAAAAAAAAAAAAAAAAAAATCTGTTTATTTCTTAAAGACAGGATTGTCCTGATCTACAGATTTCTTCCTTCCTCCCTTGCAAATTTGAATGTTTATTTAAGCTCTTCAAGTAACCAATGACTGGAGATGCTTATCTCCGGTAAAAAGTGTCAAGTTAATTTTTTAAATAATGGCGCACCCCCCCCGCCCAAATACATATATATATTATATATATATTAGATATATATATATATAGATAATATATTTATCAGAAATAGTCTATTAATACACTATTTTAGTTTTCCCAATAATTCCCTTCTGCACAAAAATAAGCGGTCAAGTACATTTTAACATAATAAAAAAAAAAAAAGAAACACGGCTAAGACTTCCGTTCTACTCTCAAATACCTTATTTGTGAGTGCAAGAGAGAGAAAACAAACACTGTGCAAAACACTTTTGCCCTGTGTTGCTTGCAAGAGCCACACGTCAGGCTGCTGCAGCTTCTGCTGCTAAGATACACCTACTGTATCAGCCCCCCACATCAACCAGGGCTCACCAGTCCATTCAGCTGAAGCAAAGAGCTATCTAACTTATTCACGTTCTTTCAGGAAAAACAGCCTTGTTTTGTCGCTAGTTGTGCAGTAGCATATTTAAATTAAACATCTCTGGATACAATGTACAGCATGTTTATGATAGTACCCAGAGCTGTGTGTTCACAGTGACCTGGGCTACAACCATGAACAAGTGATTGATTAAATTAAATCAATCAGTGAAAGTATTTTCTATTATGCATTTGGCACACAACTGGAACTAGTTTAGTTGAATAATGCGCTAGAAATTACTGTCCCTACTTATCCACTTGAGGTTTAACAGGGTACAGCAACTAGCTTGCGACCACAATTCTCCAAAACTAAGGTTAAAAACAACTTTTGAAAGTATGTTGCAAGTGCCAAACAAAAATATTAATAAAAAAAAAAAACATGATGCATCTGCTATCAATTCAATGGTCACTCATGGTTGTTTCTGACAGGACTGAGAAACCAAAAAAAAAAAAAAAAAAAAACACTTGCCACCCATTCTTGTGACAGATACACAGACAGCAATTCTCATCCAACACAACAGTCCATGATAGAAATATGTCTGGGTCAATCAGGGACCCCTGCATATAATTAAAACACCTTCAGAAGGCTATTATGTTAATGTTAACGTAATCTTCACTTGTTTTTCTTCTAACAGAGGCCTACAATTATATACCTTTGCTACTGAAATCTATATATATATATATAAAAAATGTAAAGAATCAGTGCATTCTTAATGTTCTTCATAGCCCCAATGAACATTTCAATGGGGCTTCTAATTTTATTAATAAGAAATAAAAAAACTAATATTTAGGAATTAAATAACGCAGTTAATTTAAAAAAAAAAACAAAAAACAAACAAACAAAAACACAAAAGTATATAAACAAAAATAAATATTGAAACTCATGCATTTTCTGTAGTTGTAATATTTAAATTTTGAACAGGTTGAACTAAAAGCATTAGCTCAACCTGTCAAGTATTTGATCACTTACAGTAGACAAGAACAGCAATTCACATTTTAATATACAGGGTTTGGAGTAGAGTAGGACTACAGCATCCATTCTTAAATAGAAAACTCTTGGCAACCCGTAGAAATCTACACAGAGGACTGAAGTTTACTTTGTTATTGATTGATGATAAACTTTAAAAATCTGTGCTAAGCTTCCCATTTGTGAGAAACCTACAGCTCATTTGAAAAGGGATAACATACATTAAATAGGTTACCTTTTGTCCATCATCAGTCATGTTTTGCAGTAGCACAAGAAAACAAGGTAGGTATCTGTATATCACCCCCCCCCCCATGCTTCCCTCAAGGGCTTTGCATGATAGATATTGTAGCATTCAATGCATTTTATCATTTAATTTTAAACTACAGTAGAGCACTATAAAAAATGGTTGACAGTACCTATTTAGTGTAATTTTTCTTGTTCAATATGTCATACCATGTACATGTAGGGGGCTACATGTCTCACACAAAATGTACATGAGGGGGTTCGATTTTCACAAAAGAAAAACGTAAATAAAAAAATGAATATGCTTCCTTTCAATCAGGACTTTTTTAAAAAATGTTTTAGCTTAAATAGTAACATTTTCATTTGCTACTAAAGTGCAGTGTAGCAGTAAAAGGTTGAAATGCAACTGAAGTACAAGAAACATCACTGATTCATGACCATGTTCTCTCTCACACCCCCTTCCAACATACCTCTGCCCAATTTATTTATAATGTATGTCTTTTTATGTAAATAATTCATATAGTTTATTTCCAGAGTTCTTGAGAGCTATCTTCTATAGCCCAGTCCCTGACAGCGGGCAAGTTTAGTGCTTCACTTTTAACCGAAAGTGAGTTCACCAGCTCGCAGTGAAACTTGCGGATATGTCGGTACAGGTCTCCCGACTGCGTGAACCTGCGCTCACACCACTTGCACGCATGTGGCTTTTCACGGGTGTGCACCACTGCGTGCCGGCTCAGGTTGTGAGAGTACTGGAAGCTTTTACCACACTGGGCACAGGTATAGGGCTTTTCACCCGAGTGGGTCCGTTCGTGCCGCTTGAGGGTGTACATGCATGAGAAAGTCTTGCCACAGATGGAGCAGGTCGGCACGTTGACATCGCTGGCCGGTTTGGTGCGCACACCCTCCTGCTCACGGAAGTGTGTGCTGAGGTGGATCTGCAGGATGTGTGGGCTGGGGAAGACCTTGTTGCACAGGGGACACATAAAGATCTGACTGTGGGGTGTGCTCAGCATGTTGGAGATGTAGGGCAGCAGGCCGCTGTCTATGCTGGTGGCCTCTGTTTGGGCCCGCTCACTTTCTGGGCTTAGCATTTCGTCATCCTCGCTTGCCTTGTCCTCACGGTCCAGCTCACTGGACAGGGAAGCTTCACGGATGGCAGAAAGGTGAGACGTGGTGGTCTCGTAATGGAGCCGGCTATGGTGGTGGTTGTGGTTGAGGTGGTGATGGTGGCCCCCGCCGTTGGTGCTTGGGAGTGCCTTCCTAGTGGCTGCCCCACCACTGTGTTCCATCTCGTAATCACCATTGCCCAAGTCCTCCTCGTCAGAAGCCACTTCTTTCTCCACCTTTACCTGCACCAGGCTGTTCTGCAAACTGTCTGGGGCCACTGCCACTGGGCTACACAAGTAAGGGCTGTTTCCAGAGAGACTCTCTCCACCACCCCCTGCCAGGCTTGACTTGACGGACAAGTCCAGTACACAGTCTGCATCTGCCGACACCCTCCTGGAGGTGACAGACCTTTGAGACAAAGACCCAGTCGAGCTGCAGGGACTGGAGGCTGTTTCAGTTTTTCCAGCTGCTGCTGTGTGCATCTCTGCCTCCCTGCTGCTGCTGCCACCAGTGTGAGGGGTACCCACAGAGTCAGAGGGCAACCTCATCCACATGTTCCCATGCTCAGGGAGAAAGTCTCTCTTGTTGCTTTCAGAGTCATCATCCTCTGCATCGCTGGGTAGGAGCTCGCCTGCTGGGTTCAAGCTGCTGCCCTCCGAGTAGCTCTCCACTTTGTCGGAGCAGCTGGAGGCGTCTTCTTCCCTCTTAGTGCTGTCTGCATCAGCCGTGGCTTTCTCTTTCAGTTTCTTCTTGCAGACCTTGACTATATCATACATGTGGAGGTAGCTGGCGGCAGCCAGCACATCCTCAATGGGGAGGGCTTTGAACTGGATCTTCCCCTCGTACATGAATTCAAGCAGGAGAGCGAAAGCCGGGGCTGTAACAATGTCACTGTTGAGATGAACAATGTCCCTTTTGTCCGGCTGGTCCTTGTAAAAGAGGTGGAAGTACATGCTGCACGAAGCCAGCACAGCACGGTGGGCTCGGAACTGGGCATCGCCGACCAGCACAATGGAATCACAAAGAAAACCCTGATGTCTCTGCTCACTCAGACACTGTAGCAAATGTCTGCTGTGGTCTGGAAAATCCATGCTGTCTTCATAACCTGAAAAAAAAAAAAAAAAAACAGCAGATGTTAGTGCCCTCTTAGAACAACAATTGTTTTGTTTCAGCCTTTTATATAAAACTCTCCCCACCTCACCCTATATCAGACCACTCTACATTTCTCAGGGGGAAAATACATATAGATGTGTGTGCGTGCGTACACACATACACACACACATTCCAGACATAGATAGATTCTGCCTATTTATTTCAAGATTTTCCTAATACTTAAAAAAAACCCAAAAAAACAATATGATTCAAATAGCTTTTTTGCACACACTTAAGGTTTCTCTTTAGTTATTTAAATAATTTCACTTTTAATATTAAAGTTCAAGACATATTGTTTTTAAATAAAAAAATAATAAAAACAGATGTATACTGATAAATCACCCCCTTCCACGTTACTGTTTTGAAGATTTATTGCTTCTTATACAGCAATAATAAAAATAAATAAATAAAAAAAATTACACAGTGCATTGTCTAAAGATAAACTTAATTTTCAAAACAAAAACTGTTATTCCAAATCTAATGCAAAAAGCAATTCATAGCACTTCTGTTTAAAATGTTATGTTTCTGTAGCGTAATTTCTCACATAAAACAACTCTTGCAAACAGTTACTGCAGTTTCACAAACATGGCAATCTGTGGTCTTTGCTAGGCTACGTTTATTTTTAATATAACCTACTTTGGACACAGGTTTTAGGTAACAAGCTTCTGGCTAACATGCTGTACAGAATCAAGCACAATGTAGCCTCTATGTAATCTACACTTTTGTGGTAACTATTCTTATAAAAAAATGTTTGTATTTATTTTTTTTCCCAGAAAATGTCAATTTGGATCCTCAATAAAATGTTAGTATTTCACTTTGCCCACACTTTAATTTGGTTAAATAACAAGCATACTTATAGGATCTTTAGCGGAGACTTGAAAAATCAACACAATCCTCCACCTGTTACAAACAAATCTGTATCGTTCACATCTAAAAACCAAGGTGAAACAGATTGTAAAACTTGCTGATAGTCATTATTTCACGTTTGTAATTTGCTCATTGGTTTTGTCAAAGAACTGCTCACAATTATAATACCTTTTATACGGAAATAAATAACAATAAAAAAAAAAAGATACTAATTTCACAGAACCCACCAGATTTACAACACAATCACTTTAAGTGCCCTGTAGTCCACATCAATCCTAATCCTTAAGGATGGCTAAAAATAAAGATTGCAGGGCAGCTCACAAGGTAGCAGCGATCAAATTAGGAGGCTGAAAGGACAGAGGGACGAAGAAGGAAGCTTATAAACATCTGATCCAGCTGACTGTGGCCATATGGCAGCTGCTGCCCAGATAAAGAGATTAAGAATAAGAGTGCGATTACAGCTGTCTGGCCAATTCAGGCAGCTCAAATCTGCAAGTCCTAAAATTAGTCACTACACACAACAAAATGCTTTCAAATAATTATCTTGCAAATTTAGAAATAAGAAAAATTAGAAATGTCTTTTGTGAAATAAGATTGTAAGCACAAAGCTAGAAACATTTATGTAAAAGTACTGCAATTTTTTTTAAAGATCTAATTTTCATTTTATTTTTTTTAAAGTGGGTGTATTGTTAACCGCAAAACAAAAACAAATGCAAAAACTAGTTATGCACTGTTGAAGCTTCTTTTTTTTTAATTTTTACATTTTAAAAAGTATATATTAAAAGTATAACAGATGACTGCACCTATTTTCTTTTTATCCAAAAAAGAATAATACTGTCAAAAAAGGAAAGAAAAAAGCAACACATTTGTACTAGGGCAAAAACCCATTCTTGAACTACACTAACTCTAGCCGAATTTGTTGAAAACAAAAAAGTTAATATAATCTTAATGCAAATCACCATTCAAAGCAAAAACTGGGATTACCAACAGATCTGGCAATTTTCAGCCTCCAGATTTCATCAGTCTGGAGACTTTGCTGTCTCATTACCAAATTCTTAATTTCTTTTTCAAAGAACCACAGTAAACGGACAAGCCAAGCGACATTTTACACACACGCACTCAAGCACACACACACACACAAACAAACATCCATCCACGAACAAGCTCCATACCTGCTGTATGCATAAACTTGATTAAGTCCTGTGCTGTTAACCTTGCTGGCTCCAGCTCTGTTGCTGAATTGGTGAGAAAATCAGACCAGGAGAGACAGTTGCAAAGTGGCGATGATGTTGGAAGGGAATGAGATACCTTCTCCTCACACAGATCTGCACACACTAACTCCCTGTCTGTGTGTTAGAATAAAAGGCTGGGGGTAGCAGGCTGTCAGCTGCTCTGACATCATGTTCAGATGGAAATGCTACCTCCAGCTGTGCTCCTTTTAATGCCATATGCTACTCCTCCACACTCTGCCACCAGCCCCTTCTTTGGAGAACTTTTTTTTCTTTTTTTTTCCCTGTGTGAAATTAGGTATCTCTAACATCTATTAAAAACCAATTTTCTTAGTTAACATGTTGGTTAGTAAAAAAGTTTAGAAAAATAAATGTGAAAATTGAGACTCTTGACTGTTGCCCTGCTGCTACTGCAGCAAACAAACATCTTCTCAGTTTTCCCTGCAGTAGCCATAAACAGTCCACATTTGCAACTGACAGATTGAGCAGCTGATATTGCTTTCTGAGTTAATTTATGCTTTAGCGTGCCTGTAACTCTTTTCTTTAATACTTTTTTTTGTAACTTACTTGAATACCTGACCAAAAAGCCACAATACAGGATATAAGAAAGATAAGATATTTGTAAAATGTAAGCATTTCTAAATTAATAAAACATTTCTCATATAGTGGTTCAGTTAAAGTTAACAAAGTTCCTGTTAAACAGCGAAACAACTGCAGCAGTGTATGGCCAATGCCTTGACAAAAATTGCAATAAAAGGTTTTAAAACATCCAAAATAATGTACAGTACAGCACCTGATCCTAAATGTGTTTCTATGCCAAACATATTTCACACATTCCTTAAAACATAAAAACAGGCAACATGTATAAATGTTTCAATATGTCATGCTACCCGCTTATCTTTTATTTAGCTAATTTCTCTTAACTGAACTCATTCATCTTCCATTTCCTTATTTGGCAACCTACTACAGTAGGTCTCCGCATCCAGATTCCTAAAGGTTTTTCAATTTGAAATGATCGTAATTGTATGTGTGTACTCGCCTAGAAACCAGCCCACTGAATACATTTAATGGAGCACTGTGTTAAATATAAATATAATTAACACAACGTACTTCTACTACTTTTTACAGTTTACATTACATGCTCTACAATAATGCAATAAATTCTGTCGTGTTTTAGATAAGAGTAACTAAATATTAATAAATACATGCATACTACTGGAGGTAGGACTTTGTGTTCAGTGGTTCAGCAATCTGTCAACACCACCTTACTCACTCTCACAGAAAAACTAACATTAAAATGACCAAGACGCAAAGGTTAACCGTTTACTTCTCCAAACTTTGAAAAGCTTACACGATTATTAGTGACTTCCCTTCTTCACTAACCCTCCGTTTAAAAGCAGAAATACACCAACAGCATTGTTAATTGGTTCTGTTGCTGCTGCTGCTGCTGCTGCTACTACACGTAGACAGCTGTGCAACAAAAACCACAACAGAGACGCACCCGCACCCGCACCCGCGCACACACACACACGCACGCACACGCACACGCACACGCACACGCACACACACACGCACGCACACACACACGCACACACACAGAGTAACCAACCGATCTGCTTGCATGACTGCGAATGTTGGCTGCCTCACGAGGGCCTGCTGCTGCTCTACGACCCGGTAACATACACCCTTCCAATAGTATTAAACGATTAAATAATTTTAAAAAAATAGCCAACGGTTTAGAAAGCAGCCCTTTACTTTTTCCCTTAAAACGTGCTCTTGCTCCCTCTCCCAAAAGACGACTCTGCTGATAATTTTACTTACAGATAAGGTCCAGTTGTTTCCTTCCTAACCAGCAAACACTCCAGAAATGTGAAGAAGAAAAAAAAAAAAAAAAAAAAAAAAAAAAAAAAAAAAAACTACAATGACTTTTAGCAGCTCCCCATAACACAGCCCGCTGAGGCAGAAATACGAGCTAAAAGAGACACGAGCTGCAGCAGCCAGATGTTTCCGATCTGTTGCTGCTCATCATCAACTCTCCAGTTTAACCCACTGTGAAGGGAAGCACATGACTGGCAGCCCAGAAGCCAATCAAGCCGGCCGAGAAAAGACAATGACAAATTGAAAGCGGTCGCTCAGGGAGAGGTGGGATGTCTGTTCTTGGCATAGGTTGACAACAAGCAACAGTGAGAAGGCAGAAAAAGGACGAGCAAGCTGGTTCCTCAAAGAGCCTGACGAGAGCGCGCAGTGTTACGTGGGTACTGTAGTCTATTTTTGTATTCGGACGGGGCTGATGAGAACAGGTGCATTTCCTCCCAGCTTTAAAAAAAAAAAAAAAGGCTTTGGTAGTTTGCTGAAAAGAGATTGTTGAGACTCACCTGGTCGGAGAAGGAGAAGGAGAAGGAGGGAGTAAGGGAGTAAGGCATGGACAGAAAGGTTATTTATCGACTTTCTTTGATCAATCACTTTTTCAGCGTGGTGACGTACTTTTCTAAACCTGTGTAACACCACAGACAAAAGCAGGCGGCAGATGATTCGGGTTCAGATCATTTATGTATTCATATTAACAGGTTTCGGATAATTGCTTGCTACATATATTCGCTATTGTGGTGCAGTTTATAATTATGTTTATAAGGTGCAATTAATAATAAGTCATTACCGTATTTCTTTGTTTTAGCGATCCGGATATTGTTTTAATTCAACAAAAATGTTTTCTAATTAAATTAGCCTTCCTGTATACATAGTTACATTGTTTTGTATAGCTTCAGTTTGAAGTATTTTACAGAAGTAGGCTAGCGGTGTAGAGACAGAAAATGGTACATAGTCACAATGTTGTACACGTACCAAAACTTGACCTTTGTAACGCCAGAAAATACGCTCGCAATGCTGTGACTGACTACAGCACAAATCACTGTGAACAATACTACCCGGGCAAGCGCTGTATTAAGGTACCATTTTTAAAGTGTACCACAAAATAACACCACACCGGTGTAGTAGGGATGGGACTGTATGAAATTTGCACGTTTCTTTCTTTTATAAAGACAATCAGAACAATAATTAAACAACAAAAAACAAAAAAAATTATACTGCAACAGCATTAAGATCTATTATTTTCTTAAAATGACGTGGTGCGGTAGTTTGTTAAAACTTTTTAACGTATAAAATTAAATAAATACATAAATGCGTTTAGCCGATGGCAAATACAACTGAGAAATGATCATCAAACATGTACCCGTACAGGTTATTATTTAAGAGCAGAGATGAGTCGTTATTTTTTTTTTCAATCAACCAGATAAATAATAAAATATGTATAGCAAAAAATTGAATAAAAAAAAAAGTATTTTAATACTAAAACTTAAATCGTAATTTATATTTACGACATTGCACAAGTAAGTGAACGACATTTTATCTTTATACAATGAAGCCGTGAAAACATTGCCCACGCTATAAAAAAAAACAAAAAAAAAAAAAAGAAAAAAAAAAAAAATCATAATGTACTAAATCCGTGATAAGTGATGTATAATTTTACAATAAAGTTAATGTTTATCTATTACATTAAACTGACTGTTGATAATCCAGACAAATGTAACTACAGCACGTTGAAGATGTGTTCTGCGCTGCAAGGTTTGGAGAAGGCGTTTAAAAGCTGCGTGTGACGTCAGAAAGACAGCAGCCAAGAGCAGCCGCGCAGCAAGCTGTGGGTAACAGAACGCAGCAGTTGAAACGTGTATTCTGTGTCGTTGACCGTTTCCTTCCAAACCCTTATCAAAATACAGTATCAGTTCACAAAAAAATATTCCTCAGACACTTTGCTAAGGCTGCAAATACCATAGCTTGATTTAGAAGAAGTGTGTTTGTAGTTGAACAAATGCGTTAACCGGTGTATAACCGAATTCCGATAATTGCGGTTTAGAATAAGAGAAATACCGTAATGTACCTAAACCGCGGTAAACCGCAAAACCGGTATATTGACCCAGCCCTACGGTGTAGTATTAACAGACTTGTAGTAGAATTTGAGTCTCGAGTGTCGAGTCCAAGTTCCAGTCATCAGGGTCCGATTCCGAGTCCGATTCACTATCATTGCTCTGATTAATGGTCTTTGTTTTTTAAAGTATGCTGATATACGTTTTGAGTAGCGTGCACGGGGAAAGCAGCAGCAAGGCTGGTAGGTAATCGCACACAAAGACATAAACCCGATATACACTCCTTACAACAGAGCCGCTTCTTGTACAGCGGTATCGGCGCTATGCTTTGATGCTAGAGGCCCCGGATTCGTGCCCGCCCTCCGCCTGTGTGCGGCTTGTGTGTGGTCTGCCTGTGGGAACTGAGGTTTGCTACAATACTATGAAGAAACTATTACATGTTATTATCTTCATATTATATTATATATTGCAGAAAAAAATCCAAATGATTAATCACATAAATCTGGTGAACTATAATGAACTGTAATCAATTGGTTTGTGCACGCAACCCACACTTGAGGTTTGGAGTGCTGCACACAAAACCTGAGGATCAGCTGATCACCAACTCCTTGTTTGTTCGTTGCAATTGGAACTAACTTAATCCAAAGGTGGGGATGGTTCTCGAGAAAGTACCGTACTAGCTGTCTCGAAGTTAATAGGCTTGGTGACTTACTCTTAATGTTCATTGGAATGTGTGGGAAATAACGTGTACAAAGTGTTTTCTGATCGGAAAACGGCTTCGCCGTCCGATGTAGTGAGAAATGGGAGATAAAAAGTGTACTTAGAACTCCGTTGGGAGTTAGGGTTTTTTTGTTCATTTTTGTTTTTCTGTAAATAATTAAAATGACATGCAAGTGCTTAAAACTTAAATTTCTGTGGCTGGGTCTGCTGAAAAAGGGTAATCAAACCTTGGAATCAAGTTACTTCTTTCACTATATACCTAGCAACAAAATTACTTTGCTGCAGCGTTGCCTCAACATTGTAGTTTTGTTGTGGCAACATTGCAAAATAATGTTGTAACAACGTAAATGTGAAGGTAGTTGGAACGTTGTCACAACATTGTAATCCAACGTTAATACGACATTTCTACAACCTCCTCAGGACTTTTTTTTATGACATTTCTACAACCTTATTGTGACATCTGTATGACGTTTTTATAACCACGTGGTTTATATTGAATACAGTACAGACAGTTGTAGTAAAATATTGACACCCTTCATTTGAAACAATGTATTTTAAATATTCATCATTAAACTATACTTATTTATTAATGATTTTGTTTCAGAAATCTATGGAGTGGCAATCATAAGTATTAGCAGCACCTGTCTTAACTCAAGCAATTTACCTGCAGTCTTCACAGCACTTGCACGAATGAGTGTTCAAGAAACTTAAAAAACACAGCATTGCTAAATAAGTATAGTTTAATACTCAGTACGTATTAAACTAAATAAATCAGAGAATAACATTGTTTCCAATGAAGGGTTCCAATACTTTTGATCGCAACTGTATATAGAGCATAAAGATATAATAATAATTACATGAATAAAGTTTTAGTTTTACATCCAGTTCAGTTTAAATTTATATTGATCAACCCTTTACATGTTCTACAGTAATTCTTTTCAAGAAACGATACAAACATGAAAATAGTAACATGAGTTATTCATGAATAACAATGCCAGTAAGATACAGTAAGTTGATGCCTTATGCCATATTTCTTTACCACTCAAGTTTGTAATTTATAGTTTGTATTTTTTACTTGATACAAGATATACACATATTAGTGTCTGAAAGTTCAAATTCATCAAATTCATCTTGAGGTTCTTGAGAGGCAGCTTAAATAGAAATAGAGGGTGTGCAACTGTTTATTATGTGAAACTACACAAATGAGTGTACTTAAATGGGAAACACAGCATAAAGAAATGGCCAAAACAATTAATGGAAGGTGCAGAAGAAATTAACTCCCATATAATAATAATAATAATAATAATAATAATAATAATAATAATAATAATAATAATGTCTTAAATACATGTAGGTCACTTGTATACATAGATATTTAAAATTCACAACATTTGTTCATATACAGTATATACACCAGGTCTAAAATTAAACAACCAAATTATTAATGTGTGGTCATTCCTTCTGTTGATTCATAAACTAGTTACATTTTTTTTCTTTCCAACTACCCACCTATCGGATATATTTCATTTTATGGTGAAAATTGGTATCAAAATAATTGTGAGAGCCTCCGCTGTTTAGAAAAGGATATATTTGCACTAATAGCCTACAAGTTCCATTATGCATAGAAGTCAGTCGGCCCTCAAAAACACATCATTCTCACAATTTACAAAGGTTTGAGATCCCTAACACAAATCATAACCATAACTAAAACTTGAACTCATAAACAAAAAAAATGTAATGACATACATTTTTCAATGAAATAAAATATCGGGAACTATTCAAACCATATGAGTATAAAATGACAGCTTTTATCTTAAATTCCTGTCAGAAATCTTAAAACCCCTTGTACCATTACTTATACATAAACTAATAAAACAAAATAAAAGTGGAATGACAGCCGTTTTCCATACAGCTCAGGAATGTAGACAATATTAAACTTATACATACACAGTGGTGTGTGTGTGTGTGTGTGTGTATATATATATATATCAATAATGTAAGCACACACACACACACATTAGATTCAAAACGGTTGATTACACCAAGTAGATGCTAATCATAAATTACAAAAAGAAAAGAAAAAAAAACATTATTAGCGTGAAATAAAATAAGAGCACTTGGAACAAACTACCTATAGTCTGCATATGTAACAGTGAAGTCTAACATGTTTGTCTAGAGGTGTCTAGAGATATATTTTGTATTATTTATTGGTACAGAACTTCTGACAGACATATCTGTGACATTAGTCAGTGTTATATGCATCAATAATACTCGTAACTGCTGTAGCTACATTTTAACCCTCCGCTGTTTTTAATGACAGGTGTGACGCTGATTTTGGTACCCCGTGGAATTCCTATCCCCTGTGATTTCACGCCTGTGCAGATGCGTTTTTTTTGTTTTTTTTTTAAAGAAGGCTGAATTGGAAAGTCAAATATACCTGTGTATCCGCACATCCATTTTTCTCAATAGCTATGGAATGTTGTACCCTCAACCATATAGAATATTGAGGGACACCAGTGTTTAATAAAATTCAACACATACCTCACAATACAGTTTGTACAACAAACATATGACATGATCCATTAAACTTGTGTTTTGATTACAATGTGAGGGGATACAGTATTCCATAGCTGAGAAGAAAAAAAAACAAAACATGAGTTTAATGGATCATGTCATATGTTTTTTGTAGAGACTGTTCTGGGAGGGATGTGTTCAATTTTATTAAACAAGGTATGTCCCATATGGTATTTGTAATGCACATTTTTATTGCTTGCATACAGAACCTTACACTTTTCTATATTAAATCTAATTTGCAATGTGTCTGCGTTATGTTTCACTTTCATTGCATTTCCACGTCTATTAAGTCTGTAATACAATGATGCATTTACAAGATTGCACTTCAGTTCATTTGATTTTAGATCATGTATTTTTTATCTTTTCTCTTTTACACAAACATTATGCTTATGTATTTCCCAGTGGCGGCTGGTGGACAAAACTTTTGGGTGTTACACCTCAGATGCATGATTTGGACTGGCCCTTATGCTTAGTAGCTTCGTAATCTTGCTGTATATTTGTATTATAATTATTTTAGTAGTAGTATTTTTCTTACAGAGATGTGTGTTTTATGTGTGTGTGTTTTTCTACAGTTGTTTTCGTTGTGTGTTTCGTTTGTGCGTATTCCCTATGCAGTTGTTTTCTGGAGTTCTGTTTGTCAATGAGTTTGTATTCAAAAGTTGTTTACAAGATTGTTTATGTTTTGTGCAATTGAACGGGTTGTTTTGTAGATGTTTATAATTTTGTAGATGTTATATCTACATGTACAAGACGCTGATGAGAACAAAACCAACACATGAATACATATGCTTCTGCAATCAGAATCAAGTGGCGATATTGTAAAGCTAGCATAACCTACAATATGAACTTTGTCCATATGTTGTTGATGTTTTTAGTAGTAGCAGTGGTGTGACTAAAACATTTATCCAACAAGGCACCTTACACACAACACTTGAGAATGAATATGTAGTACACCAGGCTGTAACAATACAAGCAACCAGGTTTGGGGTCCATTCCTATTTTCCATTTCCAATTAGGTTTTATAAGCAAATCCAACTCTAACACAGCCTATTTCACACAGTTACAATTCCAGTACTGTACACGGTTAGTTTACTTATAAGTAGGCGTTAGTAGTGGAGAGATGGGACAAGCTCTTCGGTGTGCAGAGCCTTTCTCTCGCTCGAGGTGCCAAGGCCTGTATATGGCAAGACCCAGCAACACGTGTCTTGGCATCCTGGAGTGGTGTAAGAGATGGCAGGGACATCCAAAAAAAATGAACTTACATCAAACAGAGCTCAGGAACCAAAATGGCTGCCCAGCGGGTGTCCATCGCACAGACTGGCGGGGTAGTTAACACCACACCGGAACTCAATGCCCTGGAACAAAGTTTGCTGTCCCTGGTGGGCCATGAATGTGTGTGGGGTGTTGAT
Source organism: Polyodon spathula (assembly GCF_017654505.1). NCBI lineage: Eukaryota > Metazoa > Chordata > Actinopteri > Acipenseriformes > Polyodontidae > Polyodon > Polyodon spathula. Next base: position 40,356,856 of record NC_054539.1, on the reverse strand, counting down.
GCTCCTGATGTTGGCTTTGGTAAGTATATAGAGGCGATTAGCAAATGCACTCATCACAACATGAGGATTTGATTTCAGTCTACACACAGACACACATACATGTATACATATAACCTATGTTCTGGGGAGTAACTGTTCACGACTATGATGAGTGAAACGTACATGCATTCTGTACACATCAAAGCTGTGAAGTACGACTGTGAAGTACGACATTAATACATACTAGCCTGCCCTTTTACCTGCCTTTTAAAGGAGAAATTAAACTAACATCAACACAAATGTAGTTGCACTCACAGAACATTAACATTAAACTGTCTGGTCTGTCACATAGGGCCAGAGCCACCTCTGGAGGAAAGATCCGGCACCCTGCCACAGGCCGAGGAGTATGATACTGTGGACTCAGACACCATCAGCAGCGAGGGCAGCCACGAACACCAGCAAAAGCCCACAGTGCCATCTACGGTCACCTCCACTGCCAGATGCGGGGGTCCACCTCCAGAAGACAGCCTGGCCCCCATCCTGGCAAGCATTTGGAACATCCCTCCAAATAAAATAAAAAATAGCTGAAAATAATATTGCAGTTTAGTAAACGTTCTTTTGGTTTACATTTGTAGTGTTTTATTTTTTGTTTGTTTTGTTTTTAATGCATTATCATATTTACACACACCTGATTCTTTTGATAGCCTATTTCAAAGTGCAATGTAAGGCTTAGGACAGGCTGGAATGTGGGAATATACAGTATCATGCAATAATTATTCTATGCATAACATATATTTGTATACCTCTCTACATAAAATGTTGCTGGATGATTTGCTGGCGTTTTCTTAAGCCCTGGGAATAGGCTCCCACATCCTCCTCACCCTGAGACCCATCACCTGCTCCCCTCATCACCGGGATCTTGCTGTTCCTCAGCAACTGGCTGTTCTGGTTGCTGGGGAATGTCGGCTTCTTGTGGCAGCATTACATCATGGGATAATGCAATGTTGTGAAGTACACAACATGCAATGATGATGCGAGCACACTTTGAGGGCTTGTATTGTAGGGCTCCAGCTGTTCTATCCAGGCAACATAAGCACATTTTAAGGAGCCCGAATGTCCTCTCTTCGACACTGCAGCTTTGGCACAGGGCCTCACTGTAATGCCCCTTCACCTCGGTCTGGATTTTTCACAGGTGTTAAAAGCCATGGATGGAAAGGATAGCCACTGTCACCTGAAGGAGGAACGGGAAAAATATATATCAGCTTAACGCAGTTACCGCACGCATTACATAACAGTGCAGTACTGATAAAACATGATGTATAAAGTATTAAACACACACTTACCAATGAGGTGACCTGTGCCGAGGCGTCCCTCTCTGCCAAATGCTTCGAGGGGACTTTGTCACAAAATGTAGGAGTCATGGCATGATCTCGGGAAATGTGACACGACGCTGGTGATTTAGCAATCTGATGTTGTCATTTGCACTTTGAGGGAGAAACGCTTTTGGTTCAGATACACATATGCATGTTCACCGGGGGACTTGATTGCTATATGAGTGCAATCAAGTGCCCCTATTGTACTGGGTAATCCTGCTGCACTACGGAATTTTTATTTTACTTAGTGATGGCTTTCAACAGGAGGAAACTTAATGAATAGGTCAGAAGCAGCCGGCAGCGCATCTGTCACCGATGTTATGAGGTTGCTCATGGTGCTCTGGCACGCTCCCACTGTATCCCCTATTGTGGTTTAAAAGTAGCCGGTGGCATAGAATGCCAAAGTGACACAGACCTTTGTCTCCACAGATGGGGGTGGGAGGGGTGGTGTGTGTGTATACCGAGACATTAGATGAGGTTGAAGCACATCGCTCACTCATCTATAGTGTTACTGTCTCTCACACAGTCCTTACGGTTCAATAGTTTTTACATCTTTTCGACCCCTATTTATACCGTCACTGCTTAAATAAAGAAAACCAGCTGCATTTAATACATTTAGCCTATTAGTTTTATTTCAATGTGTTTTATTGTTAGTAACCAATATATATTTTCTTCTAAACGTGTAAAACGTGCATAAAAATAGTGGTAATTAAATGTGTCTAAACAAGACTAAACATGAATGTCATCCTGTATTTAGAAATACAGAATTATTCAATAAAAAATTATTCAAAACATGTTGTGAAAAAGTTTGTAATCCCTCGAGAATGATTGTTGTTTTTGAAGCAAGATAACTTAAACCAGTATGCTTGAAATAAGGTCACCCGTTAGCCATAGATTCCAATTTACTGTATTCATGTGTGTGTGTTTCTGAATGTAGTTCTGTGTTTGTACATATTGAATGTCCACCTAGAATACACTTGCATCACATGTTTCTAATTACCGATGCATTACCATATGGTAATAGGACCATATTAAAGGAACAGAAGGAAGGCAGTGTGCTGGACAGAGGTGAGCGCATGTTTCCACACTCGTCTGTTGGACATGGGAATACGCTATAAACATCACTATGATATGAACATGTTATATATGTTATGGAAACAAAAAAAAGAGGCTTATTGTATGTTTTTGCCGCAAATTGACTGGTGATGCAGTGTATAGTTTGCATCGCCATCAACTTTAGGTAAACTGGACTCGCTATATCATGCAGCATTGAAGTACAATACAAATACAAGATTTATTCCTCATCATTGTATATCATACGATTTGGTAGGCTGGACTTCTTTGGCTTTACGCAGGTTGAAGCACTGGTATGTTCTGGTATATAAGGCTATTCAATGTAAATTATATTATATGATTATATGAATATACTTATGTAGCAGGGCGGTAAGAAAGCCCTGCTTAAATGTATTTTGTTTGTTTATTTTTAGAACAGGGTCTCCCCCTCCACCCCTGTGTTATTTGTGTATTATGATTTATTTATTTGTATATAGATGATGGCGAACCGCTGTGTGTTTTGTTTATTTATTATTTATATAAGTGTCGGCAAATGCTGTGTGTTTTGTTTTGGAAAATGGGTGTTTTTCCCACATGCATAAGAAATAATTTTTATTTTGGTAAATTAAGTGGTACAGTACAATGTTACATATCTGACCCCCTGTGGACTGGGGTTAGTGGGATTTAAAGCTGTATTACAGTTAAGATACAGAGGATTTAAAATAGAATTGTGGCGTAATGTACAAAAATGCCTACATAAAAAAACTCCAGAAGAATGTACCCGTGACCATGGGGATTTCGTTGTGGAAGACAGCAAAGGAAAGAACGTACAACTTAACACTAGAAGGACTGCAGATATACTCATACCTAGAAGCCCTGCAGCAGTCTTTCAGATGGCTGTATTCAAAACACTGTAAACAGTATAACGAGTGTAATGATGTAATTCGTTCAGTACGCCACAAACATCTGAACAACCGAAGTGCATATATATATATATATATACATACACACACAGTACTGTGCAAAAGTTTTAGGCAGGTGTGAAAAAATGCTGTAAAGTAAGAATGCTTTCAAAAATAGTCATGTTAATAGTTTATATTTATCAATTAACAAAATGCAAAGTGAGTGAACAGAAGAAAAATCTACATCAAATCAATATTTGGTGTGACCACCCTTTGCCTTCAAAACAGCATCAATTCTTCTAGGTACACTTGCACACAGTTTTTGAAGGAACTCGGCAGGTAGGTTGGCCCAAACATCTTGGAGAACTAACCACAGTTCTTCTGTGGATTTAGGCAGCCTCAGTTGCTTCTCTCTCTTCATGTAATCCTAGACAGACTCGATGATGTTGAGATCGGGGCTCTGTGGGGGCCATACCATCACATCCAGGACTCCTTGTTCTTCATTACGCTGAAGATAGTTCTTAATGACTTTCGCTATATGTTTGGGGTTGTTGTCATGCTGAAGAATAAATTTGGGGCCAATCAGATTCCTCCCTGATGGTATTGCATGATGGATAAGTATCTGCCTGTACTTCTCAGCATTGAGGAGACCATTAATTATGAACAAATCCCCAACTCCATTTGCAGAAATGCAGCTCCAAACTTGCAAGGAACCTCCACCATGCTTCACTATTGCCTGCAGACATTCATGTACCGCTCTCCAGCCCTTCGGCGAACAAACTGCCTTCTGCTACAGCCAAATATTTCACATTTTTACTCATCAGTCCAGAGCACCTGCTGCCATTTTTCTGCACCCCAGTTCCTGTGTTTTCGTGCATAGTTGAGTCACTTGGCCTTGTTTCCACGTCGGAGGTATGGCTTTTTGGCCGCAAGTCTTCCATGAAGACCACTTCTGACCAGACTTCTCAGGACAGTAGATGGGTGTAACAGGGTGCCACTGTTTTCTGCCAATTATGAGCTGTTGGCATTGCTGGACATCCGATTGTGAAGGGAAGTAAGCATGATGTGTCTTTCATCTGCTGCAGTAAGTTTCCTTGGCCGACCACTGCATATATGGTCCTCAACGTTGCCCATTTCTTTGTGCTTCTTCAAAATCAGCTTGGACAGCACATCTGGAAACCCCTGTCTGCCTTGAAATTTCTACCTGGGAGAGACCTTGCTGATGCAGTATAACTACCTTGTGTCTTGTTGCTGTACTCAGTCTTGCCATGGTGTATGACTTTTGACAGTAAACTGACTTCAGCAACCTCACCTTGTTAGCTGAGTTTGGCTGTTCCTCACCCAGTTTTATTCCTCCTACACAGCTGTTTCTGTTTCAGTTAATGATTGTGTTTCAACCTACATATTGAATTAAAGATCACTAGCACCTGTTTGGTATAATTGTTTAATCATGCACCTGACTATATGCCTACAAAATCCCTGACTCTGTGCAAGTGCACCTAGAAGAATTGATGCTGTTTTGAAGGCAAAGGGTGGTCACACCAAATATGGATTTGATTTAGATTTTTCTTCTGTTCACTCACTTTGCATTTTGATAATTGATAAATATAAACTATTAACATGTCTATTTTTGAAAGCATTCTTACTTTATTTTACAAATCAAAACAAGAAAATGTTTATAAATAAACATCACAATAAGAAGCTCACAGCACAAGAAGTTATAAAAAAAAGTCTAATTTCTTTTTCTTTTTTTTTGACAAAAGGGTATTCATTTACCTTGAGTCTAAGGCTATTCACAATCAACACAGATAATGCGCTTCTCCACGTCGCCTTTCTGCACAGGGCACAGCTGTCTGAAGTTTTAGTTTTATTACACTTGCCAGCCTGGCAGTAGCTTCAGCTGTGGGTACAATCTTGGCAGTCTCCCTCTGTTCCAAATGTTTCTTGTGAAGTTCCTGTCCTAATTGTAAAATATATTCTCTCCTTGGTAAATTCTTCTCTGTTCATTATTTATAAAGTACCTAGGAGTTGATGGCTGCTCGGTCCAATACATTGTAAAACACCTGAACAGACCGCCATCGGGAGCCAGCTTTCACGGAATACTTCTGAGTCATCTGATCCAAAACATCAACTCCATGTTTTGTTGCATAGTAAAACTCCACTGTGTCTGGTATTTATTTTCACTAGTCCCTATGCTGATTGACTGACCAAAGCAGCACAGCTGGCAAGCTGACGCCAGCCTTCAAAAGGCTGATTGAAAACAATAGACTGTCTGTCATTCACTCAGGTACAGAGTAGAGACTAATCTGATTACAGCTAAACACATTGCAGACTGGTAAATAAAAATAATAAAGTAGAATACTGTTCTGTATAATCAAAATACAATTGTTTCTGTGTGACTGTCAATGTGACTGCTCCCGGGGCTTTTAGGTATAATGTAATATATCGCCTTTATTTCTGCACTGTCACGTCACGTTTCGTGCTTTGTAAGAACATTTAATACATACGGACAGAAAGGCACATGAACATGCAGCACCATATGTGTTACATGACTGAAGAAAATTACATTTTAAAACCAAAAAACGCCAAAATGACAGCTGTGGAGCTTCTAGTGTTAAGTGTGCAAGTACTGTTGAGTTACTACTATACAAATTTTGACAGAAAAAAAAAAAAAAAACTCAAGAATTTTGGAAAGTAGCTGAAAACACTAATTTCATACAGTATGTCAAAAACAAAAGCCCTGAAAAAAACACGTTTACATTAAACTTGAAAATAGCTCAAAATAAGCACTGAAAAATACAATAATAAAACCCAAAAAGCAGAAGCCCTAATGTAATGATAATGTTTTGTTGGGTGGGGTTTTATTGTGCACAGGTTTCCTATTAACTGTAATTTTATTTATGTAACAGAAAATAAAAAAAGGACTAGTTTCTAATATCTCCGAGTAACAGAAGTCAAGTGTTTGAGTCCCACATGGTCGAGTCCGAGTCGAGTCAGGAAAATTGCGACTCGAATTCAAGTCCCGGACTCAAGTCCTACAAGTTTGAGTGTTATTAAGTGGTACATCGTCACAATGTGCTATGTGTACCAAAACTTGACCCGTGTAATTTTAGAAAATGGTATGCTGTCATATTGCAAGTGGTATGCTTTGAGATTTTGGTACAGGTGCAATCAATTGCGAAGTGATGTGTTTTCATATTATCAAACATAGGTACATTTACCATTATTTTTTTTGCAAACCATTAATTATACATAATTTTTTGGCAAACTTAAACTGGAAACAGACAATCCATTTCTCTAAAAAGAAAAAAAATAACTATTCACTACAAACAAGACAAAATGAGAAGTCCACCGCAAAGTTGCAGAAGTAAAAAAGACCCAATGTATTGCATATGATAAATATTTGTATACTATTTTCTTAATGGTGGAAAAAAATATGATAAATTCAATAAAAACAATATGTAAAAGGCAGAAAGCCGTATAATGTACCAGATTTGAATGAGCACATGTGAACAGGATGGCAGAAAGTACTTTGGGTCTGATTTTCATTTTCTTTCACCCAGTATTTTTAGAATTGTAAAATGAATAAGAACCCATTCAAGACTACTTAATAGGCCCTTAATTGCATGTGTCTGGGTTTTAATTTGGTAAATGTATTTGGTGTGTTTTTCCTTTCTTTAAAAATCATGCTAATGACAATTTGGAATTAAGAGCTTTGAGAATCTTGCCCTTTATGTTTGCATTATTATATTCCTTGGTAAATATTTACACTAATTACAATAAGCACTGTAAAGCAGAGAATAGTGACCTGGACAAACACCTATCGAATTTTCTCTTGTCAGTTCACGGGACGGGAGCCAGGCTACCTGTAGTGACGTCGCCTGACTTCTTGGCGAGCTGCCCACAGTTAGGACCAAGCCCTCAGTAGGACGAGGTCTGCGTAGTGGTGAAGTCACCGCCACAGCTAGGTGAGACCGTGTCGTGGTGAGGCAACCTCCAAGCCTGGACGCACGGCACCCTCAGGGACGTAGAGTATTAAAGATTGAATACATATAGAAAAGGGGTCCCCATCTCTTGGGCAACATGATGGGGGATTTGACATATGAAAGAGGGGTCCCTGTCTCTTGGGGTGAGCCCGTGCATAAATAGAGGCTCAAGCACCTGAAAGGAAGAAGAAAAGGGGAACTCTGGCTCAGAGAGCTGCCTTCGATGAGGTGAATTATAGACTTCCAAAGCTGGGATGGAGATGTACCCCAGAGAACCTGAAATGAGAAGAGAGCCTTGTGTTACAAAGGGAGAGCTCCTACAGTGATGTTTAGCAAGCATAAGCTTAGCCCCTCAGACTGCGAGGATAGTGATAGATCATGATAGATGATGCTAAAAGGCTGGGTTTGGCCAGGGGTCCCCTCTGACTCATGGCGAACCCTCCTGCTGAGGTAAAGGAAGCGGAGCTTAACCAAGGGTTGGAGAAAGTGAGATCACTAACCCCCCAAAGAATGGACCCCTGGCTATATATGCAGACAAACAAAAGAACCATCAATGCAAATACAAAGAAAGAAAAGAAAGAAAAAGAAAGAAAGAAAGAAAGAAAGAAAAAGAAAGAAAGAAAGAAAGAAAACATTTTAACACAACAAATAAGGTTAATAACTGGCTCCTTACTGACTATGTGAAGACACTCTGCTCAGTGGAAGTGGAAAAAACCTTTCTGTTTTAGGGAGAAAACCTTTGGTGGTCCTGACAGAAGAACGTATGTATGATTCAACTGCTGATGATGTCCAGCGCCCCATATTTTTAAATAGATGCTGGTTAATCTTTGCTCTTGCTGCTGATGTTGCTGCCCCGATTCTGAATGCATGAGGAGTATAGAATTGCAGGGGAAACCAACGTAGACAGAAGAGATGTGAACCAATGTCTGGATATAACAGTCCGGCTTGAATCGATGAACAGGTGGCCAGTATTCAAAAAAGGTTTGCGTTCTGCAATATATTTCTGCATGGAAGCATATGGGCATATAGAAGAGAGTCAATTTTTTATAGCTGAATAAATTGACCTTGCCAAAGCTGATCCATTTTGGAAATGCACAGGAAGAGGATACAGTGGGAATCCAAGATGAGCATGAGATCACTGCAGCGAATACCTAGAATAGCTGGCAATAGAAGAAACTGCATATTCTGAGCATCTTAAAAAAACAGAAAATGCAGTTAGATGTATAGTTTCCATTGTTAGGTCATCAAATGTAGAGAACCAGCCTTGACGGAGAATTGAAATCAATTTGCTCAGAATATCTATAGAGATAGATAGGTGCGAAGGCGAAGCAGTCGGAGAGCTCTCGTGCAGGAGTAGACGGACAGCTGGTATTGATAGGAGAGTGGGGAGGTAATGGACATCAACCGAAATTGATATTCTACTCCTGACAGATAGGATTTGATTGTAGCTGGTGCAAGATGTAAAGATTCCTTTGTGTGCACTATAACCATAATCCAGTCTTGGTTGAGTGGGGTCAGATTAATCCTTCTTTGGGAGCAGAAAGTCAAATAGGTGGTCTAGCCGGTGGAATAAGAGGATCTGGTGGAAGGAGAGAGTGCTGCAGCCATGTATGCTTGCGCTGTATTGAGTAGTCCACTAATAGTTGGGTTCAGTTGAAAATTAGCTCGTTGAACTGGGGTGTCACTGCTGGAGTTGGCTGAGCTACAGGGACCAAACTGTGAAATCTGTAAATGAGGAACAGCATCAGCTGCATTATTTTGAATGCCCAGTAGATGGCACGCTTGGATTAGAAAAGTATTTGATACTGAAATCCATATTAACTGCAGCAGCAATTGCATAATAAGAGGTTGTGATGAGTCAAAGGGGTTTCGGTCTGTGATTCAGCCTCCCGACAGTAGAAGGCATCAAACCAACTCCGGACTTCCCTTACCAAGATCTCGTGACCATGACGAGAGTCATCTTTATGAGGGGCGGAAGTACGAATATGTAAATTCCAGCCATTGGAGTCAAGTGAAGGATAAGGACACTTGTCAGTTGGGGATTGGTGTTCCACTGACTACAGAGGCGGGACGTTACATACTAAAGGGAATGTACTACTGTGTTTGGGGTTGGTCCAAAGGAAATATAGGCAGAGTATTGGGCGGAGGGAGAGACGAAATTTGAGCAGTGGGGTTTTTGAATTGGTGAAAATTTTACTAATATTTCTTATGTCTTTTTTTTATTACGTCCAGGGACGCCGGGAGGAGAGCCCCTGTTTTGGGGATTATTACTCCAGCACCCCCTCCCTCGCGCCGTTTTGTTTTCTTTTGTTATTTGTTTTTTTTGTGTAGAGAAAATAATAAGAAATCAATTTATTTCTGTACACACAAATTACTGTCTGGACATTCCATTAATACACTCTCGCCTCACGGAGGTGAACTGGAACGGCCTTTAATAATGATATGAACTGTAGAGTTGTTATCGCAGGAGAAAAATACTGATTTCTTTGGCCAATGATGACCCCATAGATGTGCTTCTGTGACTATTGGGTACATTTCGAGAAGAGCATGGATTTTAGATGTGGTGTTAGGTTTTCGATTTCTAGTGGCCATGTACTGGAAAACCATTGATTATTTAAAAGACCTCTGAATCCCTTGAATGAAGCATCCATAAATAGAGCCAGATCATGCGGTGCTTCATAAAACAGAGAGGCTGTTCCAGTGCTGTATGAGAGCTCACCACATTTTAATGACTTTTCTAGCTTCTGATGAAATATTGATATAGGAGTCCAAGTTTTTTGCTTTTCATGAAAGAGCAAGTAATTGAGATAGAAATGTCCATACCTGGGGGATAATAGTAAAATTAAAATGACCCAGAAACGAGAGCAGTGCATGTTTCCTGATTGATTTAATGATCTGAAAGTTATGGATAAGGGAACAGATATTATCAAGTTTAGGTATGGGGAGCCTGACTAGATGGGGACTACTGTGTCCAGAATGATTCATAGAAAGTCCAGTGAATGAGTGTTTTTTTCTTCTGAAAGCGGTACGCTAACCTCTGAAAATAAACTTTTAAGATTGGTGATCATTTCTGCTGGTGGATTTGAGGGAGGAGATACCAAGAGAAAATCTTCGAGTAGATGGAGCAGAAATGGAACATGATATGAATTGAGTATCCAGCATAAAGCCTCTGAGATAGTGTTGAATATTTTGGCACTGCTTTGGCAGCAGAAAGTTAAATGCATAGAAAAATAAATATTTTTCTTCCCAGCATATCCGGAACAGGTGGCAAAGAGGATGGATTGGTATTACTTTAAATGCATCAGAAATATTTGCTTTAGCTAACCAGGAGCCACGACCTGCCAATTTAATTGAATGAATTGCATCCGATATGGTAATCTACTGTAGAGAAAATTGATCATGAGGAATGAACGAGTTATTGCTACTAATGCTTGATCCCGGTGGTGCTAATAAATCGATGATGAGGAAGTTTTCTCCTGACATTTTTCGAGTGTTGATGCCGATGGGGTTAATCTTGAATATTGGAAATGGGGGAGTTGCAAATGGACCAACCCCAAATCCCTTTTTAATCTTCTTTTTGAATAAGAGATTGTGCCATCTTGGGCTCTTGAGTAGCAGAATGAAGGTTTTTGCTTTGAAAGAAGGAGGGAGGGATTTGACTGGGTCCAGTTGAAATCTCGTTTTTTAGACCTTCGACTAAACAGTTGACGAATATTTTATCTTAATGATATAGAAGTTTCTGTTTCAATTTGGAAATATTAATAGAAGTGGAGACTGTGAGTGTTGAAGAAAGTCACTTTGGAGCTACTGGTCAGATGGCTTTTGAATGAGCGTCCCCGCACATATGAATATTTTTTCATTGGCTCCTCGAGCAGATACCAAAATTGAAATTATGGCATATTTGCTTTGTATCTGATTCTTTGCCCAAATCTGTCTTCTCTTGTTCAAGTGGGGCAGAGGAATGGACGGATGGACCAAGATTCTATTAGAAAAACAAGGCAGAATGATGCAGACTGCTGATCTGGTTGAAGCTATAGCAGCTTTTGGGCAGAGAGAGGTTGAGTGTCTGGTGGAAGCGCAGACCCCCCATGCGATGGCTCTGAGACTGCTGAAAATCCCTTTGAATAGGCCTAAATCAGGTTTTGCTCAATCGATGATGTGGTTATCTGATGCCAAAATAGCTGCTGCTTTTGCTGAAAAGGATTTGTGGTCCCTCCATACCTGACAGACAGCTCCACGATGTAGAATTCATAAGAATCCAGTTCTTGCCTGCGGTTCGGGTATACAGAACATAACAAATCTCTAAATATACGAGAAGGCAAGGATGAATTCCCCCAGGGTAAGATTCTTCAGTAATCTGGAGTCTCTAGATGTCAACGTGACTGATAAGTCTCCGCAATCCACCACTCTATGGTCCAGAAATTCCAATGTAGCCATCAATAGAGAAACCAGATTAACATCCTTACCTTCAATTATGCTGCACTGAATCTGCAGGGATATCGAGTGATGACAGGCAGTGGTTGAGGCGATGTAACCATATGCTGTTGCAGATGCAAGGTTCTAGCCCGGAGGCTCTATTGTAGGGGCCGCGGTTAGTGTAAAATTTATGGCAGGAATGGAGGAGAATACTGGAACTGCAGAACCTTGCTTCTGTTGCTTGATGGTGGACACTCATTTATCCAGATTGCTGAGTTTGGTGTTGACTGAGGATAAGGAATCTGCAAATGGTTGCATAAATGCTTTTATTTCATTGAAAATGCAAGAATGTTCCAGTTGAGTTTCACTGGCTGGAGCGGCTGCCTGATGGCATGATGACTTGCTGGCAGCTGGAGTTGCTTGCTCTGAGACAGTCTGCTTGATATCTGACCTGGGCAGCTGAACAGCTGAGCGCAGCTGGGGAGTTTTCTTGGGTGGAAATATTTGCTGAGATGGATTCACAGTAAAAACTGAAAAGGGATTCGAGATTGCTCACTGCTAGGATTTTGCTGCCATTTTTGAGGAGGGTGTTGAAAGTCCAGTCCTTAACTTTTTGCGGTCCTATGTCAGACCAGGTCCGACATTATCAAAAAGACGTCAAGCACAGATTTCTAGTCATTATTCTCCGAAAAAAAACAAGAAAACCTTTCAATGCCTGAGTGAGACCGATAGGAGCCGAGAGAAGCCGAAAAAAGGGGCAGATCTGAGCAATACAGATCCCAATCGCCACAGACATAACATGGACATAAACAAACAAGATAGCTGCTTCCACATCCAGCACTCAAAGAATGTCATGGACATTTGTCAAGCTTTTTGAGATGTTATAGTAATAAAATAATGGTTTGGATCACATTATTGAGGAGTTTGGTGATAAAAACGAGTGATCAGGAGATGATTTATCAGTATGTCCATTCATATCTTGACTTGGTTTGTAGCCTAATCCATTGAAGAGTAATCGATGTGCGTATGTAAACAAGACACATATTTGCAAACGAGAGTGCAGTGTTACGCACATAGGATCAAGGTTTCTTATGGTTTTCTGATCATTTTTCAATTTGTAAAATTTATAAAATCGAACGAAATGGCGAGCAATGTTCCAAAGCATCCCAAAAGAAGTAGATTTAGTCTTTCTGAAGTCTTGGAGGAGATGGATGATAGTGAAAGTGACGGTGAAAATTAACTTTCTGGGTTGGAGAGCACTGATTCAGTGTCTGTAAAACAGCATTTGAAGATGGATTGGAGTCTCTTCAGGATTTGTAAGTGTAATGGAGCCACACTACAGTTATTATTATTATTATTATTAATATTATTATTATTATTATTATTATTATTATTATTATGCATAATTTTCAAGATGCATTTTTACTGTAAATGTTATTAGAAAATGCAACCATTTGACTCTCAAGGGGCACATAGAAATAACATTTAACAATTTTTATTGCATAGTAAAGAGCAACACCATGTCTCATCTGTGCTGTGCTGCTGTATACGGTCCCTGATCTTTACGATGCAATACAAGTTGCAAGAAGTAATTGTTGCTTCCCGGCCGTCTTTATTATTTTCTCATTGATGTTCATTGATTTAGATTATTGCATGGGAGTGTTTAACAAACTTTTTTATATTTCCATGATTACAAGGAGTGATGTTACTCACCTAGAGACAGTGTAGGTTTCTTAGCCTTTCTAGATAAGCTGTCTGTCTGCTCCAGCAATCACTCACTCAGTTCCTTTGTTTGCCACATGTCAGTCAAAGTAAAGATGAAAGGAACTGAGTTTTTTTCAGTCTGGCAACCTGATTTAGAGCAGCAAAGGTGTATGCAATCTCATTATTATTATTATTATTATTATTATTATTATTATTATTATTATTATTATTATTATTATTATTGTACACATTTAGCAGACACCTTTATCCAATAATCAACATGTGTTCATGTGTCAGCAGTGCTTGAATGAGTGTAACCACTTTATTTTGGGGGAAAAAAATCTAATTATTTTGCTTCTTGACATTTACATATTTTCAAGCAAGTGAGTAACAAAAATACAGTCAGGTACTGAAAATTCAGAGCTACAAAAAAATCTCAGTAGCAACATTCTCCTCCACAAACACATGTGTGAGAGCAATGTGCCTGACAGTTGTGGCATATGAATTGAGAGTATTTGTCATGCATACTCATCATGGATACATTTCGGGCACCCCAAAGCTCTCCAAAAAGGCCATCTTTTGAATGAAATATTGGACAAATAAGTAAAAAGAGGATTACAAAATCTAATTCATGTGGCAATGTATAGCATGTGAGGTGCCAGAAGGTAACCTCCCTTTTAGATCTTGCTCAAGAAACTAGTGTATGACTGGCCATAAAGATTTACACAATGTTCATTTTTGGAGAGGTTTGGAGAGGTTTGGGGACCCTTGGGCCTAACGTTGTAAAAACTCCTGTAGAATTTGATCCCTTTATTCAATCAGTTTCAAATTCCAGTGTGGTAGACATATTGGGGAAGCACTGGAGAAAAATCGAACTCTTTTCATGTGCTACAAGGTGAAAAAGGTGAAAAAATGATGATAGAATATAAACAAATGAAAAGCATTTCTTGTTTTTTATGTTTTTTTTTTTTTTCTGGATATCTCCTTCCAGTGTGGTACTGAGTAAGACTTATATCAAATCTGGGTTTTAGTCCTAATGGCCAGGGGGTTACCTTGAATTCAAGCCCTGGACCATGCCTGTACTGTCTAAACAATTGTAGCAACACGTGGGGAGAGTATAATGTTATATTTTCCAGAACCCCACTACTTAATTTAAGGGAGTGAAAACACTTGTTGGTTTTCTTTTTTTGTATTTATGTTGCTGGATTTATCAGATACATTGCTCCAAGTGTCTCAAAGCAGGCTAGTAACTGGATAAGTAAACTGACAAGTGCTACGTGTATGTTTTTTTTTTTTTTTTAAGCTACCAATTGAAATGTCAACTCATCACACTGTCAAATTGTGAAATGGAGACAAAATGGTTAATATAGACCAAAACAGAGACAATTACATTTTTCTAAATTTTAATTTTTCTAGTTCCTCAGATTCCTTCCTTTGGGGGTTGACCATGCCTGATATTTAATTGAATTTCAATCTTAATTTGGCAAACTGATGTGCAAGTTAATTGAAAACTTGATCATTTACATTTTTTATTAAATAACGTTTTTTTTAATCATGATCCTAGTTATGGTGGTCCAATGGTTAAAGAAAAGGGCTTGATACCAGGAGGTTCCTGGTTCAAATTCCGACCCTGAGCAAGTCTCTTAATCTTCCTTGTTCTGTCGTTTGGAGGAGACATAAAATGGAGGTTCTATATAAGTGACTGCAGCAGCAGTTCTTGATGCATAGTTCACCTTCTACTTTGTAAGTTTCTTTGGCTAAAGCATCTGCTAAATGACTAATTAGTAATTATCCTACAGTATTATATGTGTTCTCTTTCATTCCACATTGTTTCTTCTGCTGTAGATGATATAAAGTATCCCTTTAAGTACAATCTGAATATTCAGGTTCCTTCTCAGTCTGCTGTGGGTTGGGGTTATCCTACCAGTAATCTCCTATTTAGAGTAAAACCATAATTAATCATCACATCACAAATTATAATATTAAAAACTGTAAACTACACAAAATGTGGTTTGATTAAGGTCAGAATATATCTTAAAATAGAAATAATACAGTACTTTATTTGAAAATTATTTTATAAAAGCCTTAACAGATGATCCATGATCACTAATAAAATATGACAGGGCCAGGAAGATTTAGTGTGGGTTAATATCTAGGAAAAACTGCATTATCACTTTGTTTGGTCTTGTTTGCTCTATACATAGTTTGGATAGCACAGTTACTCTGCAACTCTAACCCCTTCCAGGTAGTAGATAATGATAACCCTAGTGTCTTTGTGCTTACCCACTGAAACCTGTAGCTGTACACTCTGCAGCATTCCAGATACAGCCTCAACAAGATGTCAGGAGATCCATAATGTTTGCTGCAAACCATCTTCTGCCTTGAATTTGTTTTTCTCTCCTGACACACTCTGCTGCGTCTCCTTTTTGATTTTCCAAGAATTTGACTGAAACTTTATTCAAAGGTTCAAAGAATCAGTACATTCTGAGGCATTTCAAATTAGTGTAGCGTATTGCTACAGCTAAAAAATCTTTTAAAAAATCTGATTTTGGTGAACTGCATGTTCTTCTGTGTCATTATTTTCAATTGTGGATATATGTTTTGAATCATGATTTGTTGGTGGGTGCTAATTTTAATCTAAACAGTGGCAGATAAAACTACCATCCTTCTTTAAGTATATTGGTCCTACTAGTGTTTTCCCAGAAATTATTTACTGACCCACATATTAACCTCCTTACTGTCCTTCCCAATACATTATTACATGCAAAGACTTACAAAAAACTAAATGTGGTCTGGTTTCCTACAGAAGCCATCATAAAGAGCCCTCTGTTGTTTGTCATATAAGACCGCCCAGTAGGCACAAACATTTGGTAATACATGGTGCTGTAATAAAAGCTTTCAGTACAATAAGTTAGTGTAGGGAGTTAGAAGGGAGTAAACTAAGGTAAGATGCATAACCTTGGCTACTGGATAAGGGGAGTCACTGAACAAACAAAATACAACATCTGGGAAGAAAACTGACAATAACAGATACAAATTGCAATAAAATTGCAGTAATGTTTATACTCTTATAGATTATGCAATGTGCTTTCAGCATATGGAAGATGCTGAATTATTATAAGAAATGGCCTACCCTGAAGAAACCCAAGCACAATGGCAAACTAATATTTCAAAGAGGTCCTGATATGATAGCATACTATTGATAAGGTACCTATTGCAATGGATTACCAGTATGTTTAGGTTCAAACTTTTGCTCAAGATAAACTTCTTGGAATTTACTGATTGACAGCAGGCAATCAAACTGTTATAATAAATAAATACATTTGTTGCAAAAGACAACATTTTTGTAAACACAATACAAAACATATTTACTGCAGTACCATTCTAGCACTGAGTCCTGTCATGGCTATGCCTTGTTCAAGTTCATGTTTACCTTTGCGTATGAAGATGCCGTGGTGTTTTCAGGGTGCATGTCTGCTGTTTCAACTTTTCAATAAGCAAGACATGTACAGTGAAACTTGACAGATACTTATGAAAGCATGGAACGTGTATAGTTTCTGTGTTGTCTCAATTTGTAACCGCATCACAGTGCTCCACACAAAAACATTTCATAGTTAGGTTTGTGAATTGTGGAACGCAGCCTTATATTGTAATTGAAGTTCATATGGTAAGTCTTTTTGGTGCAATCACTTCAAATACTGAGCAACTTGCGTTGTTCAATTGAGTTAGTTCCGGGTCAACCAGTTTGATTTTGTGTGAACACAAGTGAGATACACTGCCTCGGTTGAAATGTCAGTTTTGTTTTGGGCCCGGCCCCATGACTTTGGGCCCTAGACAGGAGCCTAATTTGCCTATGCGTTAATCCAGCCCTGTGTCTACTCCTCTCTGTACTCCTAACTCACCTCACCTCTGGGCTGTAAGTGCGGCCGCTAAATACCCAGATGCACAGGCAGTGCTCATTGTGACCCTCATTATCAGTATCACTGCAGATCATTATTACTCTTGATCTATTTGCATTGCTCTTAAGCTTGCATAGGCCGCAGTACATAATGATTACCTGGCCGCTAGGCAATTTGGATTTTGCAGCCGCAATTGTTTGCACTACGCTTATCCTCAAATCAGCCCCATTATTTTGGAAAAGTTTTTGATTTTTAAAGGCATATTTTCATAAGTTACTAATTAAATAAATGTACTGCTATTCTGACTTCAAGAGGTGGGAACACACAGATTCAAAACCTTTAAAAGACCATTTCAATAAATGCATGTTTACACCCAACAGTACTGGTATTTCATCATTTATTATATCTATAGCTATGGCCAAAGGTTTCGCAAGACCCTATATAATTAACTAATTTTGATTCATAAAGTCGCATGAAACCTGCTGAATAATATTACGCTAACATATTGAATAACATTCTGTTTTGTAGTTTTCCATATACTTGGAAAACTTGGTTGCATTTCTGGAAGGAGAATCCACCCACTAATCAACACGTCATATCCAAGCTCTATAAAAACTCTGCGTGGCTTTCATTCATGTTGCTTCTTTTGTTTGACCTCTCAGTCACATGCAACCAGGCCAAACAGGGAGACAGCTGTCTTTGGAGCCTGGAGGATGGGCTACCTTCAGCCATGTGTTCCCTAAGGTTTCCTCTTACCAGCGAATGGGGGGGTTTTCCTTACCTGAGTGCCAAGCAGTTCATATTTAGTTTCTGCAGGGTCGAGTGGCAGGCTCTGGTGGGCGGGGCCATGTCTCAGCTGCTTTTCATTCATCCTTTTCTATTTTTTGGTGGTAGGTGGCATTGTGACACTGCAGATGTTGCGTTAACCATTCGTCATCTTCATTTATCCAGTCATGGTTTGGTGGCTTTGTCTTTTGCGGTGAGGTGGCCCTACGAGCCACTTCTTATCTGCGGCACTAGACTACATGGTGTCATTGTGTATTTGCTAGTTGGCCAGCATTTCAGATAGTTGTCAGCACCTATGGATAGGGTCTCCGGCCAAATTCATCATCCATCATTAAATCGCCTGTTCAACTGCAATTTAAATTATCCACATTGCGGATTCTCCAGCCTGAATAACGAAAAAATTGTAACATGTGACATTTCAAAATCTACCATGAAATACTGTACTACTATTATGGCTTCCATTAGACTTTTGCAATACCATTTTGTAGTTTATTTGATTACATGATCTAAATTATGTCTCAATCCTAAAATGCGGGGTAATGAAAACCTTTTGTCCATATCTGAGTTCTGAAAAGTGCACTTTTCTGTGTTTACATTACTTTGAACAGTATTACCAATAATAACATTCTTTCATATTTGCTGAAAACTGTACACATGACTTTTGAAACTGGAAATTTTTTGGAAAACCAAATTTCTTGTGTGCATGTAACCGCATGATTATTTCCAAGGACTCCTCCAAATCTGCTCAACAGAGAACATGAAGATCTTAGACAGATGTGGCAATTATGCAGAGCTGAAAAAATGCAATTTCATAATTACTTCCTTTAAGTTCAGTATCTGGTCAAAATACAAAACAGTTGCTGTTATTTGATACTATTATGATGTACGAGTATGATGTCTCTTTCAGATGGAGCTGTATTACTATGATTTAATAATCAATTAACATGGTTTTATTTTTGGAAGAGATTACTTTATGTAGCACATGCATCAATGGCAAATATTCCAAGAGTATTCCTCAATCAGATTTTTAAAGAATAATAAGCCTATGGTGTGAGATCAAGTGAGAAGACACAGCAATTGCTTGTTGCTTGCAAAGACTGCTGGAGATATAGTTTTTATGTCCTAGATACCTCAATTACTATTTTCTCATGATTACTGTATAATCGCATAAATAGGCATATGAGTTTATACTTGAGTATAAAACCGAGAGATTCACTCTTGTTACTACTTTGGTTTCACAAATAAACCGATGATCCCGTGTACAGGTATAATCACCCCTTGGCTGAAAATAAATGCAGATGCAAGGCTGAAATGCTGGTAAATTTGAATTTATATACAGTATGGTAAGTTGTGATTTGAGCATTGAAAAAATACATATTGAAGTGCTGTAGAGGCTATGTGGTCCAGTAATTAAAGAAAAGGGGCTTGGAACCAGGAGGTCCCTGGTTTAAATCCCAACTGAGCCACTGACTCAGTCTGTGAACCCTGAACAAGTCACTTAACCTCCTTGTGCTCCCTCTTTCAGGTGAGACATTGTAAGTGACTCTGTAAGTCACCTTGGATAAAGGCATCTGCTAAATAAACAAATAATATCAGGTGAATTTCTAAAACATCTTTTATAAAATATTCCTGAATTAAAATACTTCTTGTGTACACCCCATAAATAACTTAGCTTGAAAAAAAGTGTTAGTAAGGCAATTTACCTTGAATACACTGAACTCCAATTGACCTTATTACTGTCTATATGTTGATGCAGTATCTTTAAAGAAGTGTGTCTGCTGTGCACTGTATTCATAGCTTGGACAAGGAGGCCAGCTTCAGTTTGTTGGAGGCTTCCCACAGGATATCTTTATACCCCCTGGCATGCCTTTCATGTTGCACAACAGCTGCTGCTGCAAAAATAAACAAATAAATAATAATAATTTCCACTGCATTATGTTAAACAGTTAATTGTGTAGCCTTTTCTGGTAATGTGCTAGTAGACTGTATACTTACTGTAAATACATGTGTTTGTTTTTTGAATAAAGTTGTTGGATAACCTTGTGAGGGCCCTCGGTTGCAATGATTATTATTTAACATTACAATGAATTTGCCATTGGCTATGTACATTGATTGTGCCTAGGTACAGTATTCCATCCCAATTTGTAAAAAAATAACAACATCCTGTTGCTAAATACATAAACAAACAAACAAATAAATAAATGATCGGATATCTGGTGTATTTATGGAGTTTGGATCATACATTTCTTGAATATGTTAACTGACTAGAGCACTGGTATGCAATGTCCATGTCTTTGTTGTAACTGTGTCCTTAATTATTAAATTGAATTAGTTCGTTCTTTGGATGGATAGGTACTCGAAGACTGCAGCAGCTGCTCTGTGGTCTAAACCCATTCAGCATGTTTGTAAGGGGGAGCTTTTCTTAGACTACAGGGCTATGACTTTCAGCTGAAAGGATCATCCAATTAACCAGTGGAACCTGCCGGCTCTATGCCTGACAAGCACTGTTGTCACTGTCCCTCACCTTTCATATAAATCAAATTCACAAACATTATATTAATGGAAACAAGGAAATATATATATATATATATATATCCGGCAGAGAGAATAAAAACAGTTATTAATTAGTTAAAACATTAATTTATGTTCTACAATGCTTTTATAGGATGCTCTTACTGCAGAGTAGCACCTTCTTTTTGACCTCAGAAGGCACTTATACACCAGTCGTGGGTCTCACGGATTATTGAAATATACACTATCAGTACAATATAAAATATAAGTCAGTTAGCTACATAATGACCAGACCATTGCCAACAGCTTAATGCAGTTCCACCTTAATAAGAAAGCTGAATTTTCTGTCAAAGTGCATGTGGCAGGCTGGCGAGTGGATAGAGGCCCAGAGACAGACTGCAGTTCAAAAAAATAACTATTTTATTATAAATAAACAAAAATAAAGTGCACAAGGGCAAAATAACAGATACTCAAACACAAATAAAGCAAAAACAAAACTCAGAAAAATAAAGTTTCCAGGCTGGGCAATGCCTTCACTGGATTTAGAAAATTCAAAAACCACAAAACAAACACCAACCTGCTTCCTCAGCTCCCTCCTCTCTCAAATGAGAAGCTGAGGCCTCCTTTTATATCAGGTGGCTGGGCGCTGATTGATCGTTAATCAACCTAATCAACTAATCAACCCCAGCCACCTGAACATAATAAACCCAGGCAGGCAGGGGAAGTTAACCCCATCCCTGCCAATTTAAAAGGGCAGAGCTTTGCTCTGCCACACACCTCCCCCCATGTACAACGTACACCGGCCGCAATCGGCCAACTCCCCCCCCCCCCCCCCCTCCCCCCAAGAGTCCAATTATGTCCCTTGGGTGGGCTGTTATGGTGGGTGGTGGTGGGCGGGGTTGATGTCGGAGCCCCCAAGCCTTCTTTGGTTGAGGGGGCCCCGAATGTCCAAGGTAGCATGGCGACGGCGGCCCGGCTCCCTCTGGTGGCGGAGGCGGCGACGGCGGCCCGGCTCCCTCTGGTGGCGGAGGCGGCGACGGCGGCCCGGCTCCCTCTGGTGGCGGAGGCGGCGACGGCGGCCCGGCTCCCTCTCGTGGCGGAGGCGGCGACGGCGGCCCGGCTCCCTCTGGTGGCGGAGGCGGCGACGGCGGCCCGGCTCCCTCTGGTGGCGGAGGCGGCGACGGCGGACCGGCTCCCTCTGGTGGCGGAGGCGGCGACGGCGGACCGGCTCCCTCTGGTGGCGGAGGCGGCGGCGGCGGCCCGGCTCCCTCTGGTGGCGGAGGCGGCGGCGGCGGCCCGGCTCCCTCTGGTGGCGGAGGCGGCGGCGGCGGCCCGGCTCCCTCTGGTGGCGGAGGCGGCGGCGGCGGCCCCTCCCTCTCTGGCTCTGGGAGCGACGGCAGATCCTCCTCCCTCTCTGGCTCTGGGAGCGACGGCGGCTCCTCACTCCCTCTCTGGCTCTGGGAGCGACGGCGGCTCCTCACTCCCTCTCTGGCTCTGGGAGCGACGGAGGATCCTCCTCCCTCTCTGGCTCTGGGAGCGACGGCAGCTCCTCACCCCTCTCTGGCTCTGGGAGCGACGGCAGATCCTCCTCCCTCTCTGGCTCTGGGAGCGACGGCAGATCCTCCCTCCCTCTCTCTCTCTCTGGGAGCGACGGCAGATCCTCCTCCCTCTCTGGCTCTGGGAGCGACGGCAGATCCTCCTCCCTCTCTGGCTCTGGGAGCGACGGCAGCTCCTCCTCCCTCTCTGGCTCTGGGAGCGACAGCAGATCCTCCTCCCTCTCTGGCTCTGGGAGCGACGGCAGCTCCTCCCTCCCTCTCTGGCTCTGGGAGCGACGGAGGCTCCTCACCCCTCTCTGGCTCTGGGAGCGACGGCGGCTCCTCACTCCCTCTCTGGCTCTGGGAGCGACGGCAGATCCTCACCCCTCTCTGGCTCTGGGAGCGACGGCAGATCCTCCTCCCTCTCTGGCTCTGGGAGCGACGGCAGATCCTCCTCCCTCTCTGGCTCTCATCTGGGAGCGACAGCAGATCCTCCTCCCTCTCTGGCTCTGGGAGCGACGGCAGATCCTCCTCCCTCTCTGGCTCTGGGAGCGACGGCAGCTTCTCCTCCCTCTCTGGCTCTGGGAACGACGGCAGCTCCTCACCCCTCTCTGGCTCTGGGAGCGACGGCAGCTCCTCACCCCTCTCTGGCTCTGGGAGCGACGGCAGCTCCTCACCCCTCTCTGGCTCTGGGAGCGACGGAGGCTCCTCACAGCTCTCTGGCTCTAACGGCAGCTCCTCACCCCTCTCTGGCTCTGGGAGCGACGGCAGCTCCTCACCCCTCTCTGGCTTGGGAGCGACGGCAGCTCCTCCTCCCTCTCTGGCTCTAGCTCCTCGCCCCTCTCTGGCTCTGGGAGCGAAGCTCCTCGCCCCTCTCTGGCTCTGGGAGCGACGGCAGCTCCTCGCCCCTCTCTGGCTCCCGGGAAGGCGGCTCACCCCTCTCTGGCTCTCGGGAAGGCGGCTCACCTCTCTTTATTGGAGTGACCGGTGGCATCTCCCATGTCTACCGCCAGGTAATTAACCACCATGAGGGCAACCTCTGGGAAGGACGCCGGGTGGTGTTGTTCCTCCCACTGTTCCCACCTCTCCCCATCTCGACGCCACAGCGTGTTGATAACTATGGGGAGATCGTGGACGAGGTCTGCCTCAGGGTGCATCAACCAGTCCCAGATCTCCTGGGACGGTGGTGAAGGTGGTGGTGCTGGAGGTAGTGGGGTGGCCCCTGATGCCCGGGGTGAATACTGCACCTCTTCCTGGGCCTGGTTGTAGGGGCATCCTGCCCAGTTGTGGCCGTCCTCCTCACACCGGCCACACCAGTTTGCCGGTGGCACGTCTGGGCAGGACCGCCAACGATGGTCCTCCTTCCCACACCAGGAACACCAGGGGAAGAGGCTGGCCGGGTCCTCCAGCGGTGGCTGCAGCAGCTTACATTTCTTCAGCTGCTGCTTGTCCTGCCTTTTCCACTGTCTGCTCTTCTTTCCCATTTTCAAAAAAAAAAAAAAAAAAATACTGCTCTGAGCCTCTAGGTTATCCCACTTCTGACACCAAATGTGGCAGGCTGGCGAGTGGATAGAGGCCCAGAGACAGACTGCAGTTCAAAAAAATAACTATTTTATTATAAATAAACAAAAATAAGTGCACAAGGGCAAAATAACAGATACTCAAACACAAATAAAGCAAAAACAAAACTCAGAAAAATAAAGTTTCCAGGCTGGGCAATGCCTTCACTGGATTTAGAAAATTCAAAAACCACAAAACAAACACCAACCTGCTTCCTCAGCTCCCTCCTCTCTCAAATGAGAAGCTGAGGCCTCCTTTTATATCAGGTGGCTGGGCGCTGATTGATCGTTAATCAACCTAATCAACTAATCAACCCCAGCCACCTGAACATAATAAACCCAGGCAGGCAGGGGAAGTTAACCCCATCCCTGCCAATTTAAAAGGGCAGAGCTTTGCTCTGCCACAGTGCACAAGAGGTCCTGGGAGTGCTACACTGTCACCACAGCGATAGTGAGTTATATGCAGTGGGCGCTCATAGTTATGCTAACAAAAATATAGCTGGAGG
This sequence comes from Polyodon spathula, assembly GCF_017654505.1. NCBI lineage: Eukaryota > Metazoa > Chordata > Actinopteri > Acipenseriformes > Polyodontidae > Polyodon > Polyodon spathula. Next base: position 40,332,647 of record NC_054539.1, on the reverse strand, counting down.
TAAAAATTTCATGGGTGCTGTCTGCTATTGGCAGGGATTAGGCAGATGTTGATGCACCATTCCCTTTGATGGGATTAATCACACTCACAAGGTATGATTATGGTGCTGCGGCTTCCATTGCCAATTCAATTGCCCACTTTCTACTGAAATAGATCACTGGGAAAAAATATTGCCTGGAAAGCCTTTACATTTTCAAAATACAATTATGCTGATGTTTAACTTGATATTTAGATACTGATATTTGAAAGTGGAATTAATATATTTGTAGTAAAATTTGATTAAATAACCCTTCAACTGCTTACCTTACCATAATTTTATTCTGTCATTACTTTTTTTCTATTTCTAATACATTTATTTTATTTTAAACAGTTTGAAACATCCCTGCAGTATTACAGAACCCCTTGCAGTGTTTGCAAGAAATGCATTACTTACCTTTTTCTGTATCCCGTGTTATCTAATACACACAGCTGCAAACAAATATTACAGTGCACCTTCTCTACAAACGTAGCTATACATATAACAAGCTAGAATTTAGCGAAACCCGGGTTACATTCTCCCCCCTTTTAAATATCTACTGTCCCCAGTAGATAAGCAACATGACTCATAATGAAACACGCATTTCTCTATCTGTTATTGAACTTGTTTACAGGTAGAAAACATACAGTATACAAATATCTCACTATAAGTGCATTCTTCCTCTACACTCACTTTTGTTTAGGGTTTTTATAAGTGACAAATCGCTCAAGGATATGAATCTGGCCAGGCACCAACCCAGTAAGTCTGACTACGAATTTTTACTAGCAGAGCTGCTTTCTTGGGCAATGTCTTCCAAGCTATACACTGTAAACAGTTCTTGCAGTTCACCTCCACATCTCTGCTCATCCGACGTGAATAGAACCTCTTCCTTACTTGGTCCAAAATTTTGTCGTTACCCAGATGTCCATTTTCATCATGTAGCTCTCAAAGAACTGACTCCCTGTATTCTTGTGGTATCACTAATTGCCGAAACTGTCGAGGTGGGTGTTTGATCTCCCGGTAGAGTACTCCTTGCAATGTAAGTTTGTCCCACTCCCTTACTAACAGTTTACAGTCAGGATGATCAGATTTCACCTATTGAGCAGGCTTATCTAGTTTCTCTTCAAGGTATTGAGGTAAGTTGTAGATCAGCAGAGTTTACACAGGCCTCTGGGACAACTGAGGCACCCAGTGTATCTATAGCTCTCAGAAAGTTCACAGTGACGTGCTCTGGCTGCATTTTTACCATTTTGCACATCGCTCTGCCTCCTGGCACGGATATCTCAACACATCTTCTGCTGATCTTCCCAGGTGAGGTCTCCTAGACAAAGCGTCTGCATCTACATTACTTTGTCCTGGCGGGTATTGAATTTGGAACTCGTATACCGATAGGGCAACAAGCCATCTATGCCTGGTTGTGTCCAGACGAGTCAACTTTAAGATGTAGGTTAATGGATTATTCTTGGTCCATACTACAAACTTTGCTCCATAGAAGTCATGGAAACGATCCACTACCGCCCACTTTAATGCAAGAAATTCAAGTTTATTCATTTGATCTTCTCTGATGCAGACAGAAGACAAAGGGCATCATTTAAGGTGTGAAATGCATGTTCAAATGCATCAATCCATCAGGCTTCAAAACGTTCCTTTACCTTGTAACTGGCTATTGATATTTTGTCAAGTCATTCAATGGCCTGCAGATAGAAGATTATTCCTGCACGAACCTTCTGTAATATCCGCAGGAACCCAAGAATCTCTGCAGCTCTTTCAAAGTATTAGGCCTTGGCCAGGTTGTAAGCGCCTCCACTTTAGACAGGTCTTTCGCGATGCCATTTTTTGAGACAATGTGCCCGATGTACTTCACACTATTCTAACAGAATTGGCATTTGTCCAGAGACAACTTTAAACCCTCCTCTTGTAATCGATCCAGCACCTTGAGAAGACATTCCTTATGTTCTTCAAGTGTCCTCCAGAACACTATAAGATCAGTTAAATATATGAGCACTTCCAAAAGATTCATGTCTCCTACAGTCCTCTCCATTAATCTTTGGAAAGTTTCTGGAGCTCCAGATAGCTCTTGTGGCATGCACTGAAATTCTTAAAAATAAAAGCAGTTTTCTCCCTATTGTCTGGGCTCATCGGTATCTGGTAATAGCCACTTCTTAAATCTAGAACTGAAAACCACTGGCTTCCTGTCAGGTAGTCTAGGGCTTCTTTGATGCGAGGCACTCTTGTTTATAGTACGATAGTCAATACACATTCTTACATTGCCATTCTTCTTCCAAGCCATAACTATTGGAAAAGCGTAAGGGCTCCTGGATTTCTGTATGATTCCTGTTCTCTTTAATTACTGGAGGTGCTTTCTAACACTCTCCTTGTCTGCATGAGCAAGCTGTCTTGATCTTTCTCTAAAAAGAGTTTTGTCATTAAGATGGATGTGATGTTCCACACCACTGGTGCATCCTACATTCCAATCACACATGGAGAAGACGTCTCTTTCACTCAAGTGCTCCTTCCACAGAGTGGGAATAGGTGACGTTCCATAAACTCAACCATTTTACATCAAATGTTGGGGAGCTTGTCTTAGTTGATAGGGAGTGTGCCAGTTTCAACATGATACATGTGCAAATGTGGTGCCCACTGGGATGGTAATAGGGGGATTTGATGCATTGCAGACAGGGATCGTTACAGTGGCTATGGTTTTGTGGGATGTTCGAGCCACACTCCTTTTTCTCAGGCGGTCACTGACCAAACTATCATCCACCGGAGCTTTAACTACAATCATCTATTGTGGGCATCCTCTGCAACTTCAGCCTTTCCATCCACTAGTTGGTCTGTATGGGGGAATACAGTCACAGGCTGGATCCCCACCATCTTAACATTTCCTATGGGTTTATCACAGATTCCTGGCAGTACCTTCTTTTCTCTCTGGGCATATGCTTCTAAACAAATAGCATGAATCTTCAGTTTTTTATTTATTCTGGCCCTGCACGACTTCGGCACAGACCAGCGAGTACTCCAAACATGACTGCATTTGTTACTATTAGACAAGGGACCTGGTTGGGAGAACCTTTAGATGGGCAAATTAGAGCTAGGGTTTCATTGTCTGCTGGACTCTAGCAACATCATTTGGAATCTTTAAGCGCACATATGGTTCATCTTCTAATCCCCGGACAGTAAGGCCAGCCAATGACTGCAAAGGAAGATGTCCTAAGTGTTATTGGTAATAGTCTTCAAATATAGTTGTCACCTGAGATCCAATGTCAAGAATGGCATTGCAAAACCTTCCCTCCACCTTCACAGTAATTTTGGCTTTTGCCCCACACAAGCCAGCACATATACAGTTGGTTTGGGCACCTACAGATGCGATGTTATCTATGTGCATAGTTTTCGATTTCGAGTGTCGGTTTGTAACTTGAGGCCAAGGGCACTCTTCTATTGGGCCTTTGGGTAGTTTCCCTCCTGCTACCTTTTAAATATAATAGAAACATTATTACAGTATTAACATTTATTCCATTCCATTTAACCCATTCCAGTCCAATATCGGACCCTGACCCTGTCTGACATTATCAAAAAGACATAAGTCGTTTACTCTCCAGAAAAGGCAGAGAAAATCTTTCAATGGCCGAGTGAGACCGATAGGAGCCGAATGAAACTGAAAAAAAAGAAGGGCGTGTCTCATAGGCCCCTGCATTACAGAGATAACACGGACATAACAAAGGAGGTAGCTGCTTCTGCATCCAACGCTCAAAGAATATCATAGACATTTGCAGAGCTTTTTGAGATGTTATAGTAACACAATAAAGACTTGGGTTGCATTATTGAGGAATTTGGTGATAAAACGAGTGATCAGGAGAGGATTTATCAGTATGTGAAAAATACAGCGAACAAGGGGTGGAGCTTGGCTGGAGATACAGTACTGAGTGGTTTTTTTGTGATTCAATGCCTTTTGAACCTGTTTTACTCTGAAAAAAAAAATTTAAACAGTGTGTGTAAAATAAACAGCGCATGTGAAAATAAATTGGACCTGCCATGCCCGACGAGCTATGAATAAATGGACCGCTAAGGGTTAATACACATATTCCTGCATAATAATATCAAACAACCAAACACCCATTCACTTATAAATATATTAATAATTGGCTAATCAGATAAACAGATTAAATTAACAAATATTTATTTACAGTAACATGAAACTGATTAACTGCATAAAACAGCAATCAAACAGTCAATTGCAATTTCTGAGGCAATATGCAACACACATGTATCACAAATACATCCTTGGATCAGTCTGTTTGTTTTTTACATATACACTATATCCCTACCACAGAGCTCCTCATACCCTTGTGCACAAACAGTCCCTAGAAATTGGACCTGGCTAAAAGTTGGAATACACAGAGTATTACTGAATTTGTTTTTTGTAATACAAATAGATCCAAGCCTGTTCACGGTCAATCTTCTACTGGTCAGCGAACTATAGTCTTCTCAACACTACTGAAAGGTGAATTAGCAATATCTAAGCCCAGCTGTCGAGGTTTATGTAAATAAAGAAAGCGTGGTGCCTTCAATAGCACACAGCAAAATGGCGCCTCCTGCTTCTTTCTCTTTCTCAACCTAAACGACTCTCTCTGTCGCGCGAGCTCCTCTTCACTCTGGCTTGCACATCCTTTGGTTGTATCAACCTGATGGTACTTGTAGTCCCAATACAAGCAGCAGCAAACAAATGTTACAGTGCACCTTTTCTACAAACATAGCTATACATATAACACTCTAGCATTTAACGAGACTTGGGTTACATGTGCACCAAGTAAAACCACAAAAAACCTTTCATAAAACATTGTAGCAGGCTACTTGTGACTTCAGGGGGATATTATTTATACAATTCTTCAACTCAGCACATAATGTTACAACACCACAGTCCTGAACACTATAACCAGCAATTTGGTGAAACGACAGTTACACTATATTCACCTGGGCCTAAGAAAAGCCTAGAAATCTTGGTCCTGTACGTAATCCACATTGCCAAACACTCAGTGTAAGGCTTGTATTCAGCTCCCTTTAGACTCGATCCTCCTCTCCAGCACCATGACGCAGGCTCCTGCAATGGAAGAACAAACAGTAGTTGATATCCATACTCTCTCCTTGTCCTAGATCTCGGCCCTCCCTACTCTAATTTGGTCTTCCGACCTGGCCACTGGAACTTAGGTTTAAGTAGGGTAGGACATTGTGCCTCGGGTGTGTGCAGGGAGTTGGCAGTCTGTCCCTTTAGTTGGTTCCTATTTGTTCCTCAGGGGCATCGGTTATGGAAGTCATAAACCACAATTAGTATTGGTAAATATAAACATTTCTGCCAAGTGTCTTTTCTTCTGAATTATTTGTCTAACGCCACAAGGTCCTTGTGTAATAATATTAATAGTCTTTTTTTTTAATTTAAAGCACGTCACTTTAATAGTGTACTTTAAGGATGAATACTTAGCTTTGCTATCAGTTTCTGTCTGTTCCTCCCTTCCATCGGGCTGCCATATTTTTATCCTTCTGTATTCCTTTTTCGAGTTCCAAATAATCCTTGTTACCATCCAGGTCTCTATCTGTCTGTCCTCTATTCGATTCCCCCTGAACCACGTACTCCCATTCCTGTGCTATCAGTTACTCTATATAGGGGACTCATTGATGGTTAATTGGTACAAATGGAAAGCACCTGGCTGCATTTCGAATTCGGGAATAGGACTATTTTCTCCCTCTAAGCACCTGTGCTGTCGTACAAAATAATCACACACTATAAAAATAACTAAACACAACAATACAAATTAAGCAACAATGTGTCTGCCTTTGGATAATAAACAAAAGCATAATGTGAAATACAACAAATGTGAAAAGTCAAAATACCAGTATACTAAATACAAAAATAGAAAAGAAAAAACAAAACATAAAATGCACAGCCCCAACTAATTCTTGTCACTCATAACATAATTTTACTGAAATAATTATTACCAGCAAGATATTCCAGAAGCTACATTTTAATGACACCGAAGTGTGCGAAGTTGCTGGATATTGGTGGGAACTGGAACATGCTGCCGTACATGTCGATCCAGAGCATCCCAACCATGCTCAATGGATGACATGTCTGGTGAGTATGCAGGCCATGGAAGAACTGGGACATTTTCAGCTTCCAGGAATTGTGTACAGATCTTTGCGACATGGGGCCGTGCATTATCATGCTGAAACATGAGGTGATGGCGGCGGATGAATTGCACGACAATGGGCCTCAGGATCTCGTCACGGTATCTCTGTGCATTCAAATTGCCATTGATAAAATGCAATTGTGTTCATTGTCAGTAGCTTATGCCTGTCCATACCATAACCCCACCGCCACCATGGAGCACTCTGTTCACAACGTTGACATCAGCAAACCACTCGCCCACACGATGCCATACACGCTGTCTGCCATCTGCCTGGTACAGTTGAAACTGGGATTCATCCATGAACAGCTCACTTCTCCAGCATGCCAGTGGCCAGCGAAGGTGAGCATTTGCCCACTGAAGTCGGTTACAATGCCGAACTGCAGTCAAGTCAAGACCCTGGTTAGGATGACGAGCATGAAGATGAGCTTCCCTGAGACGGATGCTGACAGTTTGTGCAGAAATTCTTAGGTTGTGCAAACCCACAGTTTCATCAGCTATCCGAGTGGCTGGTCTCAGACGATCCCGCAGGTGAAGAAGCTGGATGTGGAGGTCATGGGCTGGCCTGGTTACACGTGGTCTGCAGTTGTGAGGCCGGTTGGACGTACTGCCAAATTCTGTAAAATGACGTTGAAGGCGGTTTATGGTAGAGAAATGAACATTCAATTATCTGGCAACAGCTCTGGTGGACATTCCTGCAGTCAGCACGCCAATTGCACGCTCCCTCAAAACTTGAGACATCTGTGGCATTGTGTTGTGTGACAAAACTGCACATTTTAGAGTGGCCTTTTATTGTCCCCAGCACAGGTGCACCTGTGTAATGATCTTGCTGTTTAATCAGCTTCTTGATATGCCACACCTGTCAGGTGGATGGATTATCTTGGCAAAGGAGAAATGCTCACTAATGGGGATATAAACAAATTTGTGCACAAAATTTGAGAGAAATAAGCTTTTTGTGCGTATGGAAAATTTCTGGGATCTTTTATTTCAGCTCATGAAACATGGGACCAACACTTTACATGTTGCGTTTATATTTTTGTTCAGTAAATAGGCGGCACATGAGTCTTTCGTTTGGGGAGGCTAGTATTCCACACTTTTCCCCCTACATTAATTGTACAGTGAGATACACACACATTATATACATAATTAAGACGTGAATTTTTTAATTAATTAATTTATTTTTTATTACTCTGTTACCAGCGAGTCTGAAAACTAAGTTTCATTCATTATGTTGAGTTTGAAAAATAGTCAGACTGATGGGGCTCAGATTGGTGGGAAGAACGGACGTTAAACAAGCCAAGCATTGTCTAACCCTGGTGATATTGCAACAGGACCATCATAGCCTTGTTTACCCATGTATCTGAAAACTGTCTTTAGTAAGCAAAACCATTAATTTTCATTAGAATATTAAAATACAGTTTCATATTTAGAGTACAGTAAGCAGGCAGATGCGGATTTCTGCTTTCCTTGCAGACACTTTTTCAGAAGTTCGAAAGTCCCCGCTTTCACTGAAAATTGAATGAATAACTGGAAAAATCTAAAGAAAAAACTTCAGAAGCATTCATAATCTGGCACCACAAACAGTGTTCTGAAAGGTAGCATTTGTTCAAACAGTCGAAGAAAGTATGTTGTGATTTTAGCGTCACATGCAGTTACAAATTCTCACAAAACGGTGGTGCGTTAAAACAGACAGTATGCTTTGAAAATATTTTGCCACAAGTTCTGTAAAATCAGATTCAGATCAAGCTGTTTGTACAGATAACAGCAATTAGAATAAATGCTGAAATTGTAAATTGAATGTTCCAGCCAAGCTAGTGAGTGAAAAGGAGTCAGAGTTTTTGTCGGCTGCCTCCTGCAATGGTATGGAGGGCTCAGAACGGCGGGAGAATTGACGTTAAACCAGCCAAGCATTGTCTCCACCAATGACATTGAAATGCAACTAAATCCTGGATCTACACTACAGTGTTGATTCTGATATCCCAGCTGCCCTAGCGGTCTTGCGGTTGCGCAGTAAAAGTAAATATGTTTGTTAGACCTGCTTTGCGCGCTTGCGGGAAAAAAACCCAAAAAACATCGATCTTCTCTCACAAATATTTTTGTGTTGGTCAGAACAATTGAGGGTTTGGGCAAGCCTCTTATACGCACCGCACATATATATATATATATATATATATATATATATATATATATATATATATATATATATATATATATATATATATATACACACACACACACATATATATATATATATATATATATATATATATATATGTGTGTGTGTGTGTGTATGTGTGTGTGTGTGTGCGCTACTCTGTGTTTCTTTCACTTCCCATTTATTGTCAATCATGCTAGTCTGTGATTCAGAACTAATTTCAATTCTGGAACCTCAAAATGCACCTTGATTTTATTGGTTAATCCTGACAGCTCAATATGGCTCTTGGTTCTTTTTACCTGTCTGTTCAACACTGGTGCTTCCACCCCTAGGCCCTCACTAGCAGCCCACCCTCTCCTCCCATAAACTCTAGGTGCTTATTGAGTTGCATAGATTAAAGTGGTTCTGTTATTCCAGAGTCTGTAAGGTGTTTAAATCTGACCATTCCTAAATTAATACTGCCTCTGAATTCTTCAGGGCACGCAGGGGGTGGAAGCAAATTGCAGTTCATTATAGTTTTAAACTACTCTGCTACTATGTCGAAATAACAGTGTTATCATTGAGGTACAATCCTTATGTATGATTATTATTTGTGTTGTACTATTAATATTATCATCATTATTATTATATATTTTTGCATACGTGTGTGCGGACGGATGAAAGCCCTTTTCTTTGTGTGTTTTTGTTTAAATCTTTATTGTGTATTTAATTAATAAAAGAAGTGCACAGCCATGTTGTTTAGCCCTGTTAAATTCATTGTTATTGTTTCATTTTCTGGTCTGACATCACCACCCACACGCACCACTCAAGCCATCTGTCACAGTGCCTCATACCACTGTCGCTGAACTTGTGCTATCATGGTATTATTGCATTACAATTGAAAATCTTTTGTTGCAGACGTGTGGAGTGTGGTCATTAAAGACAAATTTGTTGAGTTTAATGGAATGGAATAATTAAACCCAAACAAATCCTGTATCGCTTTTAGAACTGGGTGCATCTAGTGTACGAGAAGATGTTCACTTGATATGCGCTCTAGTCATCAAACAGCTGTAACAAGCGCTTTGTTTTTTCCTTATTTAAAGTCCTGGATTTTAACTAAATCAGTTATTTTCAATCAATTATTCAGAGTCTAGAGGCTGTGCTAACTTCTATCCTCTCAGTTGGAGCCACTGTGAAAATTGTTAACCGTAAGTATACTGTACTGAGGTCTATGATCAGATTTTTTTAGTCCCAATGAAAGTAAAATGATAGATATTCAGCTTTTCATATAATCCAGTGTATTCAAAGTCTGTCGCATTTGGTTATAGAAAAATATTTAAAGGAAAAAATCTCTTGGTAAGCATCTGGTTCACAAGACGCAGGAGAGAAGAAAGCAGCTCATGGGAACAGCTTATCATCCACACAAGAGCTGGGATTCGCATTCACTGTCGGGATTCAAATTTATATAATTTTTCATTCAGAATCAAGTTGTAAGCTTTTACTAAATAAAGTAGCTGCATGTATCAAGAATATGGATGTCTGAAAATATGTCTATATGTTTGTTAGGAAGAAAAACATTTACATTTCTAAAGCAAATAATAAAACACAGTGGACTAATTTACTATTTGAAGACATCGTGCTAGGGATAATTTAGAGTAAATAGCCTTGAGAATCTAGCCCATAGTAACAAGCAGGTTTCAAGGTGAAAGTTTGTGTCATGGCTGTAACTACCAATATGGGGATATAAACTGCAATGCCACATGATCTTCCCAAAATCAAATACTAAACCACTAACATTCTGAGTCTATGCATGCATAGCAAGGCTTTGTATAACCATGTGCATAATTCCCTCACGATCACTTTGAACCACAATACACCATGCATGTATCACATGGAAGAAAAACATGAAAAAATAAATATAAATATATTTAGCAATATTCAAAAGCATCTGCTAAAATATTTTTAAATGTATTTTTAAATATATTTGTATTTAAATATAATGCAACCATATATTAACCAATGTTTTACATTATGCTGAACTTGTTCAAATAAATGTTTAGAGATACATTTGAGATATATTGTAATATGTTGCTGTTATATCCAGGTTACATTGTACAGTCTGTACAAACATATATATATATATATATATATATATATATATATATATATATATATATATATATATATATATATATATATATAAAAACCTTTTTTATACATAATTTATATTAAATATATATAAATATTTTTAAATTTAAGTTAGGAGTCAAACACAAAGGTCTGCACACTTTTATTAAAAAAGAAACAAATAAAACAAAACAGCAAATCAAAATGTCCTGCCATTTTTATGTCTGTGTCAGAGCCACACACACACACACACACACACACACACACACACACACACACACACACACACACACACACACACGTGTTGTATAATGTCTCTATACAGAAAATGAGGTAGATCTGATAAAACTTAAATTCCCAAATGCCCCTTTGCCTCAAGTTTTACAGTGGGAGCTCATCTGCATAGAACTAGCACGTGATTCGCTTGTCCCTGATCAACAGTGAATAAACTTTAAGAAGATATTTTGAATCTTATATAGTTAATTAAATATATCAAAAACTTCAATATAGCACGAGTACAGTGATAAAGTATCTGTAAGTATTACAGAAATGTGTGGTGAAGTTATTATGTTTGTATCCTCATAACCATCAGAGTTTTAAATTCCATTGACTATTTGCCATCCTAACTCTCTACCTACAATTGAGGTATAACTAATATTAGAATCTGAGTTAGCGTGGTAAACGACTAACACAGCTGTTACCTAATTTAGACATCTGGACATAGTGCAGTGGCCTATGCCAAAAATATCCCCAGTAGGTCATTGAAATTTACCCGTGGTATAAATACCCTTTAACGTGTACTGACAATATATACGGCTTCCAGCTGTTTCTGATTTCAAATCCACTGTTAACTACCACCCATATATCAGGAATTATTAGTTTATTGAGATGATAATTTTCTTTAACTTTTTTATTATTAGAAGGCACTTTAGAAAAATATGTTTATATCTGCTGCTTTATCCACTACAAAAAAAACTGCTGCCAAAACACTCAGATAACCTTTAAATCAGAAACCAAACCATAGGTGTTTTTAGATGGGGTTTTTATACAGTATAATCCAATTGAGATGGTTTTGTTTACAATTATTTGTTTTTGTTTTTCAAATGGAAATGTCATATTTCAAGCTACATTACCTCATACAGTAGAGAAACTGTGAACATGTACCTCTCATTTCTGATTCCTAGAGATCACCTCAGGGGCTAGATTAACCAAGCTTGTTGGTCCATGTTCCGAGCCCCAGGGAGATTATAAAACAAAATGAAAGACAGTATATTCAAGGCTCTAACATACTTATGAATGCAAGTCGCAGCTACTTGCTTCTCATGTGTGCATCCCTGGGTCTAATTCAGAAGCCTAATGTTGCCCACAGGCAGGAGCTCACAGAGAAAGAGTCCTTGGCCCCTGAGCTGCTCATTTCAATGCTTCCTTTATTAACCCCACAGGAGAAAAAAAACTTTTGAACTCAATTGTTTTTCACTTCTAGACAAGCTGATATGATAGTATATTGCTTTTCTTTCACATTTAAATATGAGCATGCAACATTATGCCCACTGCATTTGTAAATGTGATATGAGGTAGTGTGGTCCAGTGGTTAAAGTCCAGGGCTTGTAACCAGAAGGTCATTGGTTCAAATCCCACCTTTGCCACGGACTCACTGTGTGACCCTGAGCAAGTCCCTTAACCTCCTTGTGTTCCATCCTGTGGCTGAGATGTTAAATCAATGTCCCAGCAGGCATTCATCCTCTGCTGATGGACGGGGACCCAGCAAACATTCACCTGCTGCTCTGCTCCTGCCGGTGGTGGAGGTAGAGGCAGCTCCTACTGCTCTGTTCCTGGTGGTGGAAGCGGTGGAGGTGGGAGCGGCATGTAGCCTCCTGGCGACGGAGGTGGGAGCGGCATGTAGCCTCCTGGCGACGGAGGTGGGAGCAGCGTGTAGCCTTCTGATGATGGAGGTGGGAGCAGCGTGTAGTCTCCTAGTAACAGAGGTGGGAGCGGTGTGTAGTCTACCCTTGTTAAAGGGGACTGGTGCGGCTCTCCATTACTTGCAGGGGGCAAAACCAGCATGCATTCTTCCTCTGCTGGTGGAGATAGAGACAGCAGGCATTCTTCCTCTGCTGGTGGAGGTGGAAACAGCAGGCATTCTTCCTCTGCTGGTGGAGGTGGAAAAAACTGTCCCTCAGGCTTTGAATTCCCGCAGTCCCCCCGTCTGGGCGCTGGATGCACTTGCTCCTCCCACTTGGGCATTAGTTCCCCCTCTGCGTATTGCATGGGGCATAGGGCCAACATTGCCCATATATCCCACAGGAGGCGCTGGTGATCCCACGATGGCACCACGTGTCACAAAGACAGCTGCAGTGGGTGATGTCAGACCAGAAACAGGAACCAACACAAAAGAAATGGAGAGATGTGGAGTTTAGTGAAGCTGAGCGCGTGGTTGCGCTCAGCATTTAATAAATGAACTGACAGAAAATAAAAGGTTGTAAGACGAACAAAACACAGGACACGGCACTTGCGGCCAAAATAAATAGACAAACAAAATGAGTAGACACTAACAAAACAGGGTGGATGAACGCTACACAAAACAAGTACGGTGTAGTAAGTGTTTTAAACCACTTGTGTTACACAGACCCATTTATATCCCGTGTACCAATGAATATACACCAACATTAACACACTACACTTAACATACAACACAAATAAATAGCCCAGGGGTGGGGCACTTTGCCACAGTCTATCATTAAAGTGGGCTCAGAATTTTATTTTTAAAAGAGATGAACTCAGGGCCCAGTGCATTTGAATCTGCCACCCCCTCCCTCTGAGGTTTTGAGTTAAGTCCATGGAAAAAGAATATGTCAATTTTAGAACCATTTAGCTTCACAGACTGGGAAAAATTTTGTTTCTCACTGGCCATTCTGTCATATATTCATAAAGTAAAAATGGGATTCAATTGTACAGATGATACCTGTGTAAAACTTATCTATGCTTAATGGTAGTGATTTTTCTACTAAATGCTAAGCTATCTAAGTTATACAAGAGAAAGGACAAGCACTGTGGGTGATATACGTGGCTTGACGCCAGTGGCTGTAACTGAAAAAAAAACGTCTACATCGTCTGTGCTGTGAATTAGATCATTTAAATGGATATGTTTTTTGTTTTTCTTTTGTGCAATGGCCCTGACATCATGTTTTCTTTCACTGATATGTACTGACAAGTTGCATTATTTGAGGAATACACTGAACAGCAGTAAATTCTTAACTCATTCTGTCAGTGTTTCCATGTTCTGGTAAGTCATTTGCCGTATTTTAAATCTACACATCTATAGCCTGTTTAAAATTATTAGATGGCACCGACCTGGGAAAGCTGCACATGAGGCTTGTATGAGCTGCTGGACAAAACGTATCATTTGACTAATACTGAATCCTGGTTGTGTAGGATGCTCTGGGATCTTTCAAATATATATATATATATATATATATATATATATATATATATATATATATATATGGTGCTGCATTGATTTCACAATGGACAATTAGCGCCTACTGTCAAACAATGTTATTCAAATAACTTCCCAAGTAAAGAGAAGATTGAATATTTTGAGCAAACACAGTATATATAAAACAATGTCTTTGACAAATAGAGCCTAATATGCCAGTAAAATTAACCCTGGTTTGCCAAGGTTTGTTTACGGAGCCAAAGATAGGAGGATGCCAATTAAATTGAACACAGGCTTCTGAAATAGGAAATGACTGTCAGCTGAATACTATTTTTCTTCAAGGTGCCATTAACCAATCTATCTTCCAGACACCCATCTGCTGAAGGCAAGAATGCAGTGGATCTTCAGGCCAGTATTCAGCAGCTTTCAGCTGCCAAATCGTCAAGGTGTTAAATCTGTCCATGCTCTCAAAACTGGAATGCTGAGGAACAGGGTTCATATAACTTTTGCCATTAGGGAAAAAAACTGTATAGAAAAAAAAGAACCTTGTGCATTGTTTATTAAATAGCTTTTAGAAATGGGGGAAATATTAACATGAGACACATTTTTTATAAAAATATCTTACCAGGGGCATGCGGGGGGGGGGGGGGGGTTAGCAGGGCCACGGGCCCCTCCATTAAGGATTTCCAAAATATTGATTTCTGTATATTGACAGAATATTGACTCAACGTATTTCCTCATAATGTGTAGTTATCGACGTGCATGTCCTCGGTTTGCACACGTTCCCCATAACGTGTAGTTAAAACTGACGTGTGTGACCCCTTAATATTTGAATCCAGCTGCAGTAGTACAATTAGTGGAAACACTGAACATTTTTTTAAATTATGCTAAACTGAAAACCTAAAAACTGTTAAAATACTAAAGGGAAAGCACCTGTGAAGCTGAATCAAGAATTTCAGAAGTTCCTGAAATGCAAGACAATTTATTTGTACACCACATTGAGCCTATTTTAACGCACAGGAATCGGACAATGCAATATCTTTTCCAGAACTCAAGAAGGTCTGTAAAGAACACAACCTGGGACTTCTGTATCCTGATGTATTTCACCTACTGGGGCTTTTGGCCACGCTACCTGTTACAGTTGCAACTGCAGTTTAATGTACCCCTCCCCCCCAAATATCTTATATTTTTGCTTTATATTTGCTCTTCAAATTGCTACTAATAATAAAAGAGAATGGCAACATTCCTTTCTTAATTCTGAAATGCAAGATACATCAAAGATTCATCAATGATCTGTTTGTAAAGGATCCAGTACCAGCGAGCAGCGATGCAGTATTGTAATGTGCCATTTTAATACTATTTTTGAACTGAAGACATTTAGGAGGTTGAAAAACATATCGTAAATAAATTAAACTGATTAGAAGGGACCACTACCAGAAAATGTTGATGCGGTTAATCTTTCATCTTGTTCTTGCTGATGAGCACGAGGGAGTCATGTTGAAAAATGCTTTTATGTTCCTTTGAACTCAGATCAATGTTACATCTTTGCACCTAAAACCCAAAACAGCTGTCTGCATTTTGTATTAATCAGTACACATGTGTATCCGCATACAAGTTGCGTTTCGACAAATTAGTCAACCCTTGCTCATGGAGATTCCTGCATAAGGGAACTCTCACTAGAACCTTCAAAAGACTTCCATGCTCAAGAATACTTAGAAATGCAACCTGCTATGAATGATTAATCAAGTAGATAGAGAGAAAGGCGACTCTTTTGTTATATTCTGATACTATTGGGAAAACATCATTCAAGTAACAATTTACTATGACAGAACCATAGCTAGACATATATTCAGTAGTAAAATCTTTAAAAGTGTCTTTTTTGTTTAAATGTAAACGTATTTATTTTAAATAAACAACGTAGGCTCTATGTATTATATTACTTACATGTTTGTAAATATTGGAAATTCATAGCCTCCGTCCTTTGTAGGTCCTTTGTGTGATGTACTAAACAGCTCTTTTTCATGAACAACTACCGTAATATCACCGCAAATTTACAAACAGCATAAATTACTGCTCATTATACAGGATAGATCAGAATTTGCATCTCATTATGAATAGATTTGCAATGGCAAGTCAAGATTTAGAACTTCCTTCGGGCAAAGATAAATGAGTGGTATAGTGAACAGAAAGAAGTAGTCGTACCAATAGTATATAGCTGCAGAACAAAGGCTCACACAGCGCAGCTCTTGCAGGGAGCTCACACAGGGTAGTGCTTCATTCACCCTCAACACCCCTACCACGCCACCATAAACAGGGTGTGGGAGGGGAAGAACACTGAACATAGTGATTACCTTGTGAGAATGAATTGATGATCACGGTCTATACTCCACGAACCTTAAGTTTAGGGTTAGGTTATTGTTATGAAACACGTCAAAGGTCAGTCTGAGCTGTGGCAGTCTGAGTGAGGACAGGTAGAGTGAGGACCTCTTCCAAATCTCTCCCAGCGACTACTAGAGACCTCATTCCAACTCTTAATATTAGCTGTATTTAAGTAACATTATAAAGGTGCTGTTGTTTTAATTAGGTGATCTACTGTTTGTGATTAGTACCAGGTGATTGTGGTTCAATTGAACAGAGGTTGATTTGTACAGCTTTTTGTAGTTGTGTGATCCCATTGAAATGCATTGAAACTATTGTATTGCTTAAGTATTGTCTTTAGTGCAGTTTAGTATAATAGACAGCTAGCCTATTTGTGCACCAACCAACTGAACAGCCTCTCTACCAAAGAGCCGGGAGTCTAGCTGTGGGAGCCCAGCGAGGACGGACCTGCGAGGAGAGGCTATTGGAGAAAATCTGAACCTAGCAGCACTCTGGAAGATGCCAACTACTAAACAGGTTTGTACCCTCCCCCCATCGCTCCTGCTCCCACTACTACTACTGCACCTATCTGTCTCTCCTGTCCTGCTATGATTTTCTCTCACATCCCTGTTATTCTGTCCTTTCAATCCCATCCTCTGTCCTCTCTCGGCCGCTGCTCACCTAACCCCTCTAACCTCATCCCTCTGACTCTCCCCCCTCCAACTCTTTCCCCTCCGTACTCTCTCTGGTGCCCTCTGGAACTGTCACTCTTCTGCTAACAAAGCTGATTTCATCTCTGCCTTTGCCTCCCACCTCTCTCTCGATTTCCTTTCTCTTACTGAAACCTGGCTCTCCTGATAACTCTGTAACTACTGCTGCCCTGTCCTCTCTATATGTCCTGTCCCATACTCCATGTCTCACTGGACTGGGAGGTGGGACTGGTCTTCTCCTCTCTCCCTCCTTACTCTCCTTAACACCTTTGAATTTCATGCTGTCCAACTAACCTCTCCCTGTCAACTCATACTAATCTTACTGTACCGTGCCCCTGGACCTCTCATTCACTTTCTCGATGAACTCGACTATCTCCTTTCCTCCCTCCCCTCTCTGTCTACCCCAACATGTTAGGTGATTTCAATATCCATCTCTCCAACCCCACCCACTCTGCCGGATTCCTTCCTCTCCTTCAACTTCTCTTTATCTCCATCCCCTCTTACCCACAAAGCTGGCTGTCAACTGGACCTCACCTTCTCCAGGGCCTGCCGTCCCACCACCCTCTCTGTCACCCCTCTGGACCTCTCTGATCACTATTTGTTCTCTGTCTCCCATCTCCCCCTAATCCACCTACTCCCACTGTCACCTCCCGATGTGTCCACCACTTTCTATCCCTCTCTGTCCTTGCCTCCATCCCTCTCTCACCTCCCTCCTACTGACTCCTTCTCCCAACTCTCTATAGACTCTGCTACTTCCACCCTCTTCTCCTCCCTTACCTCCTCCCTCGAATCCCTCTGTCCCCTCACCTCCCGACCTGCCTGCCCCTCCCCTCCCCAACCCTGGCTTGGAGCTTGTATGGGATGGAGGGGCTGGGCTGGACGAGAGGGGAGGGGTTGGGACCGTGCCAAATGGGCTCGAGGTCTAGTCGTTCTTGGTGACGATCCACGAACCACTCTTCTTTAATCTTCTAAGAACAAAGACGGGATCTGGAGATGAACGAGGGAGGAGATGAGAAGATATTATGAGAGTAGAGATGATTTGTGAGATAATCCCGGTTAGATAATACGGTTAGGAGGTGATTGTTGGGTCTTTGATAATAGAGATGGAGGAGGAGGGAGGAGACAAGGGAGACTGTTGACACGGAGACAGAAGCAACTCTTTAGAGATTTATAGGAGTTTGAGAAATTGTGGAGAGGGACGGGGGTGGTGGAGGGCGAGGTTGGGGTTGTAGTGGGGGAGCCAGTGAGGATGATAGAGTAAAGAAGAGGAGAGAGGAGAGTCTTGACTCCTGGAGAGGAGGTCCCGGTGTTTGTGTGGTATGGTGGGTGGGGGGGGCGCCGTAGGTGACTCTAAACAGTAGAAAAAAAAGATATTCTCAAACCTCCTCCCTCCTCTGTCTCCTCTGACAACTGTGCCTCTTTCTTCTTCTCTAAAATCTCTAATATCCTCAAACTCTTTAACACCTCTCCCTGCCCCCCACCACCTCCCGCTCCAACCCCAACACCCTCTGTCACTCCTACTATCTCACTTCTTCTCCTCTCTCCTCTCAGACTCTGACCTCTCCTCCAGGGCCACAAACACACCATGTGCACCCTGGACCCCCTCCCCACTCACCTCTTTCAAGCTGCTGCTCCTGATCTACTCCCCTTCATCTCCTCCCTTCTCAACACCTCTCAACTCTCTGGCCTCTTTCCTTCTGCCTTCAAACAAGTCTCTATCACCCCCCCCCCTCCCCCCCACGTATCACCCCCCCTCCTCGACTCCACCTCCCTCCAGAACTACCGTCCTGTCTACCTCTTACCCTCTCTGCTAGACTGGAAAGCTCTCTGTTTTCCAGTCTAACCACTCTCTGCTTGACCCTGTCCAATCTGTTTTCCACCATGCTCACTCCACTGAAACTGCTCTCCTGTCTGTCACTAACTCCCTAATCTCTGCCCTTGCTGCCTGTCTCTCCTCTGTCCTAATTCTCTTCGATCTCTCTGCTGCCTTTGACACTGTCAATCACTCTATTCTCCTATCCTCTCTCACTGACTTGGGAATCTCCTGCATCTGATCTTTTTTCCTCTCCTCATCTTCTCCCTCCTCTGATCTCTCTATCTCCATTCCTCTGAAATCTACCACACTCTCTCCCTCCTCCTCAGCCAAGAACCTCAGAGTAACCCTGGACCCCTGCCTCTCCTACTCCTAGAGCATCTCCATTCTAGGACGCACCTGCCATTTTTTCCTGAACAACATACAAAGAATCTGACCCTTCCTCACCAACTACTCCACACAACTCCTTGCCCAGTCCCTGGTACACTCCCGCCTAGACTAATGAAACTCCCTCCTGGCCAGCCTCCCTGCATCCGCCACCCATCCATTCCTGCTCATCCAGAACTCCGCTGTTCGTCTGGTGTTCTCCTACCTCACTTCTTCCATGCTACTCCACTGCTCCGCTCACTCCACTGGCTCCAGATCACCGCTTGCATCCAGTTCAAGACTCTTGTACTTGCCTACCGAAGCTACCTCCAGACCCTCATCTCTCCCTACACCTCCATCCGACCTCTCCGTTCCGCCTGCACTGGCTGTACCTCCTCTACGCTCTCCTGCCTCCAGAGACCGCTCCTTCTTCACCCTCGCCCTGCAGTCGTGGAACCACCATCTTATGGATGTCAGGACTGCCCAGTACTGTAATTCTTGATATGTATTTATTTTCTGTCTGCTAATAAATAAATAAATAAATAAATAATAAACTTAGTTTTAGTTCCTAAATTCATTACCCTTATGATGTGGTCTGGCTGTGGCGTATAATGATGACGTCTGTTACGAGTTGCGCACACAGCACTAACCTGTGTGAGCTGCCTGTGAGAACTACGCTGTGCAAGTCTGCGTTCTGCTGCAATACCCCTCTCAGCAGTAGAGAAATATAATAGGATCGAGGTGTGGCTTCTGCAGATTCTGACCTTGATGCAACTATGGCACCGGCCAAAAAGAAAAGGAAAAAACATTGCACAAACAAAAAATGTAACTGTTAATTACTTAAATTGAAAATATATATATATATATATATATATATATATATATATATATATATATATATATATATATATATATATATAATTTAACACTTCGCAGGGCCAAAAAACATTAAGAAAAGAAATAACTAACAAAATAAATTCACTGGGACACGTAAGCGACAGACACTTGACATAGAAAAACGGCATGACAAAAAAAAAAAAGCAGCAGAAAATAAAAAACAAACAGGACAAACTGCATGTGATGTGTTAAACACAGTGCAGACCCTGGATACAGCAAAAACAAACCAAAACATAGATCTAAAGGGTCACCAAAGACGGAAAGCATAAATAAAAATAAATAATTATTTTTTTCTTACAACATAACTTCTATTGATTTTCTTTTTTTTTTTTTTTTAATTCAAAACGAACTGTGCTACTGAATGTTTTATTCTAAAACAGACCTTGCCACCAAATTTTATTTTTTTAAAGACAGATTGTGACATTGGATTGGACTGAGCTAAAGAGTATTTTTTTATTTATTTTTTTTCTAAAAAAGAGAACAAGAGGTGTTAAAAGACTGAAACAGTAAGGAAAGAAATACTGTGTTAATTGCACTGTTTACACTGTTATTGATTTTTTGTGCAGTGAAGGTGCCGATTGAGTGTAGATGTAACTGTTCAAATGTTAAAGTTTTGAATGTTGAGATTTATCATTCTTAACTGAGGGGTTTATAAGCTGAGAGTATTGTGAAGTTTGGGGTATAACTCTGATTACTGATATTTGGTTAATTGGGTAGCTGTCATCTGACAGAAGGGGATCAAATTTAGAGTTCAAGCAAGACTTGTATATTTCTCCAGCTTCTCTCCTCAAGTAGAAATAATTGCTGTTGGTGAAAAAACAATAACACAAAGATCAAAGCAAAGTTTTACTTTTTATTTCATGCTGCAATAAAGAGTTTTTTGTTTACAGCTGTTGATATCTTTAAACTAAAAGTTATTTCCTATTATCACTGACGTGAAGGCTGTAACCAGGCCCCGTGATAGACAACCCCACGTTAGACATGAGTAAAATAACAGGCACAAACCGAAGTCGTAAATCAGGAAAAAATGATAATACATCAAGGTTAAGCATGAATCTTTGATATTATAATGAGATTTGTACATTTGCACATGAAAGAAGTTTGAAACGAACAGTCGTAATGAAACTACCGCAGCAACGATGAAACTAAGCTAAGTTAAAATGATCTTAATGCATAGCAGGTGAGTCTACAAAGCCACAAAAACCTATAAAAGTCAAGATTCGAAAGAAAAATCAACAAAAGATAGAGCCCCTTGTCTTTAAAAGACCTTTAAACATGCAAACGTTTCCTTAACGGTTTGAAAATCCATAAACTATAAACCCACATTGAGAACTTGATAAGTTTGAAAAACTTATCTACAATTTATTGCATTAGTTGTGTTGCATACTGATTGACACTCAGGTCCGTTATTAAACAACACAGCTTTATTTCACTGCAAAGATTGTCTGTATTTGTGTTTTTTATGCTGTTCAATTATATCTATACATGCCAATCTCTTAAGGAACTTAAGGAATTGCAACCTTCATAATTCAATCAGCTCTAGGAATTTGTCAAATACTCTGAGACTCGCCTGTGTGGAATATGGAGAATTATCGTTTTGTAAATCTAAAGCAGTTTTTTTTTTTTACTAAAATAGTTTTTGAGTCATTTTTGGTTGTTAGTTTACTTTTATCAGTTATGTACACGTTCTCAGAAAGTAAGACAATATTAAACTGTTTGCATAAAAACTGTACTGGTTTCATTTAAATCAAATATTCTCTATCAAAATACCAAGTCAGGGCACACAAAGATGCTCTTTCTGGACAAAGATATTAGCCTGGACTGGCAATTGTTAATGCACAAAATGGGCATTAGGAGATCCAGTTCACTCATAACATTTCTATTTGACCAGATGTTGCTGCTTCCATGTTCTTTTACCCTTCAAAGCAAAGCAGCTGTCCCCTCAGTCAGGGCCTGGCGACTGGAGGATTGACTGATCCATGACCTGTTGCAATAGTGGCCTGACAGAACCCAGGGAGATAGACGTGAATGGCCGTCGGCAGCTGGACTATGGACTGTTGGGGTGGTTTGGGGTTATTTTGGGGTTAGAATCAGGAAACAAATAAATTATCTGTTGTAGTGAAATAAAGAACCACATGGGTTTCCAGGAGATGGAGCTTCATACAGAGAGACTGCGAAAAGAAGCCCAGAAGTCATTAATGTGAAAGTGTATGTATGTGTAGCGGGCTGTACAAATGCTGAATAGAGTAGGTGTATTTTTGGTCATTGGTTTTGTTTGTTTCTAGGACAATTTCCCTTCCCATCTATGAATCTAGCAAGTAGCTGTATTCATTGCTCCTGTTGAGCAGGTGATGAAAACAGATTGGTAGAATGAGAGGCAGCAGCAATAAACCGAAAGTAGATTTGTTCTTGTGAAATTTCTAGGTATTGTGAACAAAGATCTGGAAGTAACTGACAAAATAGTCTAGTGAAGTACAGTTTGTTGTTTTAGTAAGATTAGAAAGCAGTGGGCTCCCGAGTGGCGCATCCGGTAAAGGCACTCCGTGTGGAGTGCAGGATGTGCCCTATAGCCTGGAGTTCACCGGTTGGAGTCCAGGCTATTCCACTGCCGATCATGGATGGGAGCTCCCAGGTAGTGCCGCACAATTAGCCGAGTACCACCCGAGTGGGGGAGGGCTTAGGTCTGCCTGGGTGTCCTCGGATCACCACGCACCAGCAACCCCTGTGGACTGGCCGGGCACCAGCGGGTCTGCCTGTAAGTTGTCCAGAGTTATATAGCAGCTCTGTAAGTGCATCTCTATCCTAACCTGAGACCTCGAGCTGAGATTGTCTCATTCTGTGGTGGTTTTATGACATGGACAAATAGACAAAGGGAGCACAGATAACATGACAGCAGCCAGTAGATACACTTGTACAGTATGCACAATAAAAGATAACCAGCATTTAAGTGTCTTCTCAGATATTAGAATCTGCATAACAACTACATCTAAAAGTACCAGTACCACACTGGTTTGAATGCAAGAGCATTAATTTAAAGTGCCACTTCAGTTCAAAAAGTGAGCAGGTCTGAAAAATGTAGACCAGCATTTCTGCTGCTAAAACAGCCTGCTGACAACTTTTGCAGTTCCCATGTATACCATTATTACTGATTTATGATACCTGGATTGGTTTTAGAGTCTATTTGCTTTACTGTTGCCTGAGCCAGTGTGAACATTTGCCTTGTGGATAGAAATCCCAGGAATGCCTAACGTATGCCAGCTGTTGGGGACAAGATACCTATGCCAATAGTGCCAGCTCTGCCCATTGTGTCATTTGTTCCAGCTCTTCCATCTGTACTGTTTGTACCAATTCTCCCATTTCTGCATCTGTAGCATCTATAGAAAACCTTCTAACAATGCCAGCTGTGTCATTCATGCCAACTATGCCAGATGTTCGATTTGTAAGCCCCAGGCCAAATCAATATAGTTCTGTGCTCATTATTTTAGGCTGGTGAATTACATACAAGCAATTTTCCTTCCACAATCAATACGTCAATGTGAGATTACACTGATATAAATGACACAGAACAGGACTACTTAAGTAAGAACTCAGTTGACAGAAGGAAGTCACTCAGCTTGTTCTTTTTTATGTATGACTACCTTTGAAACCTCAAGAACACAAACTGCCTAATAGTCAGAGCTGATTTTTCGATATTATTTTGTTTATTTAGGAGATGCCTTTATCCGAGACTAGGGTGTGTGAACTATGTATCAGCTGCTGTTACTTACAACAACATCTCACCCAAAAGATGGAGCCCAAGGAGGTTAAGTGACTTGGTCACGGTCACACAACGAGTCAGTTGGGATTTGAACCGGGGACCTCCTGATTTCAAACCTTTTTCCTTTAACCATTGGACCACACAGCCTCCTATTACTATACTGAAGGAGTAGTTAGTGACTCCAGCCTGGTTTTAATGTGGGGTTTTGTGGTTATTGGAGATGGTGTTGACCCCTCCCCAGATAACCAGATGTTTATTTTCCTTAATTGAGTCTCACTGTGCCACTTTCTTTTAGGAAAGTACTCTTGTGGCTCCTATTGCAGCACCAAAACTTGATGGGAAATCTAGGAAATGTTATTATTGCTGTATTTTTTAACAGACCCAAATATTACATCCAAAAATGCATTTAATGTTATAGAGTAGGAGAAGTAGCAAATATTTTATGGATGTTCTCTCATACAATTTTCCAAGATCTTTAAACATCATGTTGTGCAATAATCATGTTTATCGATTTTTTATTCTGTTACTGGTGAATAAGAAGCTGTGGCAGAGCACAGCTCTGCCCTTTAGAAATTGGCAGGGATGGGGTTAAATTCCCCTACCTGCCTGGCTTTATTGTGTTCAGGTGGCTGGGGTTGAATAGTTGATTAGCTTAATTAATGATCAATCAGCGCCCAGCCACCTGACATAAAAGGAGGCCTCTGCTTCCCATTGAGAGGAGGGAGCTGAGGAAGCAGGTTGGCGTTGGCGTTGGCGTTGGCGTTGGCGTTGGCGTTGGCGTTGGTTCCAGTGAAGACATCGCCCAGCCTGGAAATCTTTATTTTTTGTAAGTTTTTGTTATTTGTGTTTTAAATATCTTTATTTTGCCCTTGTGTACTTTTATTTTGTGTTGATTTATAATAAAATTAGTATTTTTTTTTTTGAACTACAGTCTGTCTCTGGGCCTCTATCCACTTGCCAGCCTGCCACAGAAGCCCTTTTTGTAAATCACAGTGAATTATGTAAATAGAACAATTTTGTTGAATTATAAAAAGCATTCTACATTCCTCTGTATTGTTTTAGCAACAGGAAATAAGTAATAGATCATTATTAAAACCTTCAATTATAAAACATCTGGAAAATGATATGGAAAACTCACTGCCTGCAGAAAAACTGTGTGGTTGAGCAAGTAACATAAACAAGCATTTGGTCTGCTTTTCCAAAGTGTCAAAGGGGTTGTTAGCAAGACTGGTTTTGAGTAACATTTTTGCCATTTTTTTCAAAGTAATTTAAGCAATAATAGTCAACACTTTTTTTTTTTTTTACCAGAATTACCAGAGATTATGGTCATGCTTTATAACCAGGAAACAATTAAGCGATAGTGCCCGTCAATGGTAGTTGAACACAATGAGAGTTTGCATCTTGAAAATGAGGACACTAACAAAAGTCAAGGTCAACTACAACACGGTAGAGCTTTCATTTAGAGCATTAATATATTTTATTTCAGGGTGGGCAACCTTGGCTCTTCTATTCTTAGACTATGTCTTCAAACTCGACCCCTACTTTTTCCATTCCCTCTCCCACCAGAAAAGCTAAACATTGTTCAAGAACTTCAAATTTCCAGTCTGTAATGCAGTTTGCTAACTTTAGTTTGACCTCCCACTGAAGCTGCTTTGTTTTATGAAAATGAAGCCTCTGTAATTAACAGTGGTGTTTAATTAGTGTTATCATAAAAATCTAATTTACTCTCCAGTCTGCGTTATATCTTTTAGATCAGAGACAGGAATAACTGACAGAATCTGATACAGGAGTCAAGCAACGCTATTGGTAGCCATGGATACATTAACTACATCACAGGAGGAAATGCAATAGTTCCAGCATCTTTGACAAGAAGCAGAGCTTTTCAAAGCAGTTTCCCAGGTCATGTGAAAAAAATAAATACAACTCTTAATTTGAGCAAGGGCACTCAGAACTATAGCACTCATAAAAAACAAATGGAAAGTAAATATTTAACCCAGACCATTCTTGAATTATTGAAAATATGTGTTTTACGCTTTGACACAGAGAGAACAGTAAAGCATTTTCTTTATCCTGGGCATTGAGACCCCCCCTGCAAGATTGTCAGAAAAGTATACTACTGGTATGAGTTGGTGAGCCAATAGGGTCTTGCCACAGGGGGTTGTGACAGGTGTGGGTATTCACTGCAGTCAGTAGCCAGATATAGAAATTGTAATTTACATGCTACACAGGTGTGCAGGTTCACAATGAAGAATACAAAACAGAACAGGGCACCACCTGACCATACCAACAATGGTAGGGCCCCAGGCACATATACACAAACAAGTGTGTAAACAAGGTGCAGAAGCAAACAGCAACAAAATAATGTTGACTGGTGGCATGTCTCCCTTGGAGCATGTGAGCTGTTCCTGCAGTGGCAAAGCCTGCCCCTGTCATGCTAGTATCTTTCATACCATCTTTCGAGCCACACACGATTAACAGGGACTTACTTTGTTGTTTCACCAAAGGTTGCCTTTGGTTGCTTTCCAATCAGTTGTTTCTCTCTCTCTCTCTGTCTTTACCATTTCGGCTGAAGACTGAAGAACCCGGGTGTGTAGCGCAGCCTCCTTTTCAATGGGCTCTCCTCGGGGCCTGCCCCCCAGTCAGTCAAGCATTCCCAGTCAGCCAAACCCTGGCCAAGTCTCCCTGTTCGATTAGTTGACTGATGGCACGTCTCCCTTGGAGCGTCCAAGCTGTTCCTGCAGTGGAAGCCAGGAAACCTGTAGTGAAATGACACTCAGAACCAGAGTTGTCTACCCTTGTTTTAGATGGTCCTTTGAAGGCGTAATGTACATAATCACAGCAATACTCTGTGTAGCCAGCAGAAATAAATAAATAAATAAATAAAATAATAATAATAGAACATTTTTAAAAATCTTATTCCAGTTATAGCTGAAGCCAAACACAATCTGGGTCTCTAGATATGAAATCAACAGCTTTCATCCTCCTCTGGGACAATGGTCCCCGCAGAGAGTATACTGTACATATTTATAGAAATAATAAAAAACAGGCTTACATGTCCAAAAATGGAAGTAGTCTGTTAACATTCTGATAACTTTTTACATTTTCACTTGAGAGAGGCCATTTTGAAAAGAGCTTTGGAACAGAGTTATAAGTGTAAAAAAGTATGTTAACAATAAAAAGAAAAATTTAATGTTTTTTTAAACAGTTGCAGTAACACGTGGGGATGTATAATGTTTGTAGTAAGGTGTTGGGTAAAGTCCTGGATGGCTTGTACGTTACGGAGCCAATTCTGCAAAGTCCTTATCCTTTATGAAATATGTATGTGGTTATGGGTTACAAGGAAATGTAGTCCACATGGTTATAAAATGGTGGACATTAATAAAAAAAAAAAACTACATTGCCTAGGATGCACTGGGCTGCAAGACAGGTGCTGCTCAACAATCAGGAGATAATGTTGAGCACCTGCAGCTTGTTATCTGTGTGAATATACAAGGCAGTCTCTAGCCTCACGTGGGTTGGGGAGTTTGAGGAGCGAGACCTGTAAGGGTTGTGTTTCGGTGAATTGTGAGTGAAATAGTTTCTGCCTGACAACGAATAAAGGATTATTAGCTTCTGCTTGTATGAAAACCACCTTAAGAATTTAACTGTTGAACACAACTCTCCCCTGCAACGTTGTGTGGAAGGTCCCAAAGGTGACGAAGCTACCCCACTTTGACACACGCTATATTTTATGGAACCCCACTGCTTACTCTTTAAGACTCAGGGATAACTTCATAAAACTTTAACATGGTACATTTGCACAGGCAACGTGCAGCTCTTAATTGCTTATAATATGCATTTGCACAGCCCAGAAACTTGAGAAATGCCTTAATAACCCACAATAGGCCATGTTTTATGATTTTGTTGTAGTATAGTGTGCAAGATATGTTTGTATTTGGACTAGTTTAAGTTGTGATCATATAATACCTTATTTGAATTCAGAATTATGTAGGACCAACCTCTATTGAAATAATCAGACTGGACACCGCTTCTAGTGAATACAAAGGAACAGATTTATTGGAAATGAACTAAATACAGGAAAAAGTAAAGGTGCAACAACTAAACTAAATTAATACAGAAATTAAGAATTAACTAAACTAAACAGTACAGAAAGGAAAATATAAATAACGACACCCCACTCCTGATAGCGGAGTAGCAATCCAAAGCAATCTATGGCAGATTCCTTTAAAGGTTACAACCACTTTCCTGATAGTTACTGTAGACCAAAGGTGCGCTACCAAACTTTTATCACAGGCTGCATATCTAGAAAACTAGCTTAACCTAATGTGTATAGCGGGCCACACATTATTAAAGAATAACCCGAGCTTAACCATTAGCTGCAACATACATAGGTGTGTGTGTATTGCCTATATACATACATACATACATACATATATATATATATATATATATATATATATATATATATATATATATATATATATATATATATATATATATATATATATATATGCAATTTCCCTTAGGATTACTGTTCATTTTATTTCATACTGCACAATACACATCACAAACAAAAATGTACAAAACAATTAAACAAAGCATTACTATCATACTGTTATACCGTTGGCTTCAGTGGTGACGTCAGACCAGAACAAAACACACAGCACTGCGAGTGATATGGTAAATGCGCTTGCTTGCGCCGGTTTATTGTAAAATAAAAAGGGTGAACAAAATCAAACAAAATACAGGACACGGCACTTGTAGCCAAAACAAAGAGATGAAACAAAACAGACTAACACTAAACAAACAGTGGACTAACAGACAAACAAACACGGTGAACTAAAACAGTTATTTTCTTTAGTTTTTAATTCTCTCCTCTCCACACATGTTCTCCACTCACCGAACACCCAACCCTGAGTGAATGAAACATGCATGCTTTTATGCAGCTGTACCGAGACTCGATTGCTAATCAATCATTCAATTGGAATCGCGGTACAACTGCACGTGAATTAAATTAGTGTACTCCTGTGACCACACACTATATACTTTTTAATCTGCACGTGGAGTGATGTGCAATCCTCGTGCCTAAATACAAGTATATTTGAAATCACTTGTGTTACCCATTTATATCCTGTGTACCAATGACTATACATACCAACATTAACACACTACATACAACATAAGACACAAATAAATAGCACAGGGGCGGGGCACAATAATACAAAACAAATTAAATATCTACTTGCTGAAGTGGTTTTTATTTTAGCAGATGAGTTGTTCAGTTGTAGCAGGCAGCAATGTAGCAAAAGTAACAGGGCAATGACGTCACTTCCCTAGCAACAAGCCTCCTATGTTGGGAATGAGTTCTTTCAATGCAGCAGGTTTGTGTATTTAAGAAAGGAGAGGACTACTCATAAAATTTGTTGGAGACAAGCTGATGAGAAGCAATTACCCTCTGCAGTATGAATTAAAATGGTGTGATGCTTTTTATGCGAAAAATTAGACAAAGCAAGTCAACAAAGTTAAAAAATTATTTATGATATATTCATAAGGGAAATGGAATTAATACGCTGGGCAGCAGTCAGACGATAAATGGACCGCGAGTTGCGTGTCCCTTCTTTAGATGAAGGTTAGTCTTAAAAGGGTTATCGTTAGTAACACAGGTATTTACTTTTGTTAATATTTGATAATCAAAGCATCGTTAAATCAGTCTCATATAGATGTTTTAGTTGTGTCAAGACAACCTTATGAGAATGATTTAATATCAAGACAGCTTATTCAGATTCTAGCTTTAAATGCAGAATGACAATTGCCTGTTAAACCTTTTATTAACTTTTATGCCATCCAAGGAGCAGAGAAATGACTACAACAAAAAACAAAAGTGGGACCTGCCTTTCTGAAATGTATTCATTTTCATGCTGCATGTAGTACCAGTTGCATTGTGATCAAGGCCATTTATTATCAGTTTTAACTTTTTTCTACCAGCAAAATTGTGGTTTTTACCAATGATATTGGTAACATTTTATCATTTTCCACCCAAAATGTTTTATCAAGAATGTCCACAAGCACTCTGCATATAGTCAGTGCAACACAAACAAAACCAGACCAGAGCAATGCAGAGTCAGAGCTAAGGTACTTTGCAGCACTTTCATTCTAAGAATAGAAATCAAGCCCAAAGCATGCACCCACTGTAGTGCACAGGGCAATATTAAACTGGAAACATGTGTGTTATCCATCTTTGAAGGTTTCTGTAATTTGGGTTATTGTAGCATGTATATTTCTTCCAGTCATGCAATCCTGTAGACCAGTCCTTGACCTCAAAGCCTGCTCAAAGACATTTACTCTTGATCTTGGCTTTGGGAGTCTTGGACGTCCTTGATCCAAGGACTTCTTGGACAGGGTGTTTCAAACTGTTCACATGTAATTCTCATATTGACAACTATTATAAAATGTATAAACTGTGATTGCTATTATTCATTTTAAAAATGTGAGGTTATGTAGATGCCATTGTAAGTTTTGTTTTTAAGTGTTTAGTAGCATTTCTCCCCAGACGACCAAGGATACAGAGTCAGTATAGTTAATTTAGTTTATTTTGTTGTTTCTGCAAAAAACAGTTCTCATGTGCTTGTTTTCTATTACCAGCTTTGACACCAAAATTAACCTTCAGGATTCAGACCTTGACACTGCCCTTAACCTCCAAGGCTCTCAGCCTCAATCTTTAGGCTTTGGCCTCGACCTTTCCTTTGGTTTCATAGGTCTTGGCCTTGGATCCAAGACTGGTTGCTAGTCACAATACATTGCAGATTACATGGTATGTCACACGACCACATACATATGCAAACATTGCAAACTACAGGATTTTCTCATTGTACTTACATTTTTTCTCTAGTCAAATTACTATCAACCTCTATCTTGTTTTTTCACTGTACTCCACAGAGATGAGAGTCTGCTGGAGTTAACAAAAGGGGGAGAATCAAATTAAAGTTAAATAACTTGAAGGTAAAAGTTGGTATGTAATGTACAGACCTTTTACACATTTACAGTGTAATGTACTCAAATAATAAGGCATTTCTGGAGATTCACCAAGAAATTCAGGCCAGACCATTTCATTTTTCTTCCACAGCGGGTTTCATTACAGTGGACACTCAATGTGCCATCTCCTTTGGTGAAACACATTTTATTCTGATCGTTGTTTTTAACAGCAACTTGTAACACATAACGTAATACCGATCCACAAAAAGGGAAACAAAATTGAACCAGGTAACTACAGACCAGTAAGACTGACTTCTATTATATGCAAACTTATGGAAACTATAATAAGATCCAAAATGGAAAATTACCTATATGGTAACAGGGTCCTGGGAGACAGTCAACATGGTTTTAGGAAAGGGAGATCGTGCCTAACTAACTTGCTTGATTTTTTTGAGGATGCAACATCGATAATGGATAATTGCAAAGCATATGACACGGTTTATTTGGATTTCCAGAAAGCTTTTGACAAAGTCCTGCACAAAAGATTAATTCTCAAACTGAACGCAGTTGGAATTCAAGGAAACACATGTACATGGATTAGGGAGTGGTTAACATGTAGAAAACAGAAAGTACTGATTAGAGGAAAAACCTCAGAATGGAGTGTGGTAACCAGCGGTGTACCACAGGGATCAGTATTAGGTCCTCTGCTATTCCTAATCTACATTAATGATTTAGATTCTGGTATAGTAAGCAAACTTGTTAAATTTGCAGATGACACAAAAGTAGGAGGAGTGGCAAACATTGTTGTAGCAGCAAAGATCATTCAAAATGATCTAGACAAGATTCAGAACTGGGCAGACACATGGCAAATGACATTTAATAGAGAAAAGTGTAAGGTACTGCACGCAGGAAATAAAAATGTACATTATAAATATCACATGGGAGATACTGAAATTGGAGAAGGAATCTATGAAAAAGACCTAGGAGTTTTTGTTGACTCAGAAATGTCTTCTTCTAGACAATGTGGGGAAGCTATAAAAAAGGCTAACAAGATGCTCGGATACATTGTGAACAGTGTTGAATTTAAATCAAGGGAAATAATGTTAAAACTGTACAATGCACTAGTAAGACCTCATGTGTGCAGTTCTGGTCACCTCGCTATAAAAATGATATTGCTGCTCTAGAAAGAGTGCAAAGAAGAGCGACCAGAATTATTCCGGGCTTAAAAGGCATGTCATATGCAGACAGGCTAAAAGAATTGAATCTGTTCAGTCTTGAACAAAGAAGATTATGTGGCGACCTAATTCAAGCATTCAAAATTCTAAAAGGTATTCACAGTGTCGACCCAAGGGACTTTTTCAGCCTGAAAAAAGAAACAAGGATCAGGGGTCACAAATGGAGATCAGACAAAGGGGCATTCAGAACAGAAAATAGGAGGCACTTTTTTACACAGAGAATTGTGAGGGTCTGGAATCAACTCCCCAGTAATGTTATTGAAGCTGACACCCTGGGATCCTTCAAGAAGCTGCTTGATGAGATTCTGGGATCAATAAGCTACTAACAACCAAACGAGCAAGATGGGCCGAATGGCCTCCTCTCGTTTGTAAACTTTCTTATGTTCTTATAAATCCAGCAAGAAAACAAGTTATAACTTCACCTAATTAGAGAAGAAAAATGTATACAATTTACAGTAACGGATACTTATTTTTAATAACATGAAATACTACTTTCTTCAGTATACAGCTGTCAGATAAAGAACCAGCACAAATACAGAACCAGACTTTGGCCCGGGTTGACTTGGAGACGAGATGACTTGGGTTGGTGGGTTTTGGGGCAGGTTACCTGAACCAAAGCTGTAGTCATGCGTCCAAAGAAACTCAAAAATCCATCGACACCATAAATAATCTTATCTGGTTCCATTATCAAACTGGGGCTGTGGGGCAGAGAGCAAATGAATCCTAGTCAACAATCTCCTTCCTGACCTGTGAGGGCTCTGTAAAACAGGAACAGTGTGCTCCAGGCTGGATGGTTTGGCAGTTCATTCCAGGGTCAGTTGGAAGGCGGTGTTCCAGAAAGGGGGCGGAGTCACAATACCAGAAGTCATTGCTTTAATGCAGTAGGCGATTTTTGTCAGTCATGGATTGGAGGATACGTGATTGCACTCGCTACCGAAGGGGACGTGACTGAAGGTATATCAGGGGATGAGGCAAAGCAATCTGGTCCTTTGTTATGGTTACGGAAAGACATGTAAAGGAGTGAAAAAGTACCATAAGTGTTTAGTATTTTCTTGACTGTCTGTTTAACTGTTGGTATTTGTTATTCTAAATGGCTAAATTTCTGTGACCTGTCGCGTTAAGCCAGCATCAAACCCAGACTGCACTGCACTACTGTTTATGTCACCGATTATTGTGTTAAATCACCACTTGCACTAGGAGTACTCACTATTGGACTTGTGATTGTGTGTGTATAAAGTGTGTGTCATTATTAGTGTTATTATTTAGTTACTGAACCCTGTAGTTTACCTGCGTGTGGCAAACGTGCAGGTGAGTGCAGTGCAGAGCGGATTAATGACACAGACAAATGATTTACAGGTGCAAGGGTGTTTATTAAATGACTGTAATATCCAGACCCTTATAGCAAACCTGCAAACAATAATAGTGTTGGAAGTGGTACAGCGGTGTGTATCTCTTCTGATTATAATCCCACGGGTTTGACCCGTAACCCAAAGTCCGATTCTTTCACCCACACAAAACACAGACATGATTCCGACAGTGCGTGATTTTAGTGCTAAAGGTGCCAAAGACAGTTCCTGTAGTGGAAAGGTGAGTGGTGTTGTCCGGGTTTTACTCTGGCCTGCGGCTGCAGCTCCAGATCGTGCTCAGTATTCTTGGTGAGAAAAGACACAAGACAAACAGTGTTATTACACAGACGAAGCAGAACACTCATGGTTTTTGGTACAAAAAATATGGGCTCCTTCTAGGTTGTTTGGATTAACCATATGCAAAGGAACAGATCTCTGAACCTACGCCCCCCTATTTATACCCTCGCCCATGACCCCTAGGTTAACAAGCGCATCCGCTCCTCCAATCCTCAGATGCCCCGTCGTCTACCGTCCGGGTCAGTGACCTTGGGTGCTATAGTTCCATCCCTTTCCTAAATGGCCGACTTCCACATACCCTACGGAATAAATTGCCATGCCATTTGCTTAAGGTTACTCTGTTCCTTCTTTCTAGTGCCCTCACAGGTCAAGAAGGAGATCTAACATCAAGTGTCATTCGATCTCTGTCACACTGCGCTATACACATTGCTGTGTATGGCCAGTTATTATTATTTAAAGTGGCGAGTACGCAACCCAGCCAAATAAAAGAGCCGCTTTACACCATGAACTGTCTTGTGTCTGTTACTCCTGAGCACTGATCACAGATCACCTCTACACCTGCGCACTGCAAACCACTTTGCCACAGGCTATTATCGGTTCTAACTGCAATCAAATGTATAACGATGATCTCTTATATGTATCAAGTTTTTGTAAAACTTTGAAAACAATAGTGTGATCTTGATCTGCTTTTAGCGAAAAGTCATTAGGCAAGATAACAGGGAATTGTCACCAGTAGTTCACAAACTAATTCACGAGGCGTGAGCTGGGGGTAGAGATAGGGATAGAGATAGGGCAGAAGAAGCAGAAGGGGGAGGTTAGTAAGACAGAGTGCCGGCTAGAAAGGACCAGACCTAGGATAGAAGAGCAGGCGAAGCCCACTCTAGTAGCAGACCAGCGAAGCTGGACATGGAAGCTAGGACAGAAAGTGGTCACTGACTGAGGGCGGTGATGCCGACACGAGCGCAGGGGTGAAGGACCCAGCAACCGAAGACAGGATACAGAAAGTGGTCACTGACTGAGGGCGGCGATGTCGACACGAGCTCAGGGCCAAAGGCCTAGCAACCGGAAACAGGATACAAAAGTGGTCACTGACTGAGGACGGTGATGCCGACACGCTCAGGGCCGACGGACCTAGCAACCGAAAACATATATGTGGGTTATGACTTGAGGAGCTGCCCCTCAGAGGAAGATGGTCCCGGAAGACTGGGACACGAAAGGAGCTAGAGAGGGAGAGGTACCCAGCATCTAAGACTTCTGTAAAGGGGCGCTCGTTAGACCCCCAGTTGGCTGAGACTTCATGCTGCCTGGGATCTGAGATAAGAACAAGGCATAGAGGTTAGTATGGGACTCGAGCATGAGTAGCCACGTCCCGAACTGAGACAGAGTATAGAACGCCTTGAGTGAGGCAAGATAAGCGCAGGAGCTGCGAAAGAACAGAGTGTGGCCGGGGGTCCGCTCTGACTCACACGGTGAGAACCCCCCTGAAGATCAAGGGTTAGCTGAAGCCATGCCCTGAGGTCGGGGAAGTGAGATCACTTGCCCCCCAAAGAATGGACCCTCGGCACTCCACCAAATCACCCACACCATGAGACAAACAAAAGAGCACATCCCAACGCATAACATAAACAAAAGACTAGAAGGACAAACGGGACAAACAGGATAATGGTTAGTAAATTAGTAGGATATGACTATGTGTATACCTGCTGCTCAGTGGAGAGGAAAAAACCCCTTGAAGCTAATTAGGGGAAAACCTCTAGTGGCTCCGGCAGACAGGTAGCCCCCACTTCAGGCATACTAGCAATTTTGGAATGGGCTGCAACTATGTCGGAGGGAGATGAATGAACATAAGAATCCACTGCAGAAGAGGACCAGCGCCCCATGGTCTTGATCAGGCTCTGATTGATGCTGGCCCTTGCAGCGGAGGTGGCTGCACCGATACGGAAGGAATGGGGTGAATATAGTTGAGGAGGGAGGCCTGTCCTGAGAGGAGTCCTGGAGAGGAGGGTGGAGAGGTGGGTTGAGAACCAGTGACGAGTGACGATAGATCGGGAAGAATTGATGAATAGAGGGTCCGGGGGGGGGGGCAGGGTTTCCTGCATGAGATATATTTTGACATTGCTGAAAGGGCAGAGAGCAGTCTTGGTCCTTGAAAGCTGAATGAACTGACCCCATCGGAGTTGGTCTGTCTTGGAAGTGCGCAGCCGAATAAGAAAATAGGAGTTGGAAATAGAAGAGAGGTTGCATAAACGAATATCCACCGAGGGGAAGAAAGAAGCTGATGGAACTGTGAATTCGGAGCTTCTGAGAAAGCCAGGAAGGCTGTGAGGCAGATGATCTCCATGAGTAGATTCTTGTAGGGGGAGAAGCAGCCTTTCCGAAGAGTAGAGATGATTCTAGCATTTTTAGAAGGAGCAGCAACTATATCAGGGAAGGATGAATGAATGTATGAATCCACTGCAGAGGAGGACCAGTTCCCCCACATTCGTGATCAGGCTGGGGGGGAAAGGGGAGAGTCGAGGGGGGGGCCTGCTCTGGAGGAAAGGGTGGAGAGGAGGGAGGCCTGCAAGGAGGCGAGGAGGGAGGCCTGCTCTAGAAGAGAGGGTGGAGTTGAGGAAGGAGGCCTACTCACGAGGCGAGGGTGGACAGGAAGGAGGCCTGCTTGGGGGGCAGGGGCGGAGGAATGGAGGGAGGTCTGCTCGAGATGAGGAGAGTGATGATAGGAGTGAGAGGAATCAATAAACAGTTGGTCTGAGGGAGGAGTGGGGGGGGGGGGGGGGTTCCTGCTGTGGAGATACCTTGAAAAGGGAGATAGGGAACTTGATACTTGATGTGTGAGTGGACTGACTGCGCTGAATTGATCCGTCCTGAGGTACCAAGTGATGGAGTAAGCATGGAAGGTGGCCGAGAGGCAGCTGAAAAGTGGCTTTTCAGAAGGGTGGAAATTAGAAAATGGAGACTATATTTTGATATAGACAGACGGGAAGGTGAGGCAGGGGGAAAGCTCTTAAGAATCCCACAGAGGGTCAGACAGAATGCTGAATATGGAGAGACTGGAGGGTGTTGGAGAGAATCCCTAGCACGGACCATGACAGCCAGGTTTTGATTGAAGGGCTATGATTATTCGAATCTGGGTGCAGGGGATTGAAGACGCTGAGCAGGCTGTAGAGTAGGAGCTTGAACAAGGTGGAGGGCTGCAGACATGTAATGCTGAGCAGATTGAAGGGGGTTACGGAGAGTAGGTTTCAGTTAAATAGCATCTGGAGAAGCTGAGGATTCTGGATGGGGGTTGCGGAATCAAATGGGACCAACTGACTGAACTTGGATACCGAAAGTAGAGGCAGAAGAAGAGCTGGAACTGAGGGCTGAGGTGGCAGCTGGACTGAACGAACATGAATCAGCTACTGGAGAAGCACGGCTCCTTTGTGCCCCATGTTCTAGAAATGAGGGCAAAGATGAGATCCCACCTTTCTATGTGTTAGTTAATACAGGATCGATCAACGGTTTGCTACTCTCATGTTTGCTTGAAATGGAAAAGGTAAACTCACATTCAGAGATTTGGGTTTCGCAACACCAGTTTTTCTCTTAATAGTGGAAATCCTCAACTCATAATCAAGACAGATTTCCAGTCTCGTACCACATCTCAAACCAAGTATTAATGCTGTAACATTTGGGAGGAATAGGATAGCTGAAGAAGTGCCCCGTATTGATTAGATGGAGATTAGCGTTAGCCTTGATTGTGGGAATACTGCCACGATCTACGTATTGGAGGAAGGCTGGAGCATTGTTGGCTCTGGAGAAGTGCAGCTGCAGACTTCAACAGTAAACTGGAGCGACTTTGCAGCTGCGGTAGTGAACAGATCTGAAGAGGGAGTGGAGATCAGCTGTAGCGAGGAGCAATTAACAGTAGAGGGCGGGATCTGCTGAACAGAGCAGAGGTCTGAGGAAGAAAACAATGGAGTGCTGTCAGTAGTGTGCAGAGGCCCAGCTATGAGAACAGAGATTTGCTGAAGCAGAGATCTGGAATAGAGACGGAGGACTACCATCGGTAGAGTGCGGTGGTCTGCTGCAGAGAGTAGGGTTCTGCTGAATGCAGTAGATATTGGTCTTTCGGTGTTAAGGCCGATTTAGATGGAGCCAGAGATGGGGCTGCTTTTGGGCAGAGATGAAGATTGCAGAGATCTGAGACAGCTGCAGAACCAGAGAGGATGAAGAATATGTTGCTCCGAGGTGTCTGCAAAACCTATTGATTGGTCAGAAGCAGTTTATTGTCTATTGGGGGTAGGAAGACATTGACTGAAACACTGATAAGTCGTAGAACATGGTTCCATGACTGACTAGCGGCTCGAATTGATGAAATGATGACTTTTGATGAAGCTGGTCGGACTGGAGGAGCAGTGCCAGATGAGAAAACACTGGGAACAGGAATAAGTCACAGGAATGGATGCGTGATGCAGGAAAGCAGGACGTTACTATAATGGTAGATACTGAGCATCTCAAACAGCTGAGTAAGGTTGCTTCATGACCAGGTCCTTGAAGGGGGGAACTGTTGAAATTGGAGAATGTCAGTTGCTATAAAAGGTTGAGGAGGAAGTCTCCTGTAAATCCCTTGGAATGACAAAAAACTGCGGGATGTGTAGAAAAGCTGGAGCGTGTGAGCTTCACAGTGATAGCAAACCAGCTTAGAGACTGTGTAAAATTTGTGGTGTTACACTGCCATCTAGCGGTTATGATTAGAATTAACCATTGGCTTGAGTGAAGCCTAGAATACTTGGTTATTGTGATTAAAATCCTTGTCGGTGTAGAAAAACAATTGCGTACTCTTTTAGATTTTAATATCTTCGTTACATGTTTTAGGACAGTCAGTCATGTATATGAATACGTTAACGCAGTATTTAGATGTCACAATTCGGCGAGTTGAGCGAGCCCTCGCAGGTTGTAAAAGCCCAGCAGCAAGCAAGCCAGAAAATTACAGTACTGAGGTACGGAGCTCGCAGTGCAGATTAAGCTGCCTGGTTACCATGGTTACTTGCCACTCCCCGCAGTCATGCAATGAGGGCATTGCCGTGGTAGCCACGAACTGAGAAGCGCTGGTGGAAAAGTTGCAAAACAGCAGTGTTGTTGAATCTTGTTGTGACAAGTCGAAAGCACAAGCCACCACACGGCGAAACGGAACACAAAACTGAATGGACACGTCCCTAAAACGTTGAACGTAGCCAATAGAAGTTCAGGGCAGGATCCTATGAAGGAACGGTAATTTTGCTGGCTCTGGGAGCGGAGGAGGGGCGCTTGATTGCAAGTGAAGAGTAAAGGAATGTTCAGCTGACAGATCTTTATGGTGGATTAAATAGAGGAGCAATGGCAAGGCAAACGCTGACGACGGGAATGTCGATGTCTGTTGTATGAGAAATGAAGCTGCGGTTTGAACGTTGCTGTTGCTGGGCTGGAGGCTGGAAAGAGCAGGAAAGACTAACACTGGAGCTCCTGCAGCCGAATGGAGAAGCTGAATGATGAGAAACAGCACCGGAGCAGGTAGAAAAATATTTGATAATATCTTGGTAGCACTGCGCAGAGAATTGACCTCCAGTGAAAGGCAACGAAGTGTAGATTAGAGGAGAAATACGAAAAGACGGCGTCTGAGCGTGTGCTACAAAAAAAAAAAAAACGAAACGCTAGACAGCAAAGGTATAAGTGATCAGGGCTTAAATAGTAAATAGGAACTAATTGACAGGAAATTGGAAACCACCTTGCTGCACGCCTTCCGAACTTACGCAAGCTAACATTTAAAATTAGATATTGTTCATATAAAAAATATAAATGTCTGTATTAAAAGTGTGCAAATCAGAAGTAGAAGGGGCCAAACATTTTTCAACACTAACACTACATATCCAAAGTCTATATATTTAATAATGTATACAATTTGGAAGATTTTATTTAGAATTGTAAATTAATAAACATTTTAAGCTGCATGTGAAAACTACTAGTAGTTTTTGGATAGACTATTAGCTAATACTGTGTTGAGACTATCAAACATGGTACACTTTGTTGTGTAAAAAAATAAATAACTCTCAACTCCGCCTCTGGTGTATCTTTTCAATGGCAATGTCCACAATATAAAAAATAAAGATGTACTTTCTTTTGCATGTTCCAATAAAATTAATTTACTCAGCTTAACTTAGTGTGTAGGTCAAAGTTATAAATGGGACTATTTTATTGGAGTAAGGGTATTTAATAAAAAAAAAACTAATATTTTTTTTACCCTTAACCGAATAATTTTTTACCCTGAACATGATTTATGCTTTTTTTCTTCAAATCCACTGTCTGATCTAGATTAAAAATGCAAGAAGGCCCTTCAGGCCATCCGTACATGTTGAATATACAGACTTCTCGAGGGTTGGGGGTACTTCACTTCGTCTCATGCCTCACAACGCCCCGAGGCGTCTGTATATTCGAAGTATACGGACGGCTTGTCCATATGTACTGTTGGACCTGTATGCCATAGCAATGTTGTAATTCCTTAACTCAGAAACTAAAATTGCTATTTTAATATAACAGTGGTTGAGCTGGTTATCTTGATAATTCCCATATCTTCTTGTATATAGTTTGAGCTAATAATATTAGGTTGTATACTTTTGTATTTGAACGGCATCACTGTAATAAATATGAGAGACCGTTATCTCTGCACCACATGGTAGTTGACACACACACACACACACACACACACACACACACACACACACACACGTCCATTGTGCAATAGATTTATTTTATTTTTTATTTTACTTTTAATTCCCTATTAATATTCCATATTAATATTACCCATAGAAGCACGATGGCGAAGGTAAGATGATAGTGAGATAATGTTTTCATAAAAATGTTATATAAATACAGTGTTTGAAATGATAGGCAGTTAGCTTTATAAGTAGTATACGGGTGTCTTCTTTTAGTTTGTTACTTTGGTACTTTTTATTTAGAAATATTTTTGTTTGGCAGCATTTAAGAAAGTTTGCAAAGTTTGATCCCAAACACTGAAATCAGTAATGTTATATGATGGCATTTGGAATGGGTGTTTTTTCAGAAACATGTTTGCATATGTCCCTCTTGTATCTATAAGTAAAGTTGTTTGTGTTTTAAAAAATTGAACTATTACATTAGTCAATATGTACTATTATGTACCAGCGATCCATGCCCCAATTTTGATGTTCAGCAATTACTTCTAACAGTGTTTCCATCCTGATTAAAATTACACCCTATTTGTTTCTTCGTAGTTGGCTATTCTTGAGACTGGAAAAGCAGCAGAATTAAGTTGGTGCACGGCTTGCTGTAATTTATTCCACTGTCCCTTCTGCACAAGGAATATCTTTAAACCCAACTCCTAGAAACATGTTCAAAATCAAATGGAGAGACATTATCAGAAGGCTGTACGATTCAAAGGTATTTTTAAAAATAGATACAAATATATTGTAGCTAATTCAGATACCTTTCCATGAAATCAATGATATTTATTCAACATTGAATTGCTAATGCAGGGATTGCTTGTGTTAGGTGTTTGTGTAGAAACGGCAGTATACCAATATTTAAGAAAAATTTCATTCCATTGTTAATGTTATTTTTAATAATACATAATGGCAGACAAATTCTATGGGATTGAGGTCTGGAGACTGGGCAGGCCAGGTCATTACATTGAGTTGTCCTTCACTTT
The DNA here is from genome assembly GCF_017654505.1 of Polyodon spathula. Taxonomy (NCBI): domain Eukaryota; kingdom Metazoa; phylum Chordata; class Actinopteri; order Acipenseriformes; family Polyodontidae; genus Polyodon; species Polyodon spathula. The sequence goes on along the minus strand of NC_054539.1, from coordinate 40,291,306 downwards.
CCTTCTTCGCCAGATAGTTCTTCACAACTTTGAGATGTGTTTCGGGTCATTATCTTCCTGAAGAATGAAGGACTGCCCAACCAGCCGTAATCCTGATGGAATGACATGCCTCTGAAGTATGCTATGATAGCCATGCTGGTTGAGCTTGCCATAGACTTGGTAAAGATCACCAACTCTGTCACCAGCAAAGCAACCCCAGACCATGACACTGCCTCCTCCGTGCTTGACAGTGGGAGCTATACATGCAGAACTTATGCGCTCACCCTCTCTGCATCTTACAAATACTCGGCGGTTGGACCCAAATATTTCAAATTTTGACTCATCAGTCCATAAGACCGACTTCCACTCCTCAAACGTCCAGTTGCTGTGTTTTTTGGCCCAGGCAAGTCTCTTCCTCTTATTCTGCCCTCTTAACAATGGTTTCTTTGCAGCAATTCTTCCATTTAGGCCAGCTTCACGCAATCTCCTCTGAACAGTTGATGTTGAAACATCTGTACTTCCAGTAGCATTTAGTTGAGCTTGTATTTCAGGGGCAGTTAATCGCCGATTTCGCAGACTTGTGACTCGAATTAACTTGTTACCCTTGGCCTGCCTGATCTTGTTTGGTCCTCATGAGTGCCAGTTTCTTCAAATCGTTTGATGGTCTTGGCCACAGCAGTTACAGACACTTGCAAAGTTCTTGTGATTTGTCTTAAAGATTGACCTTCATTTCTTTGTTTAACTGAGCGTATTTTGTCACTTTCTGCTCCCTTACATTCAGGAATGACAAACTTGTGCCTATGCTACCTATATTTGTAGTAATCATGGACCCTCACCTGTTAACAATAATTAGTGACAAAAGGTTAATTAGATAACATGCTAGTTAACTCAGAGAACATCTAACAAAGACACTTTTATTCTTAGACCAGTGTTCTCACACAGTGTTATACACATTTCAGACTTGAAATCCCCTTGCTTTGGGTGACCATTTCATTGAAATTGATAAGATTTACATTTTCATTTAAAAATTACATTTTTTAATGCAATTCACTTATGATTATCAGCTTACATAAGTACACGTATCATATAATGAAATATTAAGTGTTTATAGACAAGTTTATACAGTTAAAAGCATAGATAATCATTAAAAACCTGGTTTCAAGCAGGTGTGCTCAAACTTTTGACTGGTACTGTGTATATATATATATATATATATATATATATATATATATATATATATATATATATATATATATATATATATATATATGTGTGTATGTGTTCATGTGTGTGTACCTGAACAGGGCTGCAGCCAGGAATTTTGGGGCCCGGGACAAGTCCTGTGATTAATAATAATAATTCTACCTGTATGTTTGAGAAAAATATTGATGATCAAAAGTTTATTTATTTGCATCACTTACAAAATACTTTAATATAGGGTTCCTGCATGTCAACTCTGATTTGCTTTTCTCTCTCCTTTCTCTATTTATTGTATCGATTTATGATACAATGAATCAGCCTACAATCACACTTTTATGCACGAGCTTAATATATGCTAAGAATCCATTTGCTACGGAATAACGCGGGAAAACACAGATTTTAATAATGTAGGAGAATTTTTAGTTTTACACTTGAGGCTGGGAAAAAGACATGCAAGTTTTTTGGTTTGTTTGTTTGATAATCAAATTTGATAATCAAATCAATACATGTATCATATATAAGTATCAATACAGGCAATTGTGCTTTAAATTTGCGTAAACATATTTGTTCAGTAAAACTGCTTCTGGTGTACAGAGGTCAAGGTTGAATGAGGCACACTGTCACATTCATGTTGAAACGAACGTATCTGCAGTTTATTTCAGTATCTAGTGCTTAAACATGCAAAAAACGATAAAAACTACACCTAAGATCGGTTCAAGGAGTTTGGCAATACTATCCCATTAACAAAGACTAACTTGAAGATAAACTGGTATGAATATAGTTTATTATTTTTAATGTTTAAAGTAAAATGGTAAGTTTGTTTATATTAGTGATTATGGCACCTGTGAGCTTGTTACTTCCTTAGAATTTAAGGAGTACCAATAAATGCTTCCTGTTTTAACTGTTATTCAATAGTACTGTTTGTTTAACTTATGTGATGGTGGGAGCTCAATTTTAGACTTTTATTTTAATTGCAGAATAACGCAAATTTTTATAGGGTTGTTTTTTTTTTGTTTTTTTATAATCTGAGAATTTGTATTTATTTATTTTTATTCTGGAAAGCTAGGATGGTTATGACGGTATGTGTGAGGTCTGTTGAGTGCTCACGAGCAAACCATTTCTCAGCCAAGGAAAGGGGGGAGAAAACATTTAAAGCTTATTGTATTATTTGAATGCAAACATTATTTGAAAATATTTCCAGGACATAAGGAAATGTATTTTGGCAATACAATTAAAACAATAAACAAAGCTCTGGTCCGGGCCCCCTAGAGCTCAGGCCCGGGACAGCTGTCAGGGTTGCCCCCCTGCCCCCTGCCCCCTGACGGCAGCCTTGTACCTGAACCAAGTGAAGAAGATTGGAATGAGAGCATTGAAGCTGTGCTGGGAGTTATCTCTGGGAAATGTGAAGCTGCTGCAACTTAACACTGTTGGGAATTAGTATGTCATGCACTTTACAGACACTTGAAACAAATCAATCTGCAGTACTCCATACTACAGATTGAATCAACATTATACTGAATTATTTTTGATATCTAACAATATGTGAAGTCTTCATACCAAATACAAAATAGCAAGTGGTGTAATTATAAATAATTTTGAGCCTGGTAATGTGTGAATATGTGATTAAATAATTTGCATAAAAGGGTATAAGTTGATACTGGGGGGCTAGTCAGTGCACCCATAGTCTGAACTTGGAGCAACAATCGAATTCTGTAGTGTTATTTCACATTATATTCAAAATTCTGCATTCTGGATTCTGCATATTTGTATTGTTTACTGATAAGATTTGGCATCACTTGAACAGCAGTTAGGTATGCCGTTTGCCATAAACAACTAGGCATTATTTTTGTATGAAATAACTACATAGCTCAATGGTGGAGTTTCCATGCGTGTAGGACATTTGCTTGTCTCATGCAAAATGCTTTTTCGGATTTCTGTTTGTTTTACTCAAGAAAACACGGCTTTTCACCCGACGTCATGCGAAGGGGAAAGGTGAAGGTTGATATGTAGATTAGCTATGCGTAAAGTTCCCGTGCTGTTTTCACAGATGGCTTGTGAAAATGTTGTTTCCTATGGAGTGAGATTAGTGTCAAAAATATGAGACCGCAGAAGCACAATTTGTACTGTAAAATGCAAACAATAAAACCCCTTGAAAACATTTTCATTTGTGATTTTATTTTACCCTTACAGTTCTATTCTATGCGCACTCAAATCCCTTTTTACGTTTACAGTTCTGTTCTGCACGTGCTCGATTCTCTTTCTACGCTTACAAATCTTTTCTCTGCTCGCTCTCGAATTTTGACAGTAGTTTCTCCCTCAAAAAAATCTGCAAATGTGTCGCTCAGGCAGCCTAGATGAGCATTTCAACACAAACATGACGGAAAACCAAGTGCCAGCCATTTCACAGCCTGAAGTACAATTGGATTTTGATCATTTTATATGGTTTGTGTTCCAGAAGTGTACAAAACAGCATTTTATTTGAGTTTTGACAACTGTACCTGCGTAGGTGCAAAAACATATTGTTAAGTATACTGGTCAATTAGCTTCATCCATAAAGTGGGGTAAGGTATGTGCTATTGGTACTGGGCTCCAAAAAACTGCTGGTATTTCAGTGTAATGGTAAACATTTTACCGAACCACATTTTTTAACACTGTCGGAAAGTCTTAGTGATATACAAACATAATCCCCTAAAATAAAAAAAAAAACAGTGAGCACACATTCACTCTGAAATCCTTCGGTACAATCAATCAATTCAGAATTCCATCAGGGAAAAGAAAATGTCTAATAGATAGGGAGTAACAGGTAGATGGCATTCCTCCCAGGGAAAACAAGACAAAACCAGATACAATGTCAACAAAAGTGATGAACTATGATGTAACTCTTTTTTTTGCATGTGTCAGGCTCTGGGGTAACATTTATTTAAAAAGTGAAGTTGAATATTTGTCTCCTAAACATTAATCCTGTATAAATACATTTCTAAAATATGCTGTAATTCCCGCTATTACTTATTATTCATTGTACACCTTTCCCCCATCCCCACTAGTGCAATGAATTACAAAATCCTTAAGTCAGTCAAGGAAGAGTTGTTTAGTTTAGTTTCAGATGAATTTTAGATGTAATAAGAGGCACGCAGAGGCACGTATTTTTTATTTAAAAAAATAAAAGTGTTCATATGGATGAATATATATAGATTGCTACTAGCCAGTTCTTTTGTACAGCGGTATCGGCGCTGGCTTCAGTGCGAGAGGTCCCAGGTTCGCGCCCACCCTTCGCCTGTGTGTGGATTGTCTCGCCCTGTGTGATGAGCCTGCCTGCAGGAACCGAGATCGCTACTGTGTGTATATATATATTGTAAGGGAGTGTACTACCATAACAGAAACTGGAGGCTTTAGGACCCTGGGATTAGAGTAGGATGCTCCATGTTGCTGTGCTTGAAGGCAATAGGATGCCATCTTGAGTAAGATGTCCTAAATTGAATAATGCTTAGACTAATTAAAGATATGCCGATCAGCTGCGTCTGGTTTGGCAATGGTACAGTATAAATGAACCTCAGATGAGTTATTGTGTGTGAGAGTTTGGAGAAAGGAAGGAAGTGAACTTTTACAATTAGATTCTTCCAGAAGTATAGATAGTACTCCGAAGGGAGTTAGATTTTGGTTTTGTTTTGTAAAGACTGGGCTTTGTATCTAAAAGAAAAATACTTTTTTTGTTCAGGCAGGACTGCTCCGTTTGAAAGTTTGTAAACACCTCATACAGTGAAAGGTCACTGTATTACCCTGAATACTTTGAACTGACCACGTAAAACGTGCTGGTCATAGGTTAAGTATCCATTATATATATATATATATATATATATATATATATAATATATATATATATAGATATATATATATATATATATAAACTTGAATACATGACGTGTGACTGGTAGGATGTTGAATTTGATATCCAAATTTGTGGATGCCATTGCCAGATGTATAGAAGGTCTCATTGTCATCTGTTGGTTATCCTGTATTTCCCACCCTTGCCCATTGCCCCCCCTGTTTAAATGATGTCAGCCCCCCCTATTCCTCAGTGATGGCAGTCTCTCATTCCTCCCCTTCCTCAGTGATGTCAGCTCCCCATCACCCAAAGCAGAGCAAACATTCAACTGCTGGGAAAAAATGTATATGGATGACTATGTAACATTTAATTGCAGGTTGATGTATTATATAAAACGTGTACAGTATATTATTATTATTATTATTATTATTATTATTATTATTATTATTATTAATAATAATAATAATAATAATATTATTATTAATAATAATAATAATTTATTTGGCTGATGCGTTTATCCAAGCATACAAATTCTGGTACCCATGTGTACAGTTGGGTTTACTGAAGCAATCTGTAGTTATGCTCCAGTAGTTAAACAGATAAGTAGTTATGTAGTTAAACAGATGAGTAGTTATGTAGTTAAACAGAAAAGCCACAAAGTGTTTCATGCATATTATGTGTCAGAAGTCAATAAAATTACTGTTCAAATACAATTCTGGATTGCACTGGGTTTATGTCACACCCGGAGAGCGCTGTTTTAGCTTCATGGCCCCAACTCTCTGGAACTCTCTCCCAGCCTTAGCGCGTGTAGCTCCCACAGTCGCTCACTTCAAATCAACTCTCAGACCCTCTTGTTCTCTCTTGCTTTCAATGCTCTTGAAGCCTGGTATCTGTTATTAGCTGTTGTCTAAATTGCTTTTTCAGGTTTTTCACTCCATCTTATTCGTATGATTCTGCATGACACACGCATCCACAATGCTTAGAATTCACATCCTAGCCTTGTATTTAATGGATTTGCATTGTTTGTTTTTTTACTGTTTGTATTTAATGTACTATGCCCTGTATTTCACTGTATTTATGCATTGTTCCTCATCTCGTAAAGCGCTTTGGTGGTCCACTATGAAAGGCGCTATATAAAATAAATATTGATTGATTGATACATGTCTTAGCACATTACTGTCCAATAAGATACATAATGTGGCTCTGCACTTCTGTCTATCTTGTCAGCATTTACTATTATATGTACATGTATTGTAGTAGGAAATAAGATTATTTTGACAAAGTGAAAGCCATTATAATCACGTTTAGTTAGGGTCCAAGCTATTTTCACATTTTCTACTGTTGTTAAATGTGTGGGCTCTTCTTCTTTATCTATAAAGGTTGAAGGTACAGGTCATATATGAAATGAGAGTGTGCACAATAGGCTTTCATAAAAAAAAAGTAAAACAGTCTGAGACTCAGCCTGTTTAGTACAGATAACAAAAACCACAGAAAACACTTTTTAGAAAAAAAATCTTTGTATTTTTTATAAAATATATTTTAGCATGGTCAGCTCAAATCTGACAGTGTACAATGAAACTTCAACATATGGGGAACATGGAAAGCAATGTGACCACATTGGATAATAAATAAAGGAATTATGGCCATACATACAAAATCGTCAATCATCAGTGTTATGAATACTGCATGTTTCATACTGAACTGTTTCATTAAGAGTCGGAGTGTGAGAAGACATGTTCTGTGCATCGCAAACATTCGTTAAGAATGCCTTAAACGTCTCTTAGTAAGACATATTGGCACCAATAGTTTTGAGTATAGAGCCCACTGCCACTTATATCTTTAATATCCAACACATGGTACCTTAGTGAATCCTGTGGATAAATAAATAAATAAATAAATAAAAGTGTGGCACTAATGCTGCGATGCAGACAAAGGTAAATCATTAAATCCTATAGTTGTAATTGGCTTTTCATAATGACGTGTCAGCCTCGCTTAAGTAACCAATTTAAAAAGCAATATTAGTGACAGTACCACTAGACAGACCGTACCCCACTTTTTGCATGTAGGTAATTGACCAGTAACGATATGTTTTTGCACCTACGGAGGTACAAGTGTCAAAACTGAAATAAAATGTTGTTATGTACACATACAAAACACATGACCCATATAAAATGATCGAAATCCAATTGTACCTCAGGCTAAGAAATGGCTGCTGCTTGGTTTTCCGCCATGTTTGAGTTAAAATACTCATCGGTTATGCCAACAATCATCTAGGCAGCCAGAGCTACACATTTGTGGATTTTTTTGAGCGAGAAACTACTGTTAAAATTCAGGAGCGAGCAGAGAAAAGATTCTGCGTGCGCAGAATAGAACTGTAGATGTAAAAAGGGATTTGAACGTGCGTAGCTAGAACCGTAAGGGTAAAATAAAACCCTTGTTGTATTTGTATTTGTTGTACAGTAATGTCACTCAGTAATCTCTCTTTGGCCATTTTTTTCGTAAGTAATTTTCCCAAATGTGCACTTGCATCGTCACTTCACATGTAAATAGCCCCGCATGGAAACTGGCCCAATGTTGCAATTTCATGATGCTTGGTTTTGTAGGGTCAAAGAAGAGGTTCCACAAATTAATACTCTCTTCAGGATGAAACTATGGTTTGTTACTTATTTTTTTATGTATTGGTTTTATGTTTGATATAGTAATCATTAATTCCTTGATAGTTTATTTTTTCTTTCTTGTCGCTTCTTTTTGTTTTGTCTGCTCAGTCAAGCACTGGGAAGCCAAAACAGGAGTTGACCGCTAGATCCTGGAGGAAAAGCTGCCCTCAGCCACGGATTTCCTGAGGTTTCCCCCTAAAAAATAAATACAAAATATGTGAGTAAGGGTTTTTCCTTACCTGAGTGTTGTAGTCGGTGCCGAGTCAATCACAGTCAGAGTCGGCGCTGAGGAAGAGCGAGGTCGAGTGCGATTGGTTGTAGTCGGCGTTGATTGACTCGGCTCTAGCTGTAATCAGCTTGGTGCCTACCGCCCCTCTTCGATTGACTCGGCACTGACTACAACACTCAGGTAAGGAAAAACCCCTTGTGATGGGGGTGCAACGGGTCGGAGCTGTGGTCGATCCTCCCGATCGCTGGTGGTGTTTTGCAAAACGGGATGAGACCGGCGGAAAGGCAAAGGTCGAGCCGCCCGGGAGCTCCAGAAAGATCACCCACCCCGTCCGAACACGGAAGTCCGCGGCCGCTGCACCATGTACCCCAGTCAGGGTTACTATGTACGCCGATTGGGTACAGCGGCGACCTGGGTCGAGGCCAAGGGCAGGGTCGGGCAGTATGTAAGGGACAGTATGACCTGAGCTTGCTCTCTCAGTCCTGGGGTAGCAAAAAAGGAGACGTGTTGTGTAATTTATTTGCTTGTGAAAAAGGTGTTGTGTTCACAGAGACCGGAGGCGGCTGTCCCGTCTACTACCTGGAAGAACGACTGGAGGCCTGGGGGTCGGGGGGGTCGTTTTTTCCTGTGCACAACCATTAAAGAACGACTGGAGGCACGGCAACTAAAAGTGCCCATGACCCTCCGCCCCAACATGGCCAAATCAGGAATGCCAGTGAATTTTCTTCTTTATGGACCAGTCTTTTTTATTTTTGTCCGTCCTCCTGAATCATTTTTGTAACTGGGTCCTCCTTGTGCCTCCTTACGGTCACTTGTTTATACCGGTCCGTTTATTGTTCTCCTCACCGAGTTCTTTGATACTTGACGGGACTTAATTGGACTTTTAAACAGAATTTTCTTTTGTTGGTTGGAAGCTTGGTCGGGGGCCAAACACCTTCGGGGAAACAAATAAAAACCCCCTGTTTGAGTGAATAACAACGCCTCCCTGGAGGTTTTTGCTTTACACGCCTCCCCACCGACTCAGGGTCCCACCGCCACTACCTGACAGCTCAGCCCACCGACCTCTCACACCCCTACTTACAGATTTTTTATTTATTCTTTAGGGGAAACCTCAAAAAATTTATGGCTGAGGCCACCCCCTTCCTCCAGGCTGTAAGTAATACCGACTCCCGTTTTTCGGCTTTCCAGTGCTGACTACAACACTCAGTGCTGTTAGGCGCCGAGGGGGATGCGCCAATCGGCACGACACTTACTGTTCGGCACTGACAACGCCCGCTGCCACCCCATGTGTGGTCAATCGGCACCGAAGCCTACTGCTCGGCACCGACGCCCGCGCTGCCATGTCAGTGTGCTCTGCAGGGTCCTCTGCTGGGTTTCACCAGTGTGACCAATGTGCAGCGAAGCTCCCAAAGGAGGATGGGCACACTCGCTGTGTCCGGTGCTTGGGACCGGCTCATGCAGCCAAGGTGCTGACAGGAGAGTCAGACTGCTCTCCTTGTCAACAGTTCACCAACAGAACCAAGCACAGGAGGGCAGCCCTCTCCCCATCAGACTCCCATTCCCGGACTCGTCACCTCCCATTCCTCAGAGTGTGGAAGGGTACTGTCTACTGTGACAGCCCTGGGCCTCTCTCAAGGGACCTCTGGAATCCCACCTACTACAGTGGCGAGGGAGCGCCCCCAACCCCTGAGTAGAGATGGGGTTCACTCTCTCTACCCCACCACCAGTTTGAGGTGGAAATCCCCTCTATGGCCACACGGTGGACACCGCCTAGGCGGCACCATTCGAGAGGATGTTCACCGGGTGGTAGAACGCTTACCAAGGGTTTACCGCTCCCCTTCTCCTCCTTGACGTAGATGCTCTCCATCTGCATCTCCGGGAAACGCAAGAGCTCTGAGGAGAGGCGCTTTGAAGAGCTGGCTTAGGCTGTCCGCGAAAGCCCAGCAGGCCATGTTTGAGTCCTTTCTGCAGGCTCAGGGTACAACTGCCCCCTGCTACCCGGCAGCCCCCATCCCCCCCACGATGGCCCCGCTGTCTGTCTCCGGCTCCACCTAGACCCCACCTAGACCCCCAAGCCCCGGCAAGCTCTCCTTCACTGCCTCAAGGTTGGACGTGTCCAACCTCACCACTTCGGTTGGGCAGGCCACAGCCGGGGGCTCCACACCAACCCTCCCGCATACCTCTCAGAGGGAGGAGTTCCATGCTCTGATGCAGCGTGCAGTTGCTGTCACTGATGTTCCCTGGCCTGTGGAACAGGAAGGAAAGGGGAATCACTTCCTTAAACAAGAGGACACCCTAAACAGCATGCTCTTCCTCTGTGAGGACTTTTTGGATTTGGTTCGCACTTCCTGGAACCATCCGGCGTCTGCTCCCTCTGTCTCTAGAACAGCGGAGTCCCTGCTGCACACCACCAGAGCCCAAGATGCTGGCCTTGGCACAATCTCTCCCATCGGGGACGCAATGCTGAAGAAAGCATATGCTTCAGCAGCATTGTTGGTAAGAGTGGCGAACGGCATGTCCATCTTGGTGCTCTACCAGTCACAGTTAGCGGCAAGACTGCGGGAGCTGGCAACAGAGACAGATGCGGGGGAGCTTCAGACGGTGACGGGAGTGATGACTGATCTGATGGGGAGCTAGATAAGTCATCAGGGAGGTCTCTGGCGACACTGGTGGCCGCCTGCCAACATCTCTGGCTGACCCAGGTCAAAGTTGTGGAGACGGAGGAGGCTGCGTTGCTGGATGCCACAATAACACCGGGGCAGACATTCGGAGCTACTGTGGATGTGAGGTCGCTTCAAAGTTCTCGCGCATTCCTCCCTTCGCCATTGACCTAGGTGGCCTTCCCAGTCTACTGGGTCAGCTAGGCCTGAATGCTGCCCTCCACCTCAGGCCAAGCAAGCAGACAAAGGCAAAGCCAGAGGCAAAGGACCACCGCCAGCCAGAGGTAATCGGTTTTCCAGCTGGAGACCGAAGTCGGGGCCTAAAAAAGATGTGCCCCCTACCAAGCCCAAGGGAGACCTCCCCTGAGGGGCACCAGCTGCCACCTCCCCCCCTCACAACCAGACTGACCACTGGACACAGCCCATGGCACAGCTGCACTGATGACTATGAGACAAGGTTACACTCTGCAATTTCTCTTGGGCCCTCCGCCCTTCAAGAGTGTGCTCCCTATCACCATTGGACCAGTGTGCACAACTCTTCTCCAACAGGAGATCGCCACTCTTCAACAAAAGCACGCTGTGCACTTGGTAAACCCAAGCAATGCCCTAAGCGGATTCTACTCCAGGTACTTCCTGGTACCCGAGAGGGAAGTGGTTTTCGACCTATTCTGGACCTGGATCGTCAACATGTTCCTCAAACAGTGGAAGTTCAACATATTGACCACACAGTGTATTCTCCAGTCCATCTAGCCGGGTGACTGGTTCACATTGTTCGACCTGCAAGACCCCATAATTCCAAGATCTACGCTTTGCCTTTCGAGGCAGCTCGTACGAATTCTGGGTTCTGATGTTTGGCACATTGCACATTTTCCGAGTGCTTAGACACAGCACTGGCTCCACTCAGGCTGCGGGGTATTCGAATCTTGAACTACCTGGATGATTGGTTAGTTGCGCTGGTGCGAGTTTCCAGACAATGCCGGAAGACAATGGAGTGGTGACTCCACCCCGGCAATCTGCGCCTCGGCTCTCCCCTTGGCTCCCCCTACAGAAGGGAAGTTGTCACTACGGATGCCTCCAGCCTGGGCTGGGAGCAGTCTGGAATGGGAGGGGAATACGAGGTCAGTGGAATGGACCTTGGCAGCAAGCACATATAAATGTCCAAGAACTGCAAGCAGTAGCCCTAGCTCATTTTCGCCAGCAGTTAGTGCACAAACATGTGCTGGTCCTGACGGACAACACGACAGTGGTTGCCTACATAAACCACCAAGGCGGCTTGCGCTCACCTGGCCTTCACCATGCGGCAGACAGACTCCTGTCTTGGATGCACAGAAACTTGCATTCCATCAGCCGTGTTCCACCTCCCTGGTGTGGCCAACAGAGCAGCAGACCTCCGAGTGGAGACTGCACACTTGCGACACAAATTTGGGAGAGGCTTTGCCACAGCAGAGTCCACTCATTGCCCCCTGTGGTTCTCTATGGAGAGAAAAGGGGGTCCCCTGGGAGTAGACGTGCTAGCTCACCCCTGGCCACAGGGGCTCTTGTATGTGTTCCCTCCGCTACCGCTACTGCCCCTGACACTAGAGAGGATCGGGGTAAAGAGAGCACAGGTTTTGTTGGTTGCACCCAGATGGCCGAGGCACCCCTGGTTTGCTCTCCTCTCCAACCTGTTGTGGGGCCAACCATGGCAGCTCCCACTACGCAAGGATCTCCTGAGCCAGACGATGACTGCCAGACATAGTGGTGGAGACACTACAGTCTGCTAGGGAGCTTAGCACCAGAGCCTAGTATTCGTATAAATGGAAGGTTTTCCAAAACTGGTGCATTTCTGGGGGTCACGACCCTGTGACTTGCCCTATCGAGACAATTCTAACTTTCTTACAACACCTGTTTGATGCGATAAAATCTGCATCTATTCTGAAGGTCTACTTGGCAGCAATATCAGTGTGCCATGATAAAATTGACTCTATGTCTGCTGGGGCACACTTCCTGGCAGTTCAATTTCTTAAAGGGGCCAGGAGGCTCCGTCTTCCGACGAAAAGCACGGTCCCTAAGTGGGATCTGGATCTGGTGCTGGGGGTCCTTACGGGTCCCCCATTTGAGCCCATGGTCTCAGCAGAGCTGTGCCCTGTTTCCCTCAAAGTGGCGTCTTTGTTAGCCATTACGTCTGCAGAGGAGTAAGTGAGCTTCATGCTCTGTCCATTGATGACACCTGTATGGCTTTCACTGGTAATGACTCATGGGTAACATCCCAGTGGAGTGCCAGTAATCAAATCCTCTTCTGCTGCCCTGAGAGATCGAGAGTACAGTCATCATTCAGGAGAAGGACCCGAGGAGAACATGGAATATTCATGTTAAGAATAGTGGAAACTCACGGGTAACATTAAGAACTAACCCAGCCTTTTTGCCAAAGGTGGTCTCTTCATTCCATATTAACCAAACAATGGTTTTGGAAGCTTTCAGACCTCCCCTGCATGTCAGAGGAGGATTGCAGACAGTACATGCTTTGCCCGGTCCAGGTTCTGCGCTGTACCTGGATAGGACAGCATCCTGGAGAGAGTCCAACCAGCTGTTTTTCTGCTACGGGTCCCGCTCTAGAGGGCAAGCCCTTTCGAAGCAACATCTAGCACACTGGGTGGCTTTGTGGGCTCTCTTCCATGGCACTTCCTTAGATGAGCTTTGCAATGTTGCTATCAGGACAAGTAGTCAGACATTTGCGTGTTTTTACCGCCTTGATGTTGCAAACAGAACAAGGCCCTCCATGGGCTCTAGAATTCTGCAGGCGGCATGCCCTTAGGTGTCATGAGGGCTCTGGATGCTAGTGCCATGGGGCTGTACTATCAGTAATCTGGAGCCATGACAGCTTTCGGTAATGGTTACCCTTCGAGGTCGTGTCCCCAGCTGACCTTCGATTTTGAAAATGGTGATATGCTGCTGTGAGGACGTCCCTCTTCAGCAGGAGGTGGGAGGGACTTCCCCCTCACAGCAGGTCCCTGATAGGGCAGCTTTTTTATATGTGCTCAGTGATTGATGGGTCAAAGAGGCTCTTCCCATTTGGTAATGGTTGACAATCTTTTCAGGGAACCAGTGTTAGGGTAATAACCTAACGTTCTGTGGGGTGCGTGGTCAGATTGGAGGGACTGGGCTCTCTCCCTCAGCACAGCCATGCTCTGGGGGACAGGCTGTGTCTCAGCTGCTGATTTTCATTAAATTCAATATTTTGGGGTCAGGTGGCAGATTGCCACTGTGGAGAGCGTTAATTATTTATTATTATTCATTCATGGTTTGGCGGCCTCGTCTTTTGGAGGGAGGTGGCTACAGCCACTTCTTATCTGCTGCACTGACATGCATGTAACTGTTCATGTATTTCCAGCCGGCCTCGCGCAGGTAGCCATCAGGCACCCGTGGACGAGACCTCCGGCCAAATTTATATTTCACTTGGGCCTGAGCGCCCTTCATAGTCATAAGTCATCTCCAATTGCAATTGCTATCATCATCATTCACTGCCATTCATTTAAGTGGATTCTCCGTGCTGAAATAATCTATCCCAAGCTCTCACTGGTGTGCAGATCACTCAGATTGATTGTAATCACAATCATTGTAATTCCAGAGAAAATGTCACTTTGCCTGGCTAGTCAGTAGATTTACAGATAAAAAAAAAAAAAAAAAAAAAAACCTTTTGCAATGGAATAAATATCACTGTGATTGCTGTTGAGATTTTGTAATGAGAATGCCTTCAAGCATTTTTTTTTAAACTAGGTATCATGAGTGGAAGTAGGTTTCATATTGACTTCAATAAAGAATTTGAGATCACAAGTGTCTGGAGCTTGGCACCTTATTTAAGGAGTACAGTGCTGGATTTTCTGGCAATGGACAAAGAGGCATCATGAAAGGGTTTATAGTGAAAGAGATCACCCTGGGTTTTGTGCCATGCAGTTTGTAGGTTTTATTTAAAAAAAAAAAAAAAAAAAAAAGCACCTTGTGACAGAGATCGAATGATTCACCTCTTTGCCACACACCTATAATATTTCTCATTTCTTTTTTCACAATCATTAATACTTTTTATATGTTTCATCATATATTATTATTTTTTAAAGTCTTTAACATAAAAAATAGCTACACACACTATGAGGCTAATGAAAAGCACCATATCATACTTGTATGTTTTTCTATAGATTTACAGTGCTGGACAAACATTGGCACACCTTGACAGATAATATATAATAAGTGTGGTCAATCTAACACTCAAAATGTCAATAAAGGGACTAATACATTTGATATGAACAAAATGCTTTTGAACTCAAATAATCACATTAGAGTTTTTTGATGAGGGCAAATGATTCAATGGGGATATGGAGATATTTAGTAAAGGGGTTAAAGGTTGTTTACCCAATTATGTAGATTACATAAATAATTAACCAATAGTGGGTCTGAATAAATAATACAGGCACTCAAAGACCAGTAGCAAAGGATTTTGGAAGTGTCTCTTTTTTCTGGTACAGTAGTATAAATGTGTCCCATTTTAACAGTATTTAAGAAACTTTGATACCTGCTTAATTCTTAAAAGGTCACATAGCTGTTATGCATAAGAAAAAAAGATCAATTGCATTTATTGTACATATAGATCACAAATGAACAGATTTCAATTTTTTAACACATGAAAATTTTTGCAAAAGTTATTAATTGTGTACATGTACCCTAAACTATTAAAAAATTATGTACATGTAATCTTTTTTTTTTTTTTTTTACTCATTAAATAATAAATCTAACATAAACATAAACATTCTTATAATTATAACAGTTTTACAACTAAGTTAAAGAGTTGGTTAAGACAAGTCTGTGATCATGAACTGTAGCTATGTATTTTTAGTTGTGGGTTGTGGTGATGTGGGGTGTGAATCCAGCCCTTGGTTGCCCTGTGGTTCTGGAGAGGGGAATAATCCAGCTCTTGATGAGGACAGAGAGTCCTCGTAGTCCTCCGCCAGCTTGATGGCTGCTTCCAGGGTGTCTGGATTGTGGCTCCGTATCCATGCCTGGGTCTCACTGCCAAACACATGACATAATTGTTCCATCACGATGGCTTCCCCCAGTTGCACTCCTGTTTTCTGGAGGGTTCTGAGCCAGTGAGTCATGTGGTCGCACAATCGTTGGGCAGCCACCCTGGGGCAGGTATCTCACGGTCCTCTGGTACTTCCTGAAGCACACGTGAGTAGTTTCCCCCGTGATGTTTAAATGTTGGAGGATGGCCTGTTTCACTAACCCATACTGGTGGGTGTTAACGTCAGTCATGACCTGATAGGCTGCTTGGCTCTCCTCGAATAAACTGGAGTCCTGTCTAGCCCAGTACTCCTGTAGCCTTGACGCAATGATAGCCAGGTGCTCGAACGCCACCAGATACGCCTCTGGATCATCCTCCTCCATCATTTTTCTGTACCTTTGCTTTGGGGATCACCATCACAGGTCCTGATGGTGCCCTGTAGTCTCAATCAGAGCCGTGTATCTTTCCTCTCTCTCTGTCTCTCTCTCCACAACCTCCCGTCTATCCTACAGCACCTGCAACAGCGCGAATAGTGCAGTGACGTCCATAATCCCGTGCTGCTGACACCACATGTGGTAAAGTGGTTTGTGGTGCACAGGTGTAGAGGTGATGCAGATGCAGGTGAGTTCACGGTACAAACAATTATTTTCTTTTTCTTTTTCCCAGTTTTGCTCCGTTCAATAATAACTCTGGCAACTACACACTGGTGACGAGTTTAATCACATATCCTCCAATCCGTCACTGACACATTGCCAACCGCATTAAGACTTCATGGCTCCGCTGACTTCCAACTGACCCTGGAATGAACCAGTCCGGGGCACACTTTTCCTGTTATACCGTGTCCTCACGGGTCGGGGGTAGATTGTTGACTAGGATTCATTCGCTCTCTGTCACAGTGAGCTTTTACTGATATGCAAGTACTGTATGTTATGCGTCTTATTGTTAGCTGCAAATCTTCAAATAAAACACAGCATAAAATGTTTTATTTCAAATGGTGATAAAGAGGGAGTCTTAAGAACTTATGTTTTGGTTATCTACTTGTATTTTTTTATGGTTGTTTTTGAACAAATGAATAAAAATCCATCTTGAAAGCAAGTATATATAAACTGTTTATAGTTGTGACAGCGCAGAAACCGCAACTTTAATACACAGTGGCCGCAACTTCTTGATTAAAAAAAATCACGATTTTCTTCAGCGTAAAGACTATGAATACACATTTAATGATAATAACTAATGATCATTTCACAGACATTTTACCCGCTTTCATTCGTTGCAGTCTCCTGGGCCGTCACAGCTATTGAGGAAGAGCTAGATTGGCCGACAATGTCATGTGCTTCTTGGTATATGTTATAATCACAAGTTCAGTAAGTGATATACTCAGTTCAACATGTGTCATATCCATTTCAGCATATGTCATATCCATTTTAGGAAGAGTGCATCTAATACTGTAGTGTACCATTTTAATTTAAACATCACTTTCTGCCAAACCCGGAAATGCATAGCACAGCCCTATACATGAGCCTAATTCTAATTTTAAAATCTATGGTACTTTTTCTTGGGGGGGGGGGGGCTGAATCAAGCTATATACATACATTCTCCTTATTGTTTCAATTGGCAAGCGAGCGAGTGTAAGGCATTGCAAAATAATGCAGCAGGGGAGGTGCTATGATGTGCAGATTTGTTGACTGTAAGATTGCACTGTGTCTAGGAATTCGGGACAAATACCGTCCCAGAAGCATCAAGCCGGGACTTGATCGTTACATTTCGTGACTGTCCTGTCCAATTAGGGATGGATGGTCATCCTAATATTTGACATTTCCCTTTGATCATAGTGATATCAATATTATTATTATTATTATTATTATTATTATTATTATTATTATTATTGTGTTGTATTATTATTATTATTATTATTATTATTATTATTATTATTATTATTATTATTATTCTGTGTTGTCGATAAAATTGGACAACGATGAACTATCAATCGAATTTAATGAATGCCACTGATGCCTTGAGACTCTGATAGAAAGCAATTACATCACCATGGCAACCGTCGCCGACTTCATTACAGAATCCGGATCCTGGGTTCATTAGAAAAGAGTGATGTTTGAAAAAATAATGATATTTGTTTGTAAAGACAACTTCGACCATTTTATATGTGATTATATTATGTGTCTGGGTGGGTCAAAAACTAGAAGACATAATGCAATATAGATCCCCGGGGGGGGGGGGGGGCAAGCCCCCCCCCCGGGGGGGGGTTGCTCCCGGGATGCCCTTTACAAATACACCCCATGATCATTATTATTACTATTATTATTATTATTATTATTATTATTATAACTAGTCTCCTGGCTGGCTGACTACTTACCAGTGCTTTGAGCATGTGCTAGGCCTCACAAAACATCAGCCAACTGCTGGTATAGCCTAGAGGCACTGTGTGTGTATGAAATATTGAGGATAGGGTTTGCACGTAAACATACAGTGCCATAAAAAATGGAATGACACTAAGCAGAAAACAAGATTTTTTAAATACTGTATTTGCATTTATCTGTAAATAAAAGATTCAATGCACGCTGTGGATTTGGGGCCAATTCATTTTATCGAAAGCCAATGACACTTCTTTTTCTCCCTTTAACCACTTGACTACGGCACTTTGACTTTTTTTTTTTTTTTGCTCGGTACACAGATTATTTCATGATAGATATTTGCATTAAAGTGATGCACAGTTATGACAATAATAACACTATTCGCAATGTAATGTCTAATGTGATATCATGACACAATGCTTTAATTTGTAACCAGTAAGGTTGTAAATAAACCTTCCCTGCCCGCTTATGATTGTTAATTCCAAGACCACATTGCTATTGTCTCTGAGCCACCTCGGGGCTATCCAATTAAATGTTGTGGGCTTAAACTGTAGGGGGACACAAAATGCCTCCCTAATGTCGTTCCCACAGATACCCACCAGAGGTGCTTTGCCGCTA
Source organism: Polyodon spathula (assembly GCF_017654505.1). Lineage (NCBI taxonomy): Eukaryota > Metazoa > Chordata > Actinopteri > Acipenseriformes > Polyodontidae > Polyodon > Polyodon spathula. The sequence continues at coordinate 40,272,736 of NC_054539.1, read as the reverse complement.
AATATACTACAGTATATATAGTGATTCAAAACTTGCAAAATATAGTTATTTTGCATTATTTTCAATTCTACTTAAATATTGACATTGGTCATGGTTACAACACATTTTGGCATTTAGAATGGAACATTCTTTTTTCTCAATTTTGATGTCTTTATACTGTCACTGTACTAAACTTTTCTAATATTTGGAAACGTGCGTTCAAAGTGTGGAATGCCTGGTGTCATTTGGGTACGATTATCATCGTTTCACAGTTCAAAATGAGTACAATTCCACTGAAAAATTGAAGAATCATCTTACCAAGACGGAAATACACTTCCTTATCTCCTATAATCCATGGCAAATCTCATGTTAAGAAATGCTTATTGCATTTCAGAACAAATAACAAAAGGGCCAATGAAACTCAAAAAAAAGAAAAAGAAAAAAAGGTATGCCAACCAGAGAAAAGGCCCAGAACTACATCAATGCAGCCCCATTCTCAGGAATTTCACAACGGAATAATATCAAAACATGTTCATTATTTTTTTTTAGAAATATAAATTCAAACTACAATACAGGCTGTCTAAACTATTGAAATCTTAGCAGCAAGCTGAACTTTCTGCTTAGCTAAATCAACAAATCTTCATTTTATGGGCCTTAGTATCATAGCATCAAATCTTGCAGATGAAAATTATTTTAATACAAAGGCAATTCTCTTATTGTAATTCAATGGGACATCTCTTCTTATAAATATACTGTAGTAATTACACTCTCTCTTTGAAAATTGAATTGATTTGGAGTTAATATTTTGTTTTAACTTTTCATTTTCGTTAAGCTGTTGACACTGATGATCACATTGCTGAGGAGGGTATCTGCACAGGAAACACATTTAGTATGTACTGTTGTTAAAAGTGGGAACATTTAACAAATAAATCCATTTAAACATTCACGGAGAAAGAATAAAAGCCAGGATAACAAGGTAGAATAATCCAATTAACTCAGGTGGCCTAGATTAGGTAAAATAAAATTAAAAAGTTTCTGTAATATTCTTGTAACATCTTGCAAAGTTGCCGTAAAGACTTTTTTAATGCAATTCACATTCTTTTAATGAGTATGTGACAGGGATGGCTCTGTGGTGACATCAGGTCAGAAGCAGGATGGAAAACCAAATACAGTACTGCAGGGCAAAAGACCCGGCAGCGCTGTTTATTTAAACAACAAAAATAAAAGAAATATTTAAACACAAGAACACACTTGCTCACCGAGCGAAATAAAAGGTTCAAACAAAAACAAAAACCACAAACACAATGCTGCAAATATATGATCCAGGTCAGGCTGGGCAAATCGCCTTCACTGTTCCTAGATTTGATTTGATTTACTTTCCATTTCGTTTAGTTTCTTTCTTGTTTCTTTCTCCTCTCTTTCTCTCACTCCGTTCTCTCCTCTGAACAACCCACACAGAGTGTAGAGAGCTGCAGGCTTTTATGCAGATGACCATCTCCCAATTAGCAATAAATTAAACAATTAATTAATAGGGAGATGGCCACCTTCTGCATAAGGTTTTTTTTAATTGCAGATGGGGCTTCCCATCCACACTACCAAACAAAAACAAAACCTACGGCTACGCCATCACATAATATGTTTAAATAAATACAAATAAACAATAACATGGCTATGTCGTCATATTTACACAAATACAATAAATAATTTTCCAAATACACTGGTAAACAGTGTAAGCATAAAAAAAAAAGAATTAAAAAAAGAAGGTAGCCAAACGATCTATCACAGAGGGTCTCTGTCATAGACATTTTCTTTTGTATATTATACTGCACATAACCTCCAGTTCTCTGATTGGTCAATTCCCTAGTTCAATTCAATCCTATTTATTTTATGTCACTCCAGTGTCTCCCTGGTGTCTAGTGCTGCCAACTGCGTGTTTTTTCATTATGTTTTGCAGGAGATAATGGTGGTTGTTGGGTTGTCTATTTTGGGGTGGTTTTAGCAAAAGGTTTGTTTTTATTTTATTTATTTATTTATTTATTTTACATAAAGAAATGGTGTCTTGTCAAATAACAGAGGATCTCGTCCACGACTGACACAATAACATATCAAAACAGAATCAAAGTAAGGCCATACACAGACACACCCCCCTCCCCCCAATAGGATTGTTGTTGTTTTTTTCACGGGAATATAGACCAACAAACTTAAATATTTTGAATGACTGTGGCTAAGTGGCTGAGTGAATACAGGTGAGTGCAGTGCAGAGCAAATTAATCACGTAGACAATTGCTTTCAGGTGCAAGGGTTTTTATTGAAATAAAATTACAATGTCCAGAGCCTTAAGGCAAACACCTGTAAATAATAAATGCTGGAGTGATACAGCGGCGTATATCACTCATAATTTGTAATCCCCGGGTTTGTCCCGCAACCAAAAGTCCAGGTTTTACACACATGTAGACACTAAACACAAAATACAAACACAAGACAGTGAGTGAAATTAGGTGCTAGTGGTGTAATTACAGTACGCCATGAAATGCAAGGATGAAAGTGATGTCTGGGTTGATGCCTGCTTGTGCCACAGCTCTGGATCATGTTACTGGGAGTCTATTGAGACAAACAACAGTTACAGCCGACACTAACAAAGACAAAGCAAACAGTCACGGTTTTCAGCAATACGTTTTACTCCTTCAAGGTCAAATCCAAACAGGAGCAGCTTACTTTACTACAGTGATTAATAACAAAGACCCCTTAGATCAGTCAAGCGAAAGATGCCGAAATTGTGGGCAAAATATATATAAAACAATACAATCCTTCCTGGGAACGGGAAGCAGTCTTTAAGGGTGAGAATTTGTTTATTGTTGGAGCTCGACCACATACATTAGATCTGACAATAGCTGGCTGTTCATCTGCTAATACCTTAATAGTAATACGTGCCAGTTGCATCTTGGCTTTAATTTATCTTATCATTACAGTTACATTTCAACAAAGATGTTTTTTAAACCTTATGCCAGGGTTAACCTTAGTAAACCTGCTTTTAGCTTTTATAACGACTACGCCACATTGTGTTTGGCAAGGACAAGGACCTTAATGACTCAGTAGATAATAATTTCCCCCTATGCAGGTTCTTTTTATCCCCGGGTTCCAATATACACACACTGGATGCTTGGATAGGTAAAAAATATTTTAATTGTTTCGCATCAGGGTTAAAATAGAATACTAAAAACCACACAGCAACAAGTTTAAAAAAAAACAAAAAAGATAGGGAAAGCCACAAAAAATAAAAACCACACCAGACAGTCCCCTCCTGTTGGTAGTTCTCAAAATAAGGAAAGGTTACTGTCCAAAATGGCAGATAAGCCAAAAAGAAGGAATCAGTCTCTGATAGCTCTGGAGTCCCAAGAGACCCCTCTCCCTGATGTCCGCTTCCCTCACAGCCCGAACCCACCATGGACCTCACCACCCCCACTGCCCGGACCTCCAGCCGTCGACCAGCCAACATCTTTGATGAACCGGGAAAGGAGCAGGGCAAAGAAAATGGCCGTTAGGAAATGTAGTCTCAGGTAAGTAGAATTATCACCTCTACCCAGAGGTTCTGGTTACTTCCCCTTAGCCTATCTTTAAACCCTGTGTGTCTCCTTTCTCTCACGCCGCCATTCCTGGAACTCGGACGTGGCATGCTGGAGACCAGCGCTGGACCTCGACCCTCCGCGCTAACTGGTAAGTATCTCCGGACCCAGATGCTGGACCTCAAACCATAAGACAATGATAAGTAGAATGCTGGCAGACCTTGAGAGTGTCCTGGCAGGACTACAAAAACAGCGCTCAGCATAAGTACAAAGTATAAAAATATTAGAAAGTTAGATCAGTTCTGGAAATGATTAAAGTGCAAATGAAACAATATTATCTCTTCAAGCCCTTAGAACCCTGGCCGTCTCCCGGGACCACGACCTTGACTCTACGGGGAAAGGATTGTCCAAAGAGTGCCAACCAGACCCAGCAAGGCAGTCACCTAAAATAAAAATGTATTTGTTTGTAAACCAAAAAAATTTCTTCAGTGTCAGTAATTCTCTACATAAACCCGTTACCACAAAGAAAGGTAGCTTGAACACGTCTAACAGTGGCAGGTGATAATAAAACAAAATCCCCAAAAAAACACAAAATCCAAAGAAACAAAAATCCATAAAAAATATCTCAACCAAGTCATATTATGTACAGAAATAAAAGAAATGAAAATGCACTAACTAAACTTTTTACTTTTAACTCTACCTAAATTGGACGGCCGTTTACCAATTAAAAACAAAACAATTTTAAACACACAAAAAGGTTTACACACTACCTTTTTCAAAACCACACAGGTCTCTTCACCATGACAGCCTCTCTCTTCACACAGACTGGAGACTGCTCCGTACAAACATTTCTCTCCTGTTATACATTTTCCTGCTAATCACAGACAGGTGTCCCTCCTTACCCTTAGAGCCAGTTGTACCTCCTTCTGGCTCGGTCCTGTGGCATTTTGGGGAATGTAGTGTCCCCACTACTTTTCCTCCCCCTTATCTGCCACATATAATCCCCCTTGTGTGCATCGCACAGGCCATTCCAAGGTTACTTCACCCCCCTTCCTTTAAAATCCATCCTCCCTCCCTCAGGTTGATCCATTCTCCGGTGACCTTGGGAATGGACCACAAACCTACGATAGGGATCCCCAACGGGGTGACTGGGGTGACTGGCATGCAGACCGGTAACCCGGTGGGGGCAGCAGCAGGCAGAAGTGAGAGCCTTGGATCCAGCGCAGCAACGTGCCTGACAAGCGCTGAATAAATGGACAGCTAAGGGTTAAACACACAAAGAAAAGGTTTACACACTTTTTGATTTTTCAAAACCATACAAGTCTGTTCACCGTGACAGGCTTTCTCTTCACACAGACTGGAGACTGCTCCAAACAAACATTTCTCTCCTGTTATATACCTGCTTGCTAATCACAAGCAGGTGTCCCTCTTTACCTTTAGAGCCAGTTATACCTCCTTCTGGCTCACTCCTCCCCCTAACCCTGCCATATATATATATATATATATATATATATATATATATATATATATATATATATATATACACACACACACACACACACACACACACACACAGTGCTCCCTCACTATAAGGCTCTCGATTATAACGCGCCTTGGATATAACGCTCCTACAGCATGTCTCCCAATTCCCTATACTAGTGATTCATGCAATATTTCTACAGTAAATACAGTACTGGTGTTGTTCAAACTGTAAACAACTTCTCAGTCTAACTTCCGTTTCTGTCTCTCCCTTTTGATACAGTATCTGAACTGAAGAAAAGCTGCACTGGCACTTTATAACACAGACATCTTATTCAGCATTAGTTTTATAACTAAATAAATATTAGGCCTATTATGTGGTTATCTTTCCTAATGTATTTACTTTATTCCTTCAGCTTCGCTTCAGCCCCGCTCCGGCAGCCGAACCTGGGGCGAGCCCATTCCCTCTTCCCCTCGCCCGACCCGCTCTCCTTCTCGCACTTGGTTTGCTTGTCTGTCGCTTCGACCACTGTTTAGCCAGGCTATTTATAGTTTAACTGCTAATTAAAATGATCCATGAGTGGGAATGTTACCTTTTTTTTTTTTTGTAAAAAATATAGCGTTGATTACATGGTGCTTTATGCATGGTTAATTCACGGAAAGTTACATTTTTGCTTCACTATATGTGCATTATAGAGAGGGAGTTATTTTATTTTGTATTTTAGTCAGATGTGTGTTGTTATGTGTCCCACGGCACCCCCCACCCCCTCCCCCGTTTATAACGCTCTTCGGTTATAACGCTCATATAGTGTGTCCCCCAAGACCCACGTTATAGCGAGGGAGCACTGTGTGTGTGTGTGTGTGTGTTATATATATCTATATATCTATATATATATATATATTATATCTATATATATATATATATATATATATATATATATATATATATATATATATATATATATATATATATATATATATATGTCTTCCTTTTCACAGTCCAAACTATAACCGAGTGGAAAAAAACAGCTTTAACTCAAAAAGAAAAATATATATAAGATGAGGTTGTTCAAGTTTCAAACTAAATTTACATTTCTAAAAGAAATGTCATGTTATGCTGTCAAGGCTTATCTCTCTGGAAGAAGAAAGCTCCAAAAGCACACTTTTTGGGGATTTTACCTTGCATACTGCACATAGGTATCCAGACAGGTTTTATTAGACTAGCTGTACAGGATCCAAGCCCACAAACTTACCAAACATGTCCTGCCCAGTCATAATATTTTACATTCATATTTATTATTTATATTGAATAAATAATAGTCACAATAAAAATAGAATTGGTATTATAAATATTGTGCGGGGCAAGCATCTATCATAAGAATTGTAATCACTTTGACTCCTATATATGTAAACCTCTTCATCTGGAGGAATATTACATTAGCTCACATAAAATTTGGTTTCCTAATACGAGGACATTTCAGGGGTGCTAGAACACAGCTGGAAGTTATGCATGGCAAGCACATATTACTTCCACTGGGGCATTATATAAAAGATACTTAGGGGCATCCCTAGCTTCAGTCGATCTGCTGTGCCCAGATGTCTCCTGCAGGTAACAGCTGCATCAACCAAAGGAACAAGAAAATGTATTTGTGTCCTAAGGACTTCCTAGCAGTCTCATTGGACCAAAGAGGACTTTCAATTAAATACTGCAATCAACGCTATAATCAGATTGTGATCATTAAGTATTTGAAATGATTTTTACCAAGTGAGCATGCCAGTAGTTTGTGATGGTAAGCGGCATTTGTAGTGCTAACCTTTCCGGTATCAAGCAATGTCATTTTTTATTATATTTATAATCTTAGCAATGGATTCTTATCAAAATACAACACCTGGGATTATTTTTACACCAAAACAGCACTTAAATAATTGTCTATGTCTTCCTGCAAAGAGCCTATTTATAAGTAGCATAAGGAAAATTAAACAGTTAAAAAACGATACACAGTCAGTGCTTAAATTATGGTAAAAAGCCATTTTATAAAAATAAATTTTCAATGCTGTTTTAAAAGTAGAAAGAGTCCCTGCTTTTTTGACTGAAGATGGTAGAGCATTCCACAACATTGGTGCTTTACAAGAGAATTCCATCCAGCACCATCTTTATTCACTCTCGGAACAACCAACAGCCCCATATCCAACTATCTTAGAATACGACTTGTATTGCAAAGGGTCAACAACTCCTGTAAACAACTTGGTGCTAATCTATATAGGCCTTTATAAGTTAAAAGCAAAATTCGAAAATGTGCAGGGAGCCTGTGCAAATAAGCTAAGACATTGGTAATATGCTCATTTTTTTGGCTTTACTTAGAATTCTGGCAAACAATGTTTCTCTCCCAAAATGTCAGTGTTTATTTATAATTAAAACAATAAGCCACTCCTTCTACCAGCGATGGTGTCAGGGGGGTACACGATGGGTTTTTAGTCCCAAACACAAAACAAATCAAACTGACGTAGCTGCTTCCCCTTTGTACCACAAAACTCCTCCCTGCAATCAACCCGTCGCCATGGTTTCTCCAATCGATATCCATCCCGCAACTGATGGCAATGGAGTCCTTTTGGGTACATGCAACTAAGCGCTCCCTCTAATATGGTCTCCTTGCGGTTTCCGCCTACCATCGAGGCTGCCCATACGCAGAACTAGCTCGATCAAGTCCTTGAAATAAATAATTGAAAAAGACTCCATTATAGCCTTAACTGGTCTAGATGAATTCGTTTAGCAAGTCTGTATGATTTTATTTCTAATATCTAGAATTTGATTTTGAAAAAACATTAAAAAGTCATCACAGCCATGGGGAGAGCCAGTGGTAAAGGTAGAAGTATTAGGGGTGGTTTTATTAGTTTATCTATAGAAATGAAAAGAAATCTAGGATTGTTTTTATTTCTTTCAATTAAATTGAAATAATATGAAGGTATAACACTGTCCAGATCCTTCCTATATTTCAACTGATGGATCTTCCAGGTCAAATAATGAACATGCAGTCTGGAATGAGAATCTACATTCCAATTTAGCTTCCTCACATTTCAATTTTCAAGTGGTAACATTAAACCATAGCAAGCTTCTTAACAAACACTCTCCGATGTTTTAACTGATGCTACAAAATCAAAAATACTAGTCAAGGAGGTATTATAAGTGTTGACCAACTCATCCAGTGATACTGACTCAGTAGATGGAGATGAGTTAGGTCGGTCAGGGTGTCCTAGGCTCACCGTGCACCAGCAACCCCTATAGTCTGGCTGGGCATCTGCGGGCTTACATGTAAGCTACCCAGAGCTGCATTGTCTTCTGACACTGTAGCTCTGAGGTGGCTGCACGGTAAGTCTGCATTGTGAAAAAAAGTGGTCGGCTGACAGCACACGCTCGGGAGGACAGTGTGTGTTCATTTTCACCGCTCCCAAGTCAGCACAGGGGTGGTAGCAGTAAGCTGTGCCTAAAAATAATTAGATATGCCAAATTGGGAAATTAAAATCACCCAATAGACCCAATCACACGTGAAGTGGTGATGCTCGTGCACATTTGGGAGAATTACTCGTGAGAATCAGGTTTGGGGCCGAAAAAAAACGGCCAAAGAGAGGGATAGGGTAAATCTCATTTACTTGTGTAAATGACAAAAAACACAGGAAAACCACATCCATTTTCACGTGAAAATGTGCTCGTTTGACATCACTATAAATATTCAAAGGGAGCAGGTCAGTTGTCACTGTGGGTTCCAAGATGGCAAAAAGTAAGTGGCTGACGGGCTATTTTATGGTTATCAGTGGCATATTGCACCATAATGATAATGCAGGCAGCTTTTTAAAAAATTATTGTTTGTTTCTGTGTGCCTGTCATGCTGTATATCTCAGGTGGTGTAACAGGAATCTTGCTTGTGGGTATGTGCATTCGCTGCTGAGTGTCAGGCAGGAGATCAAGACAGAGGTTGAAGTTGACACGCCCCGCAGGCAAACAGGATTTATTTACACCAACATACAGTGAGAACAGCTCATGTAACATTACCAACCATGGCATCTTTATGTATCAACCCAACCCTGACTCCGTCTGTCGGTGGTTCTGGCAGCTTCTTTTTGCTCCGATCCTGGTTCACCACCACGGTGATCGGAGGATTTCAGCAACATATTTCGGTCTCTGCTCGGGTAGCGTGGACGATCTTCAGCCCATTGTCCTTGGCTCTGCAGCAGCCCTGAGGTGAACAAACAGGACCTCTTTATACCTGACGCCGTGCTGGAACACACCTACCTGCTGATTATCCACAGCTGGCAATCACACACAGCAGACAGGCTCTCCCAGGAGCATCAGGTACTTCATTAATTAATTACAACAATTACACATATTTACACAATAATATTTACAATGTACACACCAAAAAACCCTCTTCATGTGCAGGGCTCCTGCCCTGCTACAGGTGGGTTTACAGTTCTGTTTAACACTTACAAATGTACCATGAACTGTATTCTGCACTTGTTAGAGTAATAAAGCAACTGTTTGAGAATACCCTTGCTGTAAAAACTCTGCTAAAGTTAAACACGAAGAGCAAGTGAGCTGCTTAAATGTCTTCCGAAGACAACGTGTATCCGCCCTCCATTCAAGTTCACTGGAGAGAAGACATGGACTGTTTATTGGGGCAGCGTCCAGTGGCAGTTGCAGCTGCCCACCTAACTGACACCTCCCAGCGCACTGCATCTGAAGAGCAACCCTGCTGCCTTGATGAAGGTAACATTTTGTTGTGCTTTACATGTATGTTCATAAACTACATGAAGAAACACAACCACAAGCTGAACAGGTGAGTGAATGTCACAAGTGACCAAGGATAGTTTGTAAAGGAAACGTTTTTGTACAGAAAAATGTACAGTATTATTATTATTATTATTATTATTATTATTATTATTATTATTATTATTATTATTATTATTATGAAATGTTGTACACAATTTGTTTACTTAATTTTTTACTTACCCCTTGCTTTGTATGAGCACACTGTTTGGAATGTGTTTTTTTCTTCTTGTGTTGTTGGTGATCTGCACCAGGATGTGGAAGCAAGAGCACTAGCAGCATAGTAATTGCATTTTTGGCGATTATATCCGCAGGTGCCTGGGCCGAGGGTTTTGTGGGGCATTTGGAAGAACTTCAAAACTTTCTCCTTGGAGAGAGAGCGGGAGAGTCTCCAAGAGTGGGGAGGTGTCTGTGTGCCAAAAAGTTATAAATGTTATAAAAAGAGCTTCCTTTAGTAATCCATAAAGGTGATTTGAAGTGCCTTGATTGTCTACAATATTTGTTTTTTATTATGTGGCATACACAAGTATATACTGTATATTAAATTGCATATTTCAAATGTATACAATGCATTTTTCTCATATGAATTTTACATTTCTCAATAGAGTTACTTTATATTTTAAAATAATTAACAATATATTTAACATATATACACATTTATACATTGTAAATACTTAAAACATATATTTACCATATATCTCATATTCTTCATATCTAGAAAAGGGGTCAATTTTGGTGTAAAATATATAATATAATATTATATTCTGTTTAATTCAAGAATGATGTTAGGAAAATGTAAATATTATACATTTCTTATTATATAGTAAAAATATATTTTTGTTCCATATGGGTGCAGATACTAGGTTTATATATTAGAGGAGCTGCTAATGTGTGCTTATGGTGGATATATGGATGCTGTTATCTAATGGACTAGTTAGGTCACTGTGACAGGGAAAGAATTCATCTTGGTTATAAATCTCCCTCCCAACCTGTGAGGGTGCTGTTTAAAGAGAACAGAGTGCCCCGGACTGGATGGTCTGACAATTCATTCCAAGGGAAAGGTGGAAGTTGGCCATCTAAAAAGGGGGCAGAGCTACAGTACACCAAGTCATCACCCCAGAAGGGAAGCGATGTGGCAACCGCGAATGGGAGGAGAAATAGTTGCACTCGTTAACTAAGGGGGCGTGACTGACAATACAAAAGGGGACGTGGCTAGGCGAATTGTTCCTATTGTTATGGTTAAGAGCAAAGTCTAAATCTATTTTATTTTGAGCCATGCTGACATCCCCCAAACATTTTAAAGTATTAAATATCGAGCGCTTACTTTGAAACTACAGCATGAAACACAAACGTTGTTAAGTTAGAAATATACTTTCAGACTACCCATAACTGAATAGCCTGTTTTCATTTACAAAACATTAATCCCCTAGAAATACTAACCTGCGGAAGTGCGTGTCGATGCATATACAATTGTGAAAACTGGAACACCGCAGCATCATGCACAGATCCTGGCATGCCACACAAGATGTCTCTAAAGCTTTGAAATAAAGTGAACAAGACATGTAATTGTGACGGAAAGATGAGTTCTGGTGATAAATCTTCCTCCCGACCTGTGAGGGCGCTAAAGAACGGGAGGAGAAGTATCTGGAAGGGCTGGCCTGACAGTTCGTTTCCGGGTCAGGGAAGTGGGTCAGCCTGGAAAGAAGCGCGACTCTGTTGTAAGACCGTATTGATTTGAGAGGTAAACGAGAGGCAGCTGCAAGTAATAAGGCAGCTGCAACCGTTTATCTCGATATCATGCGGGATTACATATAGGGGCCAGGGTAACGCTGGTCTTCTCCTTCGTTTGGGTAAATGTTCGGAGAGAGAAGGAGCGAGAGAGGAGCTCTCGTTGTTGCAGAGAATTACGTGTTGTGTATTGTTGTGTTTGTTTTGTAATTGTCTGCGTTTTGCACCACCAGACAGTTAACTCACCTATCCGGAGCTGTCGACCAGGGTCAGCACAATCCGGATCACCACTGCACGGAACCGTCACGAAATACAGTGTCTTCACCCACCACAAGCACGTCTGCACTCACCCAGGACTGGTGACCGTGTGTTCGTTTTGTTCGGGACTGTGCCCTGTTATTGCTATCCCCGTGCTTTACACATTGTTGTGTATAGCCGGGGATTTATTATTTAACGGTCACCAGACCTGGATTATAAATAAAAGCACCTTTTCACTGGAAACTGTTGTCTGCCTGTCACTCCTGCATCGCATCACCGTTATACCTGTTCCCCTCCACTAGCCACTTTGCCACAGTAATATATATATATATATATATATATATATATATATATATATATATATATATATATATATATATATACTTGCAATACACAAATAAAGCAATATTCACGAAATTTACCTGCCAGTGTCATTCAGTAGTGCTCAGAGAATGAAAGATGCCCAGTACTTCCTGTTGAGGTAATCTCGCAGACAGTGCAGTGGTGCTTTGATGGGAATGTGGGTAGCATCAATAATCCCCATTACTTGGGGCAACCTGAACTTTATCGCAGCACGCAGAGCAGCAGTTTTTGCTTTTGTAAATACAGCGACGAACTGTAGTTTTATGCACCCCAAACACATTACCAACTACCCTGTACTCCACTGAGGATGCCAGCCTATACAGAGCAATCACCATTCTTTTCTCCACTGGCGCAGAAGCCCGTAGGTCAGTGGTCAGCAATTAAATTAGATGGCGGGCCAAATGACCCGTGCGCAGCTGCAGATCGGGCCACTAGCAATACCCCCCTGCCCCAAAAATGTGTTGCAGCATGGCACAAGGCATACCAGCTCGTCAATAAATAAAAAAAACTGGTCAAGCCGGTTGAAAATAAACCAAAAAGGAAAAAAGAAGTAACAATTGTGATAGTATGTCTTTGTAACCTCCAAATAAATATTACTAAAATAACATAGCATCTGTGTTGTAGCTATTAAGAAACAAATTAGTTTAGTTTAACATTCAGGTATGTTGTAAGTGAAATGTAACTCAAAATGACTCCTAACAATGACTTTATTGTACAGCTGAAAGACAATTTCAGTGCTTGCTATGACAACTTCAGCATTCCCAGGTACGTAATAGTTTTTGTCTGTGATCCATTTTCAATCAACCCTGATGGTGATTTCTCGTCCCATGTAAAGCAAGTGCTTCCCACAATCAACAAAGCAGCATCTAGAACTAGTAGTATATTTTCTGGCATCGTCGTTGCTGAAAACTGAATTCATTCCTTGAAGAAATATATGAAGGTCATACAGAGAACCCCTGTGACAGAGAGCGAATGAATCTGAATAAACAATCTCCCTTTCGACCTATGAGGGCACTGTTCAATAGGAACTGTGTGCCTCGTACTGAATGGTTGGGCAGTTCATTCTAGGGTCAGTCGGAAGTCGGCTATTCAGGAATGGGGCGGCTTCACGGTACCAGGAGGCATTCGCCCTAGTACGGTGAGAGAAGTTTCAGTCATGAATTGGAGGAGACGTGATTGAACTAGCTATTGGAAGGGGTGGGGCTGAGGGTACTTTAGGGGGGCGTGATGCAGTCACATAATTCCTTTATTATAGTTAATGGGTGGAAACGAGGACTGTGAAATTATGAGTGAAATATTTTGTTTGTTTTTTTGGAACTGTGTACGTTTGTCTTTGCCAGATGGCTAATACAAATCTGTTAGCTGCTGCTTCAAGCCAGTAATAAACCTGGACTGCACTGCACCTGTACACAAGCAAACACCACTGTTTCAAGCGCCGCACCTGCACCTAGAGCATGCATTGTCCGGAGACATGGCTATCTGTGTTGTGTGTCTGTGTTTTGTATTATTATTTCGGAACTGCATCCCCTTGGTTTATATGCTGGCAATACTCATAGTTGGGTAGAGCCAGCATTATTATTTAAACGGTCAAGGAGACCACAAAAGAAAAATAAAAAGAACTTGAACCATGAACTTTGTGTTTGTTTTTGTCTGGAAGAACAAGTTTGGCTGATGCCGACCATATATAATTACAATAAGAACAGGTAATTTGTTATTCAAGGTTACAGCTAAAAATTCAAAAGACAAATATCCTTAAAAAATGTCCTGGCTCATTATATTTTCAGTGTGGAAGATAGTGGCAAGTCTATCTCCTCGCTCAATAGAGCGTGCTTTCTGAAAAAAAGAATAACTTGGAAGAGAAGCCTCAACCAAATAAATATTATCATCAATTCCAAGCCAAGTTTCGGTTATGGAGACAATATCTAGATTATAATCCTTAATAAAATCTTTAATTAGCAGTGCTTTATTAGACAGAGATATAACATTAAACAAAGCCAGATGGCAATACATGTTGTGAATGGTGTGATATACTAACTTACATTTATCTTTCCATTCAACTCAGGACAAACACCCTTAATGGAATACATACATTGTAGAATTTGATTGCATGGTTTGAGATTTTTGGGGCACACTTGGTGATATAAGTCGTCAGAATGCTTTACAATAATTCTCTATATTTTCCATGCTGTCAAACAACAATAACAAAACATTGTGTAAAACAAACACAAAAGAGTACATTTAAACAATCATATAACAAAATACTACAAAATACACACAAGATACGCACAGGAACAGATGTACCATGCCAAACTACTATATAATTATTTTTTTACTGCCGTACGCTTTGAATATAGTACAGGTGTCCTCAATTTTTCATACACAAGATAACACATGTACTGTAATGTTTCTGATATTGGTGATTTCAGTTGTACTCATTTATAGAAATTTTTTCACAATTCAACTTTTGTTTTTATTTTTGTATTCCCCTGTTCAGCTAAAAAGCTAATTCTGGGCCGAGGTATTAAAAGCAGCTGCAAACACAACCTGTGCTCCCTTGACTGTGAACTAACTGCAGGGAGGCTGCAGAAAGGCCAGACTGAACAGACTGGAATGGCTTTTTAAGCAACCGCTGCAGTTGAGCCTGAAACATTCTTCTGCCTGAACACATCTCACCAGAAGCGTCCGCTCAAAAACTGGATCTTCCAGACCTGGCTAATTGAACTGAGAAAAATACTGTTTGTGTTATAGAAGTAAAAACCTGGTTTTAAAAGTGATAACCAAGGCTTTAAAATTACCTCATTATTATTTTTTTTTCAGGATATGCAGATTTTTCAATAATTCAGATACCAGGATGTAATTTAAATATTTAAACCTTTTTTTTTATTTTCCTTTCCCATACATTTTAATAGTTATGAGTACTTTGTTGTTGCTCAAATATTGTTTTCCTGTATGACCTGGGAAAGAGTTGTGAACTGTTTTGAAAAGCCCAGTGTGACAGAAGGCTGGGCACCCTTACCACCATGGAAAAGAGCCAGGCTAGTCTGTATTCATAGTTACGGAGCTTTTAACCTAATCTCGTCTGATCGACAGAGGACAGAATCAGTAATGGCAGTGCATCAAACATCACTACTTATTACACTCTCCTCCCTGAAACCTCAGTGATCGGCTGCAACCAAGTTATGAGATCTGAGTCATGTCGCCGATGTAACAAGATGGAGACTGGCTGTAAACCAGCGACTCGTGCACCGCAAGTGAGCACCTTAACCACTATGCAAAAGAGCAGCGCTGAAGTCATGGTTATACAGCTTTTACCCTCATCTCATCTGTTATTCCTTGTTAATAATAGCCTTTTTTAAACTTTTCTAAAGATTTATAGATATTTTATCTATGCATCTGTAGCAGGGCTGGGGCCATAAACATAACAAGGGGCTTCTGTGATTGTTTATTGTAAATATGAGCATGGTTATTGTAGAAATAAATACTAGTGGGATTTGTTTTAACGGGGGACCTGATGCTCTGTGTATAGCAGCCTGCCTGCTGTGTGTGTAGTTGCGAGACGAGCAGGGTTTGTGTTTACCAGCTGTGAGCTCCCAATTAGAAGGTGGGCATTAAGAGTTGGGTGAACTGCCCGAGGAACAGAAAGTTAATTTCGGGATAGTAGATCCCACCCAGTATAGCAGACTAGCCAAAAGAGGGAAAGCCTTTTCCTGCCTTAACTACTTTGCTTTGATAATATTGTATGCTAGCATGTTAGTGAGGTGGTCTTAAAATCTAAATGCTATATTCATGTTGTATACAGTGCTTTTTTAAACATACGCTGGCAGTGTATTACAGTTAAGTTTATTAGAAAAATTATCATGGGCTACAGTTTTCCTTTCTCTGTTGTCTAGTGGAGAAAATGCGGTTAACAGCCTGTTTAGATCTCTTGAGCAACCCCTCCTAGAACTATGCACTGGACTTGCCTGACCTAAGCATCACGTTGCTGGATCCTCAGCTGATGTATTATTGCACCACTAATATGTCATTGTAGATATAACTTGTTGTGATCTTGATTTGTTGCATCCTAGTTTATATTGTATTTTAGTAGTATTATTTGCACTTACTGTAAACTATACTGTATTTAAATATTAATCTTGCATTGTAACCCTATACAGTACTGCCCTGTAACACCTGTAAGTCACCTTGGATAAAGATGCCTGCCAAATAAATAAATAAATAAATAAATAAATAATATAAAGTGTTGCCAGTCAGTATACAATAATACGATTCTACTGTTGATGAGGGCTTAATGGGACCCTGTTGGAGGTTGGTGGGCTGAGTCAAATGGTGGTGATGATGGACTGGCAAAAATACACTGGAGGCTTGTATAGTTTTCCCCGCAGCAGGGTTTTTATCTATCTGGCCGTAGACGGCCACCGACCAATGTTCCAATCAAAAATAGAACAAAAAGAAAAAAAATAAATAAATAGTCAAAATAAATTCCCCCACCAGTACCAACGTTGATAAAGGAGGAGGAGGAAAAAAAAAAAAAAAAAAAAGGTAAAACTAACAAAAGTCCCGCACACAGTAAAATATAAGTTATAATTATAGATAAATATTTCGCTGGTGCTCCTGCGCTGGCCTCTAGGGGGCTCCCGGTCCTAGGTAGGGTTTAGTATTTAGGCCCCGGTCGTTCTTCCGGGTAGTAAGCTGAAACACCATCTCCAGTCTCTGTGAATACAACACACTTTTTACACACATCAATAAATAAAACAGCACGTCTCCTTTCGCTGTTACCCCCAGGACTGAGCCAGCGAGCTCAGATCGTACTGTCCTTTAAATACTGCCCGACCTCTCCCTTAGCCTCGGCCCCGGTCGTTATGTACCCAGTCGGCGTACATAATAACGCTGACTGGGGTATGTGGCGCGGCGGCCGCGGACTTCTGCGTTTGGATGGAGCGGGTGATCTTTCTGGAATTCCCGAACGGCTCAACCTTTGCCTTTCCGCCGGTCTCGTCCCGTTCTGCGCAACGCCGCCAGCGATCAGGAGGATCGACCACAGCTCCGACCCGTTGCACCCCCGTCACAGACCCCCAAGCCCTCTGCCTTTTTTCTGTCATTTCTTTAAGATTACTGTTTTGGTAACCTAGTTTGGATCAGGTTTCATTGATTATCATCTAGGTTGAAGAAATTGAAATATATGCATTTTTACATGCACTGACCAAATAGATTAGCTTTGACAAGGCATATTATTCAAACACATTATGAAGACACAGCAAGGATAGTTAAGAATGAGACAGAGTCAGGGAAAGCTGCAGTTCAAGCGCATATGAACACATTTATTACACAAACAAACAAACACTAATCCAATTGCTGGTCCTTCAATTTCACCCTCACCTCCGCCTCCACCTCTACCCTCATCCCCACCACCAACTCTACCTTCACCTTTACCTTCACATAAATGTCTACCTCCACCCCCACCTCCACCTCCACCTCCACCTCCACCCCCACCTCCACCTCCACCCTCAACCCCACCGCCAACTCCACCTTCACCTCCTCCTTCACCTTTCACCTCCTCCTTCACCTTTACACTCTCCTAAATGTTTACCTCCACCCCCATCTCCACATCCACCTCCACCCCAACCCCCACCTACATCTTCACCTTCAGCTCCAACTCTACCCCAACATCCACCCTCACCTCTACCTCCACCATCACCCCCAACCCCTTCTCCACATCCACCTCCACCCCAACCCCTACCTACATCTTCACCTTCAGCTTCAACTCTACCCCAACATCCACCCTCACCTCTACCTCCACCATCACCCCCAACCCCTTCTCCACATCCACCTCCACCCCAACCCCTACCTACATCTTCACCTTCAGCTTCAACTCTACCCCAACATCCACCCTCACCTCTACCTCCACCATCACCCCCAACCCCTTCTCCACATCCACCTCCACCCCAACCCCCACCTACATCTTCACCTTCAGCTCCAACTCTACCCCAACATCCACCCTCACCTACACCTCCACCATCACCTCCACCCCAACACCCACCTACATCTTCACCTTCAGCTCCAACTCTACCCCAACCTCCACCATCACCCCCAACCCCATCTCCACATCCACCTCCACCCCAACCCCCACCTACATCTTCACCTTCAGCTTCAACTCTACCCCAACCTCCACCCTCACCTCCACCTCCACCATCACCCCCAACCCCATCTCCACATCCACCTCCACCCCAACACCCACCTACATCTTCACCTTCAGCTTCAACTCTACCCCAACCTCCACCCTCACCTCCACCTCCACCATCCACCTCCACCCCAACCCCCACTCAGTGAGGTGGGGGTAAGATGGTGGTCCACCCCAACACCCACCTACATTGGTTTCAGTTTCAGCCCCGAGGTTTGGATGGGTTGGAGGTCCCAGGTGGGTGTCCACCCACCCCAGGTGGAAGTGGGAGTGGGGTGGAGGTTTATAATTGTCTTCTTAAATGACTGGGGAAAAGTCACCTATGGATGAAAGATAAATAATAATAATAATAATAATAATAATAATATAATAATAATAATAATAATAATAATATTATTTTTATATAGTGTATAGTGGACACACCATCACAAAGTGCTTTACAGAGGTAGGCTGTGGACTGTGCATTATATACAGTCACTTACAATAGGACAGTGATTTAACATCTCATCCGCAGGATGGAGCACATGGAGGTTAAGTGAGTTGCTCAGGGTCATACAGTGAGTCAGTCAGTGGCAGAGGTGGAAATGATAAAAAACTGAAGAAAATGTTCAATTTGTTGCCGGTTAAGCATTTTAATTGGCAACAAGTTACACCTTGTAATGGATAAAACACAATAAAAAAAATGTAAATACAAATCAACCTCTGCAACAGGGAGCCCATATATAAAATATATCAACTTGATATTAAGCTAACAATGAATATCTGATACCTATGAAATGTACTTTATAAAACTACTGGCCAGACTGACTTGGGCAAGGCAATGACTGCAGAGGATTGTGAAGAATACCGTCTCCTAATAACCTTTTCATGGGTCACAGTCATTCTGTTAAACTAGGCATTTGACTACAAAATATGTGTAACAGTAACAAAATACTGCAGTAAAATGGAAAATGTATTTTTATATCTTTTTATTTAGCTGAAACCATATATTTTTTAGTTGTTTAGTTGAATGTCTGGCTTGACATAATGTCTGTGAAATATACAAGTATAGCAGAGAGAAAGAGACTATATTCAAGCTTTAGATATTGATTTATTCATATAGATATGGATAAAGGTGTCTCTTGAGAATTACTCTCAAAGACATAGATCCTGCAGTGAAAATGTAATGCAAGTTTCATGAGGGCTATACATTCTCTTTATCTACTGATAAGACTAATTCAGTTTATCTAATAAAAAATCAATAGGAATGATTGCAGGCTTATGCCGCTCAAGTTGTCTGACTGAGTTTGCAGGTCATAAATTGTAGACATTGCAGACTACTCCCCCCCTTCCCCTTCACTTAAAATAGATTAATTTTAGAAATCCAACAGTGTCATCTCACACTATAGCTTATTAATCACACATGACATACTGTATCTGCCAACTGGAATATTAATTTGCTTTTATGAACTGTAATTTTTATTTGAGTGTCTGTTATGTCTTTATAACTATCCCTATCATTCCTACTCATGGAATGAAGCATTAGGACTAATGCTGATACACTGAAGACTCCTCCTGTTAGCCTGTGGGAAAAAACTCAAGTTATGAGAAAAACCAGACTTTAACCTACTATTCTGAAACTGGCCATCCTGTAACAAGCAAAAAACAATATAGAAAACAACAAGCAGACAGGAGAACCACTTGTTTGTATTAGAAACACTGACAAGGAAAGTTCAAGTTCACAAGCCTGGTCCCCTAATCTACTGCAGCGAAGAGGGTCATACGACAGTGCTCCTGATCAGATCTAAAACAGTCTCTGCTTCTCCTTATTTCTCTTCGCCCTGCATGCAAACACAACCAGTTTAACTCCACACCTGGCTCGGATACAATGGAAAGCTTGAATCACACTCATTTGACTTGACAGCTTTACAAAGTGCTGAGATTTTGAAACCTGTCAGATCTGCTGTCTTGTGACTTAAACTGAAGATGTATCATTGGTGGAATTTCCATGCGTGTTTTTTTTTTTTAGCTCGAGACATTCGCTCGAGTAAAATGTCTCATGCAAAATCCTTATTCGAGTTTCCATTCGCTCAGTTTATTTTACTAGAGGAAACCTGTCTTTTCACCCGACATCATGCAAATGAAGGGGAAAGGTGGGGGTTGATAAGTAAATTAGCTGTTATCGTGCTGTTTTCACACAAGAACTTGTGGAAATGCTGTTTCCATACGCACATAGAACTGGTACATGAGTTAATGTAGGCTGATGTAATAAAGCTGCAATTTCTAAATACATTATGCATGGTTGTTTAATAATATGTTTTACTGCTCTTGCCCAAATTGTTTTTCAAATGTCACTGATGGGGTGGCAAGTCCTTAGTAGTGAATACTGCTTCAACTAATTTATCTTACGACTCACAAATTAAAAATGAACTCACAGGTATAAAATGAAACTGATCAACACAGGTATTGCAGAGCACCATGGCTGAAAACTGATGAAGACGTAGGATTTTAAAGCTCCGTGCCAGACACCTTCCACTTATACTCCCAAGGATGTCTGGACTGGGAACAGTGGATCTTGCATTTGTTTTGGGAGCTTGAACCTCCAAATCTAAATGTTATCTAATGCCAATGGCTAACGAAAGGACGGTTTGGACACATGCTCCTCCGATATGCAGCAAGGAAGGAAATATGTACCAGCTCCTGTGCCAGTGGAGAAAAGAGTGACAATTGCTCTGTATAGGCTGGATCCTCAGCTGAGTGCAGGGTAGTTGGCAATGTGTTTGGGGTGCTATGACGGGGTACCTATCACTTGTGTGTATTTTATTATTTATTTATGTATTCATTTATTATTATTATAAACTTTAGAGACATTTCATGAGGCATGCCAGGATGATGCTGCGGTGTTCCAGTCTTCAGGATTGTATATACATCGACACGCACTTCCGCAGGTTAGTATTTCTAGGGGATTAATGCTTTGTTAATGAAAATAGGCTATTCAGTTATGTGTAGACTGAAAGTATAAAGATTTTACATTTTCCTCACATAGTCCTATCTTAACAGTGTTTTTGTTTAATGCTGTAGTTTCAAAGTAAGTGCTCAATATTTAATACTTTAAAATGTTTTGGGGGTGTCAGTGGCTCAGAATATAATAGATTTAGACTTTTGGATACATTTCACATCCTTTTTATGATAGTAATCTATATTTCCCTTCATTCAGGCAATACAGCATATAGAGGATCATGGTGTGCCTTTATATCTAGCCGGTGATGCTGCTGCGTAAAGAGCTACAGAGTTCAATGGCTGAGTTGGAAGAAAATGTGCATCAGTCAACAATATCCAGAACACTTCACAAAAGTAGCCTGTATGGCAGGGTGGCAAGAAGGAAGTCATTACTAAAAATAAGCCATCTCAAAGCCTTCATGGAGTTTGCAACAAAGCACTGAGTGATCCTGCAAAAATGTGGCGATAGGTGTTGTGGTCAGACGAGACCAACTTGGAACTTTTTGGTCTAAATGCCAAGCGTTACGTTTGGCGCAGACCCAACGCAGCACATCTCCCAGTCAACACCATCCCTACAGTGAAGTATGGTGGTGGCAGCATCATGCTATGTGGATTCTTCTCCTCAGCAGGGACTGGAAAGCTTGTTAGGATTGAAGGAAAAATGGAAGGAGCAAAGTACAGGCAAATACTAGAGGAAAACCTGTTTCATTCTGCTAAAGACTTAAAACTGGGGTGAAAATTTACCTTTCAGCAGGACCATGATCCAAAGCACAAGGCCAAAGCTACACTGGAGTGGCTTAAGAATAAGAAAGTGAATGTCCTTGAGTGGCCCATTCAAAGTCCTGACTTGAATCCTATTGATAATTTGTGGAAAGACTTGAAAACTGCTGTCCATTAGCCATCCTCAAGCAACTTGAGAGAGCTTAAGCAAATCTGCCAAGAAGAATGGGCACAAATTGCACCAAGCCGGTGTGCAAAGTTGGTAGACACTTATCCAAAAAGACTTGCGGCTATAATTGCTGCCAAAGGTACTTCCAACAAATCCTATACATTCTACCCCACAACTTCCAAGTGAAAAAAAATATTCTAGAAATTTGTAGAAAATGAATTAAAAATAAAAACTGAAATAGCTTGGTTGGATAAGTGTCCACCACCCTTGTAATAGCAATCCTAAATTAGCGCAGTTGTAACCAATCGCCTTCAAAATCACACACCTGGCCTCCATCTGTATTAAATTGTAGTGATTCACATGATTTCAGGATAAATTCAGCAATTCCTGTATGTTCCCTCTGATGGATAGTTGTGGCAAAGTGCCCGCCCCTGTGTGTATTTTGTGTTATATGTTGTATGTTAATGTTAGTGTATAGTCATTGGTACACGGGATATAAATGGGTCTGTGTAACACGAGTGTTTAAAATGTATATTTGTATTTAGGCACAAGGATTGCACAGCACTTCACGTGCAAGTAAAAAGTAATAATATGTGAGCACAGGGAATTGCATTTTATTAATTCACGTGCAGTTGTACCTCGACTCCAATTGAATGATTGATTAGCAATCGAGTCTCGGTACAGCTGCATAAAAGCAGCATATTTTCACTCACTCAGTGTTGTTGTGTGTTCGGTGAGTGGAGAATGGGTGTGGAGACGGAGGTAATAATAATAAAATAATAACGTAAAGTAAAATATCAGCTCACCGTGTTGTTTAGTGTTAGTCCGTTTTGTTTGTCTGTTTATTTTGGCTACCAGTGCCATGTCCTGTGTTTTTGTTTGTTACAACCTTTTTATTTATTGTTCTGTTAATTCATTAAATGCTGAGCGCAAGCAAGCGCTCAGCTTCCCCAAAACTCCACCTCTCTGTTTATTTCCTGGTTCCTGTTTCTGGTGTGACTTCCCCCACTCAGGCCGTCTTTGTAACACTTGGTGTTAGAACCGGGATTACCAGCGCCTCTTAGACACAGACCAGAGCAGGTACCGCAGTTTTTTGGGAAAAAAAAAAAAGAGGGTTGTTTTTTTTGTGTATGGGGAAAAAAATAAAATAAAATAATAATAAAGAAATGGGGAGAAGAAGCAGGAGAGGAAAGCGGCAGCAACATCTACAGGATGAAGAGGAGGAACTGGAACACAGGAGGGAGGAGACAGAACCTTTCCCGTCCTCTGATAAGATGCTGAACTGAGTGTCGGACCCGGAGTGGAGTGGGGAGGACCTCCCACTGGTTGTTGACCTGCTGTGGGCCAGAGATGGGGAATGTTGGGAACGCTGGGAACAACACTTCTACCCAGTGCCCTTCGTGATCCCGGCAGCCGTGGTGATTAACTACTTGGCTGCCGATATGGGACTGCCCCAGCAGATTGCATTCCATCTGGCCCCGTCTACCTGCATCCTCATTGGGCTGAAGGGAGACGATTTGCAGCTCCTGTGTCCACCAGCAGAGGAAGAATGCCTGCTGGTTTTGTCTCCAGAGCCAGAGGGAGAGGAGCCCTCTCCAGCGCCAGAGGGAGAGGAGCCGTTGCTGCCGGACGACTATGAAAAAGGGGGGAGAGGTCAGGAGACCACCTTTCCCCGCAGCAATTTCACTGCAGGAGTTCTGGGGGGAGGTCTGGAGACCACCAACCCCAGCAGCTTTTCTGCTGCTGGACATGCCCCAGCTGAAGGAGTCAGTCTAGGAGCTGTCAGCACATCTGCTGACAGCCGCACCATTGGCAGCATTTCCGCTGCCAGTGGTACAGCGGGAGAAGAGATTCTCCCCACTGTCAGCATGTCTGCTGACAGCATGGCCAGTAGCAGCCTGGCTACTGGCAACATTGCCGCCCATCAACCCCTTAAAGTCCTTGTTCTTGGCCCAGGACTTTGAGCAAGACTTTTGGGATTTTAAGGGGGGAGGTGGCCATTGAGTATGTGTGTATTTTGTGTAATATGTTGTATGTTAATGTTGGTGTTTAGTCACTGGTACATAGGATATAAACGGTTTCGTGTAACACAAGTGTTTAAAGTGTATATTTGTATTTAGGCACAAGGATTGCACAGCACTTCACGTGCAAGTAAAAAATAATAATATGTGAGCACGGGGAATTGCACTTTATTAATTCATGTGCAGTTGTACCGTGACTCCAACTGAGTGATTGATTAGCATTCGAGTCTCGGTACAGCTGCATAAAAGCAGCATGTTTTCACTCACTCTGGGTTGTTGTGTGTTCGGTGAGTGGAGAACGGGTGTGGAGACGGAGGTAATAATAATAAAATAATAATGTAAAGTAAAACATCAGCTCACCGTGTTGTTTAGTGTTAGTCCATTTTGTTTGTCTGTTTATTTTGGCTATGTGACAGGGAGCGTGAGGATCTGAGCTGCAAATCTCCCTCCCGACCCAAGAGGGCACTAAGCAGAGGTACTTGCATGCCTGTTCAGAGATGGGCCGGCTTGGAGAGAGGGGCGGAAAAGGAAGTTGGTCATCTTGGTGCAGGGCGGAATGACCATATTAGGGGACAAAATCACTGTGATCAGCTGTGTTGCATTAGACAACTGGCAGGTGTGCTGAGTTGCGCTGATCATGGGGTGGAGTCCCCTGGTATATAAGGGCTGTCATTTTGTAAGTGCGAGGCTTGTTGAGGTAATACTGGAGCTAGGTTCCTGAGCTGTGTGTTTGTTTATTTGGTTTTTTTTGTGCTACGTGTTTGTGTTTATTGTCAGAGTGATCCCTGACGCCAAGGAGCTGCCGCACCACTGCCAGCACTTTTCACCTTGGACACCACACACCCCGAACAACAGAACTGAACACTTAAGCACCTGAGCACCTGCACTTTTCACCACCCCAGAAGTGCACCCAAGGAGCTGAGAGGGACTCCCTCTGTTGGAACTTATGATTTACATTTTTGTTGCTTTGAACTGTGTTTTTTTTGTTAATAAAGTTCACCCTACCATTGTGGTAGGGTATTTGCAAATTCAGAAGTGACTCTGTGACGTCTGCTCCACACCCACACCCACTGCACCGTCATAGGCTACCAGTGCCATGTCCTGTGTTTTTGTTTGTTACAACCTTTTTATTTACCTTTGTGTTAATTCATTCCCCAAAACTTCACCTCTCTGTTTATTTCCTGGTTCCTGTTTCTGGTCTGATGTCCCCCACTCCGGTCGTCTTTGTGACAGTAGTCCATTTCAAAACAAAGACTCAACCATGAGCACCAAGTCGTTTTCAAAAGAACTCCGGGACAAAGTTGTTGAAAGGCACAGATCAGGGGATGGGTATAAAAAAAATATCAAAGGCCTTGAATATCCCTTTGAGCACGATCAAGACGATTATTAAGAAGTGGAAGGTGTATGGCACCACCAAGACCCTGCCTAAATCAGGCCATCCCTCCAAACTGGATGACCGAGCAAGAAGGAGACTGATCAGAGAGGCTACCTAGAGGCCAATGGCAACATTGCAAGACCTGCAGGCTTTTATGGCCAAGACTGGTCAGTGTGCATGTGACAACAATATCCCAAGCACTCCACAAATCTGGCCTGTATGGTAGGGTGGCAAGAAGGAAGCCATTACTCAAGAAAGCCCATCTTGAATCCCATTTGAAGTATGCAAAAAAGCACTCAGGAGATTCTGTAGCCATGTGGCAAAAAGTTTTGTGGTCTGAAAAAACTAAAATGGAACTTTTTGGCCTAAATGCAAAGTGTTATGTTTGGCGCAAACCCAACACAGCACATCACCCAAAGAGCACCATCCCTACTGTGAAGCATGGTGGTGGCAGCATCATGTTATAGGATGTTTCTCATCGGCAGGGACTGGGGCACTTATCCAATTATGATCTTTCAGTTTTGTATTTTTAATATATATATTTTTTTCTCAAAAAAAACTTTTTTCCCCTTAGCAGTGTGGAGTATGGTGTGTAGATAAGTGGGAAAAAAATCCTAATTTAAATGCATAAAATTCTGAGGCACTGACTCAACAAAATGTGAAAAAAGTTCAAGGGGGTGTAGACTTTCTATAGGCACTGTATATACAACGTCTCCGCCTGTTTTCAGCCATGGTGATCCGCAATACCTGCTGGTCAGTTTCATTTCATACCTCCAAATTTATTTTTAATTAATGAGTCATAAGGTGCATTAGTTGAAACAGTATTCACTATTAATGACATTTGAAAAAAATTTGGGCAAGAGTAGTAAAACACATTATTGACCAGCCAGGCACGAGGTATTCTGCTTTATTACAGCAGCTTAGATTCACTCGCGTACCAGTACTCTGTGCATGGAAACCACATTTTCTCAAAATTTCACTAGTAATCTACAAAAACAGCACAAGTACTTTACACATAGCTAATTTACATATCCACCCCCACCTTTCACATCCATTTGTATGACATCGGGTGAACAGCCCGGTTTACTCGAGTAAATAAATTAAGGGAATGGAAACCCATAAAAGCATTTTACACAAGACATTTTTCTCGTGTAAATGTCTCAAGTTAAAAAAAAAACTTCCATGGAAACCCAATGAATGAGATTTACCCTATCCCTCTCTTTGGTCATTTTTTTTGGCCCCAAACCTGATTCTCACGAGTAATGGAAACTGGCCCATTTATGTACCGGTACATTAGAAGGCGTTTCTGATTTCATCCAATGCATTGCTTTCACCGTTGCATATTGTAGTCAGCTATCATAAGCTTTTATGGCATTGTGGGCCTGTGACAGAGATCGAATGACACTTGGTGTTAGATCTCCTTCCTGTGAGGGCACTAGAAAGAAAGAAAAGAGTAACCATAAGCAAATGGCAAAACATTTATTCCATAGGGTAGGTGGAAGTCGGCCATTTAGGAAGGGGGCAGAGCTACGGCACCCAAGCTCACTGACCCAGACGGTAGACGGCGTGGCATCTAAGGATTGGAGGAGCGGATGCACTCATTAACCTAGGGGTCATGGGCAAGGGTATAAATAGGATGTGTAGCTTCAGTAATCTGTTCCTTTGTAGATGGTTAGCAACAACCTAGAAGGAGCCTGTGATTTGTGAATAAATCGTGAGTGTTCTGAGTGTTCGTCTGTCTTATAACATTGTTTGTTTGTGTTGTTTGTTTTTCAAAGAGTACTTGCATGATCTGGAGCTGTATCCACAGGCCAGCATTAACCCGGACCTCAACACTCACTTTTCACTTCAAAACTGTCTTTGCACCACGAGCACTTAATTCACGCACTGTAGGAACTGTGTCAGTGTTTGTGTTTTGTGTGGGTGAGGAAAGACAGGACTTTTGGTTGCGGGTCAAACCCGTGGCATGTTACAAACAGGAGTCATACACGCCGCTGTACCATTTCCATCATTATTATTATTTGCAGGTTTTGCCATAAGGCTCTGGACATTATAATCATAAATAAACACCCCTGCACCTGTAAATCATTTGTCTGTGTAATTAATCCGGTCTGAACTGCACACACCTGCACGTATTTACCACTTTGCCACAGGGCCATATTTTAAAGCAAAGTGAAATGTTATTCTCAGATTAAAAAAAACACTCTGAACGAAACTGTTCTTTCCACCAATTTAATTGTTTTATACCATTACAATTTGCCTTTGTATGCTTCAAAATAGGGCCTTATGAAAACAAATATAAAAACCCAAACAAAGATCCCCCTCCTTCTTCCCATGCACACGCACTCACATTCTATTCCCACACTACTCAATGGAATGGGCCTCAACAGCATACTGCTTACAGTCTCCACTGGATTGTACTGTTGGCATTGCCAATGTCATCTGCAGCAGAAGCTGTGGGGCTGAGTGCCTAACTGAGGTCCACTCAGCTACTTTGTTCTACCCAAGTAGGATTTACCTTGCCCCTCGATAGGCAGCAAGCCAGCCAGGTTCCCATTCCAACTCCAGAACATTCAGCTACGTAATGTCTGCTCCAGCCTGGAACCAAAGAGGCTTTAGTAATGCTGTTCCCATTTCAATTGCATCTCGTTTCCAAAGGGGGACAAGATAACAGCTGCTGTTTATCAAAGCTTTTTACTCCAGTAAGAGATTTAAAGATGTAGTGCCCACAATTTTCATATTTTTTTTTTTTAACCTTATAAGCATATGTTGAAAATATATGCTCTGTGGGCACTAATTGCAAAGACAAAGGCATTTCCCCAAATAAAATGCTTTTAAAACTTTAGTAGGACAATTTAGAAACTATTCAGGACAATAGCAACTACTTTTGCTAGTTTTATACCATAACTATTGATTTATTGTTCTCAGAAAATGTGCCTGCCCCATATAAAAAAATGGCTTTTTAAGTATTTCCTATGTTGAGCTTGCATTATGACATTCATAACCTCCTGCTGCTGTTGGTCCACAGTACTTGGTACATGCCTACCAGTATGTAGTTCACACACAGTGTTAGAGTAGGAAAAGGGATGCGGAGAGGGAGAAAGAAACCTTTGTATTTGACTGTCTGGTCTGTCATCCAGATTAAGTCATTTTGTATGGTTACCTGTGTGAAGTAAAGATGTGAAGTAAAGAAAACATGGCTGGAGGAGTTGGGGGAAAAATCAGGTTTATACATGGCATAAAATAAACCAGAAGACATCTTACCAGTGCTAACTAAAGTGTAGACAAGATGATGATGCTCTAGGGTAACCAGACGTCCCAATTTAACCGGCACAGTCCCAGTTTTCCATCAGTCCCGGTGTCCCGACATTTTTCTCAAAATCTAAAATATATGACTTAGTTTATAGCACATGTCGGGTAATCAAGAACATTATTTGTATAAAGTGATTAACACAGACAGAAATACATGCTTATTCCTCAGTGTGCCATGCATTTTCATTTAGTTTATATTTAGGGCTTCTGATTTTCGGTTTTAACCAAAAAACACCCCTGATACAAAAAAAAAAAAATTGGTGGATAGCCAATAAACTCCGGAAAACACTGGAAAAACTGTGGAAATGGGTAATCAATTCAAAAAAAAAGATTGACTTTACCCTTTTACCATTAAAAGGATAAAATCTACTATAAAAATAATAATAAATACATTTCCCAATGCTGCTGGGCAATGTCTCGTCTTGCTGACTTGCATCTTTCATTGATTCGTTCTGAATACTTTAAGCCCGCCCCAACTACTGAGTGACAGCACATTCCTACATTTCTATTGGAGACTCCGCTTGCAAGATTTAAAACGAGATTACAATCAGGATGGAGGCTTGTTAGCTGGATTTAAAGCTGTATTACAGTTAAGATACCGACGATTTAAAACCGAATTGTGGCGAAATGTACAAAAATGCCTACACACAAAAACCCCAGAAGAATGTTCACGTGGACATAGGGATTTTGTTGTGGAAGACAGGAAGGGAAAGAAGATACAACATAAGTGTACAAGTACTGTCGAGTTACTTCTATACATATTTTGACAGAAAAAAAAGTGCTCAAGTATTTTGGAAAGTAACCGAAAACACTAGTTTCATACAGTATATCAAAAACGAAAGCCCCGAAAAAAAACAAAAAAACAATTAATAAAACCCGAAAAACAGAAGCTCTACTCTAAGCCCTAAATATGAATCTACAATTATGTGTAATATGGTAATTTTGTAGCTGTTCATTTCTGGCAGAATTTAGCTCATGAAAAATGCCAAAACGTAATGTATTTTTAACAACCATCTATCTACAATTATTATTATTATTATTATTATTATTATTATTATTATTATTATTATTATTATTATTATTATTATTAATAATAATAATAATAATAATAATAATAATAATAATAATAATAATAATAAACTCAATAAAACAGTAGCAATACTTATATAACATAATATAAATAAAAAAATTATACACTTAGGAGTGCACTGAAATTAGCTAGCGGCTTTAAAAAAAAAAAAAAGAAAGAAAGAAAGCTAATACTAAGCGTGAGAGGATGGCTATTTAAAATAATCATTACCTAGCCTACATTTAACTGTTTTTATCGATTATTTAACAATATGTCCCTGTTTTGAGATTTGGAAATCTGGTCACACTATAATGATCAGAAGAGCATTATCATTTTCAGGAAACCCAAGACATAATAGCTTGGTTTACCGAGAGAGGAAGTAGGTTAGGTGAGTCTGGCAGCATCAGTATTGGAGCAACAGATCCAAGAACCACTGAGAATGACAGCTGAAGTTTAAGTAAAAGTAAAAGCTTTAAAAAAATATACAGATGTTCTAAAAAAATTGTATTGATATATTAATTTATTTATTTTAAACAGGTTACAGTTTTTCTCAATTGCTATCATAAATTTACCAGTACTATTATCACAATCATCAAAACAGCTAACACAAATACAAAACTATCACACATTTTACTCATTAACACACCCTAAACCCTAAACAAACTCTTCAGCTCTCTTAGTACAATTGTGTTTCAAATGAAATGCGTGCGACAATTATTGATCATGTCATCAACTGGGGTGTGACAATGAGGGAAACTGGGACAATGGTCCAGCCAAATGTGCCAGATGTGCCACGCTCAACTTTTGCATATATACATCTCGCACTGAAAATAGGTAAGTAAAAATAATGCAACTTGTATAAAGGTACACAATTTCTACTTTACATACTGCATTACTATGATATACCTGTGTATTGTATTTTGTCTGAAATGTTTAGAATAGAAAGAAAAGCTCCAAGTGGGGGCTGTGGTCTCTGTTTGACAGACAACCAAGAGAGGACCGTAATTCATATGGACATTTGCATGCAAGAGATCCAGACCAACATCAATGAAGATGAGGACATGTTCCAACTACATAACATGAGCTTGTCAACCATTGCCAGAGCTATCAAAAAGCATGGCCTCAGTATGAAACAAATTTATGAGTGCCCTTTGAGAGAAGTGAAAGAGTAAAGGAATTGCGTTACCAGTATGTTCAAGTAAGTTGAAACCTTTGATAAGAAGAGTGCATGTCATTTCAAAGCAATAGTTTGACAGTCCTGTTGTATACAGTATCTTATTGCATGGAAATATATGAATCATCATTTCAAAGTAATACTGTTCGGTACTCAAAGCACTGTTCAAACTTATGTGGTACTCTTATACTGCCTGATAGTGAAGATGATAGTACTGATTACAAATGTGAAGTGGCTATGTGCTTGCACATTTGAGCCAATTACTTATGAGAATCAGGTCTGAGGCCAAAAAAATGACCAAAGAGAGGGATAGGGTAAATCTCATTTACTCATGTAAATGACAAAAAACATGGGAAAATCCACTTCCAGTTTTGCAAGGAAACTCGCATTTCATGTGTAAATGTGAATGAGCTTATTTGACATCACTATAAATATTAAAAGGGAACAGATCAGTTGTTACTGTGGGTTCCAAGAATGCAGAAAATAAGTGGCTGATGGGCGTTTTTATGGTATATGTCTCCAACTTTTTTTTTTATTATTGTTTCTTGCTGTGTGCTTGTCATGCTGTATATCTCAAATGGGTTTACAGTTCTGTATAACACTTACAAATGTACTATGAACTGTATTCTGCACTTATTATAGTATTAAAGCAGTTGTTTGAGAATACCCTTGCTGTAAAAACTATGCTAAAGTTAAACACAAAGAGCAAGTGAGCTGCTTAAATGTCTGTACTGAATTCCCTTGATTTTGATACCAGCTATGTCCAAAGACAACGCGTGTCCGCCCTCCGCTCAAGTTCACTGGAGCGAGGAGGAAGGGCTGATAAATATAGTTGGTGAACTGGATATTTTAAGGCAGCTCGATCACCCAAAAAGGTGCAACAAACCAATGTATTAACAAGTTGTTGAAGCCCTCTCAGAACGGAAAATTCACAGCACAGTCCCACAGCTGGGGACAAATTAAAAAAAACTTAAGCAGGCCTACCTGCAGGAACGAGCAAGGAGATGACATTCGGAAGAAGAAGACAGTCCACGGTTCAGTTCTGGGAAGACATAGACTGTTTATTGACAGCTTCCAGTGGCAGTTGCAGCTGGCCACTTAATTGACACCTTCCAGAGTGCTATATCTGAACAGCCATCCTGCTACCTTGATGAAGGTAACATCTTGTTGTGTTTTACATGTACATTCAAAAACTTGCTTTACTGCTACTTCAAAGTAATTGTGATACTTTTAATTTTATTACTGAACCATCCACCAGTGCTTCCACTTCAGCAGCCACAACCTGCTCAACTAGAGCTACACAACCACAAGCTGAACAGATGAGCAAACACCTGGATTCAGATGCCATGGACATGAACATTTGTAAATACAGCGATGAATGGTGGTTTTATGCACCCCAAACACATTGCCAGCTACCCTGTACTCCACTGAGGATGCCAATTTATACAGAGCACTTGCCACTCGTTTATAAGTTAATAAATTTAAGGATGGTGGAATTAAGATTTCTGTTTAGATTACAAAAATAGACCCCAGAGAGAGAGAGAGAGAGAGAGAGAGAGAGAGACAGAGACAGAGACAGAGAGAATGAGATAGAACTGATCAGTCAGGTATAGACTAATATTAGATGTTGCATGCGGTCCCTGGTCCACTGAATGTATGATGATGGGGCAACCTGGTTTCCATCTAGCCAACAATGTCACAAAGATTAGGGCAATAGTTTTTTTTTTAATCAGTAATTTAAAAAAAAAACATTTATTTTTTAAAAAAAATTTAATATTTTATATATATATATATATATATATATATATATATATATATATATATATATATATATATATATATATATATATATATATACACACACACACACACACACACACACACACACACACACACACAGACATGCTCAAATTTGTTGGTACCCTTACAGCTCATTGAAATAATGCTTCATTCCTCCTGAAAAGTGATGAAATTAAAAGTTATTTTATCATGTATACTTGCATGCCTTTGGTATGTCATAGACGCAAAGAAGCTGTGAAGAGATGAATTATTGCTTATTCTACAAAGATATTCTAAAATGGCCTGGACACAGTTGTTGGTACCCCTTAGAAAATATAATAAATGATTGGATTATAGTGATATTTCAAACTAATTAGTTTCTTTAATTACTATCACACATGTCTCCAATCTTGTAATCAATCATTCAGCCTATTTAAATGGAGAAAAGCAGTCACTGTGCTGTTTGGTATCATTGTGTGCACCACACTGAACATGGACCAAAGAAAGTAAAGGAGAGAGTTGTCTGAGGAGATCAGAAAGAAAATAATAGACAATCATGGTAAAGGTAAAGGCTACAAGACCATCTCCAAGCAGTTTGATGTTCCTGTGACAACAGTTGCAAATATTATTAAGAAGTTTAAGGTCTATAGAGCTGTAGGCAACCTCCCTGGGCACGGCCGCAAGAGGAAAATTGACCCCAGATTGAACAGAAGGATAGTGCGAATGGTAGAAAAAGTACCAAGGATAACTGCCAAAGAGATACAAGCTGAACTCCAAGGTGAAGGTACGTCAGTTTCTGATCGCACCATCCGTCGCTTTTTGAGCAAAAGTGGGCTCCATGGAAGAAGACCCAGGAGGACTGCACTTTTGAAAGAAAAACATAAAAAAGGCAGACTGGAATTTGCTAAAATGCATATTGACAAGCCACAATCCTTCTGGGAGAATGTCCTTTGTACAGATGAGTCAAAACTGGAGCTTTTTGGCAAGTCACATCAGCTCTATGTTCACAGATGAAAAAATGAAGCTTTCAAAGAAAAGAACGCCATACCTACAGTGAAACATGGAGGAGGCTCGGTTATGTTTTGGGGCTGCTTTGCTGCGCCTGGCACAGGGTGCCTTGAATCTGTGCAGGGCACAATGAAATCTCAAGACTATCAAGGCATTCTGGAGTGAAACTTACTGCCCAGTGTCAGAAAGCTTTGTCTCAGTTGCAGGTTATGGGTCCTCCAAGAGGATATTGACCCAAAACGCACAGCTAAAAGCATCCAAGAAAGGATAAGAACAAAACATTGGACCATTCTGAAGTGGCCTTCTATGAGACCTGATCTGAATTCTATTGAACATCTATGAAAAGAGCTGAAATGTGCAGTCTGGAGAAGGCACCCTTCAAACCTGAGACAGCTGGAGCAGTTTGCTCAGGAAGAGTGGGCCAAACTACCTGTTAACAGGTGCAGAAGTATCATTGAGAGCTACAGAAAATGTTTGATTGCAGTGATTGTCTCTAAGTGTTGTGCAACAAAATATTAGGTTAGCGGTCCCATCATTTTTGTCCATGCCATTTTCATTTGTTTTATTATTTACAATATTATGTTGAATAAAAAATCAAAAGCAAAGTCTGATTTCTATTAAATACAGAATACACAATGGTGGATGCCAATTACTTTTGTCAGTTTCAAGTTATTTCAGAGAAAATTGTGCATTCTTTGTTTTTGTGGCGGGGTACCAACAAATTTGAGCAAGTGTGTGTGTGTGTGTGTGTGTGTGTGTGTGTGTGTGTGTGTGTGTGTGTGTGTGTGTGACAGAAAGACAATGTTTCTTGGTGGTAAATCTCCATCATGACCTGTGACGGTGCTAAGTAATGGGAACAGAGTACTCTGGACTGCTTGACCTGACACTTCGTTCAGAGGGTTAAAAGGAAGTCGGTCATGTAGCATATTAGTTGTTGTGCACTTGTCGTGTGCAGTTTTGAAATAAGCATCTCTATAGCAAAACTTTTATCTGGTGCCATACAATGTAATAAAGTTCCTTACTTTCAGGTAGTCCTAGGTCATCTGGAGTGTGAAATTGTCTTTCCCCCTTCAACATCTTCTTTCCTGTCATTAAGCAACCAGCTCCAATGACTGGCCTTCTTAAAATCCAGAGACGTGCACTGGCCTCGAAGACACTGATGCATTGAAATGACAGAGGAAGTGTAAAAGTCTACCTGGAAGAAAAGGCATGCATATGGACAGCTTTTTTCCTTCAGCGTTTCAAAACTGCAGGTCTACGTACCATATGGAAGTGCATGACTGTTAAGGTTTATGAAATTATTACGTTAGCTATAAGGAAATACTCCATCATTTAAATATTGTATTTACTCTTGTTAGCTATTCTTTTTTTTACCTCAAGCTCTAAAGCAACCCTCATTTACAGCTACATACAGTTTTACAGCTGTTGGGGTCGAAGCACCAAGAAGTGATTAGTCCAAGCAGGGGTGGTTGGGTATTTACCCTGTGCTAGTAATATGCATGTTCCCTGCAAGATGGATATCATTTTATATTTATGCATATGGATATTACATTTATATCAAAATGTAATTAGTTTGAAATCAACAAACAAACCAATTGCACACTTAACAAATGTTAAATAATGTTTTATAGATCAGTGATTATTATTATTATTATTATTATTATATTATTATTATTATTATTATTATTTAATAAGTAGTACATGTCCTTATCATCTACAATACTTGCACGACCCCTGTAGATAATAAAGATATTAAGCATCTTCACCTTGTTCGACTGTCAAAATCAAGAGATCAGAATTACGTTGAGATTTCTAATTATTTTGATGCATGAGAAAGAAGAAAAAATATATTCAAATTGAAGAAAATGCTTTAACAATGAGCGACATACAATTTTAATATGAATGAGAAACCGGAGAAACTAGAAACATTGATCAAATCTAAATAAATAAATAAATAAACTATAACAAATCAAGTACATCCTTTGGTATATACACTGATGTAATTCCATCTTGGGTTTTTATTGACATTGATAAATGTATATGTCACCAAAAACCCTCCAAGGATTTGCAGCCTGGGTATACAGTGTACATTATTCCCTGAGTGGCAAATAACTAGACATTACGAATGTTACAAACTGCTGCTATAACAGCCTTACTTTTATGTAGACTGTAATATTTGTACTTTATTATTATTTATTTATTTATTTGGCAGATGCCTTTATTCAAGGTGGCTTACATATGTACAAGGCAGTACAGGGTTAAAATGCAAGATTAATATTTAAATACAGTATAGTTTACAATAAGTGCAATAATACTACTAAAATACAATATGAACTAGGATGCAACATGTTAGGATTACAACAAGTTATATCTAAAATTACATATTAGTGATGCAATAGTGCAGGGATAGTGCATCAGCTGAAGATCCAGTAGCATGGTGCTTAGATCAGGCAAGCCCGGTGTATAGTAGGAGCGGTGGATCAAGAGATCTACAAGTGCAGTCTAAACAGGTTTTTATCCCAATTCGGCTGTTAAACACATTTTCTCCACTAGACAACAGAGAAAAGAAAACTCTAGCCCATCATAGTTTATTCTAGTAAAAAAAGATGGGTGGTAAGGAGCGGAAGGCAGTGAGAGACGGAGTAGTTCTGAAGTTCTCTGGTAGCTGGTTCCACTACAGAGGGGATAGGGAAGAGAAGGAGCGGGCAAGGGAGGATGGTGAGTGGAGGGAAGGCATGACCAGTTGACCAGTAGAGGAGGAGCGGAGAAGGCGAGAGGTGGTGTAGGGAGACATGAGGGATTGGAGGTAGAAGCAGGCAGCATGGTGAAGAGAGCGATAGGCAAGAATAAGGGTCTTGAATTGAATGCAAGCAGAGATAGGTAGCTAGTAAAGAGTATGAAGCAGAGGGGTAGCATGAGAGTAGCGAGGTTAGAATACAAGACAAGCAGCAGAATTTTGAATGAGATGAAGGGGACAGAAGGAGATGGAGAGTGATAGTGAAGGGATACGGATGGAGAGGTCAGAGGAGGAAGTGAAAGCAGAAGGAAAGTAGAGTAAGTAATATTTAGAGAGGTTGGGTTTGAGGTTGTGAGAATGTGTCCAAGTTGAGATAGCCGAGAGGCATTCTGAGATACGGAAGGAGATGTGGGAGTCAAAGAGGGAAAGGAGAGGAAGATCTGGGGATCATCAGCATAAAGCTGGTAAGAGAAGCCAAAAGAGATGAGAGTACCCAGAGAACGGATGTAGAGTGAGAAAAGAAGGGGTCCCAGGACATATCCTCAAGGTACACTTGTAGAGAGGGGTACTTCCTAAATCATTCTCACGTTAGCAATGTATTTGGAGTCAAAGTCATTAGGAAAAGCAGCTAATTGGTTAATGACGGGAAGTAATTTGATTTGTTAGGTGAAATGGCCAAGAAAGTACAAGTACTGTGTATACTGAAATAAATTATAAATACAAATAATATTTTAAACATGGTCTTGAAATGTAAAAAAAAAAAAAAAATGAATAGTGCACAAGAATTTAGGAATATTATGTTATCATCAGATGTGATCTGAAATAACTTAAGCTGAAGTTGGTATCTATCATAGGTCTTTATATTAACATGTCACCACATTGAGGTTTTAACCCAATGTCCAGTGTCTCATAAAACCTAAATACACCTATAAGAAAATACTGGCACATCTACAGTTAATGGGCACAGCTACAATATAGTTCCATTGATAAAACGAATGTACAGGGATGGCCACATTGACCACAGCTTATGATATCTCCTTCTATGGGCTTGGTTGCCAAGTCTAATAAAACCAACCTGTCCCACGGTAGCCCACCCGTCTGCCAGACTCTCGCGAGGGTTGTCTCAGCAGAGGGGGGAGTGAGGAGATAGACTGAGAAAAACCTACCGAGCAGGCAAGCGATAGACAGGACAGGAGAGGAGCGAGGCAAGCCGTCCGAGAAGTGGCTGGGCGTGACGTCACGAGTTTTCCTGAAAGTCATCAACAAGCTGCAGCGGCAGCAGCACAGCGGCGGTGCCAGGGGCAAGGAGGAGCTGCAGCCGCTTCCCTTTATTATTATCAGAAACATTACCACCACCATTCTAGTTTTGTTTGTGTGTGTGGCTGGGATTTGCGATATTATTATTCTCATTTAGGAAAGACGCGAGCGTTACCAGGGAAGCTGCCGAGGGGGGAACCCACTTGTCTCCCCATCACTGCCTGTGCAGGTAATACATACGAAAATAATAGCACAATAATAATGCAGTACAAGAGCATGTGTTAATTAGGAAGCGTACTGTCTGTCCCGGGTATGCACATTCTTCGTGCTGCTGTTGTAGTTCATGTGCTTGAGGCGCTGGCTGGGTTGCACAGTGTTGACTGAGGATGGGAGACTGGCTTGTCTGTCGATGCTGCAGAGAAGAGGTTGAGATATAGACTGGGAGACAGGAGGAGGAGGTGGTTTTACAGCTCTGGCCTAGTGCTTCTCTGCTGAGTACTGCCTTACTGAATTCCCTAGTTTTTTCCACTAGCCTTTTTTGCAGGTGTAAAAAAGACCTGGGGTGTTGCCACAATGTGGGGAATAATTCGTTGTTATTATAGGTAACTCTAGTGGAGAGGGCAGGCGGTAATGGGAATTGGGAGGTTTGTTCATGGCAGAGGTGATGCAGTAATATTTCTTCTGCTGCTTGTACTGTTTGTGATGTGTTTGTCTGTTCCAGCCATACAGCAAGGCAGCCTCATCCCCAGCTGCCATTCCTGTTAAATTGCTGATTTGGATTTAGGTAGAAGTAGGCTACAACAGAGGCGCGTTTGTAACCCCACCCCCCTCCCCCACTTGTCTGATGTATTGATCTTTTTAGTATCAATATTTATATGTTATTGTAAATATTGAAGTTCATTGGTAAATGCGTTAGTAAACAAACCATTCTCACACCGTGTGCTTGGTCTGTGTTGCTACCTTATACCATTACATTTTTGTATGAGTGTTCTCCATAAATATTTTTGTGATAAAGCTGAGGGTTGTTAGCCATTTTAAAACACACTACATGTAACAAAATCCAAAGCAGACAGTGTTTGAAGCAGTACATCGTTTTATTGCAACATTGTTTTTTTTTTAATAATTTTTGTGGTACTGTGGCCATTACATATTTCTGGCGGTGGACATTTTTATTTATGCCTTAGGAGTACTGGTATTAAATGAAAACACATTTTTTCTAAATATGTAACGAAAGGCTAACAGCTGGACAGACAGACACGTTTTGTTTAGTTGTCATCATATTTCACAAGACGCCTAGCCTATCCGGTTTTAGCAAACTATAGACACCAATCCAGATGTAGTACTGTACATACACAGGTTCATAGAAATATGTGGCACTGAAACAGAAATATGACCATAGGAAAACCATAGATTTGATAGGAAATTAAAACAACTTGCTGTCTTTAATAACGTTAGCAGAGAGAGGTCAGAGAACTTTGTATACCCCATGAACTAAGACAGGATGTTATGTGTTACCATCTACTGTCTGTTTTTCATTTCACATGCTTAAAGCTTGTAAAACATGTTATTATGAACTTGCATTACATGTAGCAATATAGTGTATCTAAAAAATGGGAATAAAGTTTTCATTTTTGATTTCAGTTTGAGAAGTTCTTAATGAATGGTGCCATGTAGATAGACATAATAAATATTAACAGAAATACCACTATATACACATCCCGGAAGCCCTCATGAGTAAATATTAGTGGTGCAATGGGCAATCTAATTTCTTAATCGACTCTTACAAAGCATTTATCGACAGTAATCGATGCATCAAGGTTTTATTTTTAGAAATCAAGAATAACATTAGGATTTAGCATACCTAAAAACAATGCTGTGCATAGTTAAAATGCAAGGCACAACTTACATTCAAATGAGAATAGTTTGATTTGAAAAAAGAAATATCTGAAGGACACCACATGTCACTTTAAGACTTTAGTAATAAAATGTATACCATTTTTTTTAACAGAAGTCATTTAAATCTGAAATATGATTGTCAATTAACATTAAGTTAACATTTTATGTCAAAAGCATTTACAGTCTACACTAAATTGCCAAACATCGCCTTTTCATCCTTTTCCTTTAACCCCCAAAATTACCAGTCATGGTGTTTGATTCTTCTATTTTTTAAAATACTTAATTCATTAGAAGTTTTAGTTTACATCGGAATACAAACAGCTCAGAGGTTGGATCTTTGTGGTTTACAGGTACTATAACCACAGTATACAAAAATAACTTTGTTAGGAACTAATTTACTCAAGCCATTTATTCAGTAAATTAGGTCAGTTTGTATTTCAATTAAAGTTGAATTGTCCACATACGTATCTTCAGACTTTAATAAAACATGACAGTTGGTATTTCCTTTAAAACATATAGGCCTAATCAATGTATTTGGCTTCTTGAGCTATAATAGAGCTTGTTGAATGACAAAGATGTCAGTGGGTCTTGTGTCCTTGCATCAAAAGCTACCTTTGGGGAGCCATAATTTTAACAAGGTATGCACTCTGGCAAAGTCTTGTACATTTTTGTAAAATTAACAGTTTATGGGATTACACCCAAATGCAATCAGGAATATCTGTATGAAGGTAAGAGTTCATGATAGCAGTTTGGAGAAGTATTGTGCAAATTCAGACATTTGTGAAAATGAAGGATGACGCAATCAATCCAGG
This sequence comes from Polyodon spathula, assembly GCF_017654505.1. NCBI lineage: Eukaryota > Metazoa > Chordata > Actinopteri > Acipenseriformes > Polyodontidae > Polyodon > Polyodon spathula. Next base: position 40,232,058 of record NC_054539.1, on the reverse strand, counting down.
TCTCCTGTAGAACCATCATAGTGTAGCTTGCAGAGTGGCAAGAATAGTTAAATAGGGAGGCAGTTTTTTTTTTTTTTTTTTTTTTTTTTTACTTTTATGGAATGTGAATAAATAGGAAAGGAAACTTCTGTTTTCAGTTGAAGTAGGATGCACGGAAAGATAAACTTTGCAAAAAAAATTCTTAAGTAATTGTAGACATCTATTTCTTGTAACCTTTTTTTGCTTTTTTATATTATGAAAAGGAAATATAATTTTGATTTTCATACATTGTCAAAATTGGATAAGCGATTCAATCTACAACCGGATATTAAAACAAGTGTCAAAGGATGTTTACGGTATGTAGAAAAAGATGGAAGATATTCAACCTGGTCCTTGGTTGCTTTTGCTGGTAACTCTTTGCTTGGTTTTTCAGCATATTCTCAAACAACAGATACTTCAGACTCATTGGCAAGCATTTTCTTTGGGTATGCCTACATTCATCGCCATGTCCAATCTTTTCACCCAGCTGTGCATTGTGGATGTCATTAATGTTGATAAATATATCATTGATTTTAACAAAACTGTTTTTACTGGCTTTAAGTATGCTTGAGTTTTATAAAGAAATGTATAGAATTATGTATGCCAAGTTAAAGTTTTGAATTATATGTATGTACAGTATGTGGGAATGACAAAAATGCAGCACCATCCAAAGCAAGTACTTCCATCTCAAACCTGTCACTGTAATGGAAACAAATGGCAGTATTTTTTAATCCAGACTGTTCACACTAAGGCTGTGAATCTATGTTTATATTAATGTACCTGTAAAATGTTTAAATATTCGGTCATAAAAGTACCCTTATGACTTGTATTCAAATATTACTAACTATTTTAACTCACTTTAACTTTAGTTTAATATTGACACACACACACATATATATTATATTTCAGCACTGATGTGCACAATCTATACTTTCTTTTCCCTTGCAGGTTAGACATGTTTAAATAATATGGGCTGGGGTAAAATAAATACATTTAAAAAAGAGTTATTTGGAAGTTAAGTACATCAGTTCAAACAAGTTTACATACATTTTCCCATGGTTATCACAAACATGTTCTGATCTAAAAAGGACCTTGCCTTATTAAGGAATCAACTAATATATTATTTAATCACATTGTGGGTTATCTGTAATTTTTTCCATAATATGATAGCCAATACAGCTGGGTGACTCTGCACTTCATTGTCATTCGTTAAAATTATTGTCCAGAAATAAAAATTAATGTGAAGGCAAATTATAACCAATACATTCTGCCTTCTTGTCCGTTGTCACAGAAAAAGAGTGGGTTACTGGCAATATCGGGATTGGATTCTGTTTAAATTCAAGATCGTTCAAAGTTGGAAATGAAGGTGCTTTATGTGTTTCTTCAGAGAAGAAAACACAAAGCTGATTTAGAATGCTCATGGTCCGGCTTTGCTGTTTTTCCTCAGCGACTGCTGGTAGGGATAATTACTGTTTGCATTTTGTCCTGCTACTTGATAGATTTTCTCTCACATATGATATGTCAACATCAACGAATTGCAATGGTTTGTAGTGGGGGTCTAGCACCACTGAAAATACAGCAACTGATAGTAGATTTTTTACTTTAAAACCGGACCGAATCTTTTCAGCCACCACCCTCTTGACTATTTTAATTACAGGCAAGTTGTCATTTGAATAAACAAGATTGTTGTCTGGTAATCCCTGCATAAGAAAATAGGTTCAACCAAGAATCATCTTTTTATTTTTTGAATGAGACATTTTGTACTTGCTTCTGTCTCTGCCGACTCCCATCATCTGTACGTATTACGCTTACATGGCTTTAATCATGTGGTAGATGGGGGATGGGTGGGGCAAGCCTAATGCGCAGAGGAAGTAGAAATATGGAATGGTTTTGATTATTTCTTTATTGCAGAGGGGAGAGAGGAGGCATATAATAAGTTAAATTAAGATAATTGTTAATTACATTTACTGTTCAACTCTTTCAGTCCTAGTTCACGTACCTGATCAACAGCATATTAATTCTAATCATTGCCAAATGGAAACTTTGGGATTCATTTGATTACCATAGATTTCATCAATTTTTAGATAGGTGATTAATGAAACCCAGGGTTTTTCGTTCGTGCTGTATTCTGCTCCACTAAAACTCCAGCTGTGGCTTATCCTGACAAGGTAAAGTTAATAAAATTAACCCCTTTTTTTACTCCCAACCCACAAAATGAACCAGACCTGACAGAGCCTTAATGTTTTTTTTCTGCTGCTAAAGAAAATTAACTAGACTGATTTCCGATCACTTTGTCGAGGTGGTAGATGGAAATGTGGCATTAGTAGAGTATGCAACTACTGTGTTTCCAATCTAAAAATGTAATATATGTTTTCCAAGTTCAAGCCTGTCCTAATTAACAAGGTTTTACATATAGCACATTCACTGCCTTCTAATCATAATAATGATGAATTGTGGCCCACTGTTCAAATTAAAGTTGTGCTAATCAAGGTTTTTATATTATTTTGATTAGTTCGTATTTGAATCAGTGTCATTGTTCCCCTGCTTCAGTTTCAGTTTAATTTGAAATATGCAGATATTTATTTCATAGATAACACAAAAGATGAAAAGTTGCTTCCTGGTACCTAATCACACTGTGTATAACATTATATTTGAAACTAGAACTAAAGTAATGTAATTAAAGCTAAAACACGGATTTAAAAGCATTCCATTATCCCTCCTCTAATAAACTGAACAGTTACAATTAAAAATAATAGGAAAATAAAGGGCAGTTTGATTTTTACAGACTGCTGATTACTGCTAGCTTATTGTATAAATTGTGAGAGTCTGGAACCAACTCCCCAGTAATGTTGTTGAAGCTGACACCCTGAGATCCTTCAAGAAGCTGCTTGATTAGATTCTGGGATCAATAAGCTACTAACAACACCCAAATGAGCAAGATGGACAGAATGGTCTCCTCTCATGTGTAACCTTTCGTAAGTTCTTATGATATTTGTTGTATCTGTATTTGTTCTTTAGGCACTCAAACTCATTCTTATTAAACTAGGTATATTAGAAATATGTTTGTAGTATCTTGCTGTCTGTGGATGGATATAGGGAAGGTGTCCCTACTGTGTCTGGTGTTTAGTGACAGTAATAAATGTGAGTGGTTTAGTTGACAGGGTGACAGATCTGGTTTTCCTTCTTTGGAAGGGATCTTTTTAGCTTTACAACAGGATGTGCCCTGTCTTAGTGGTGTGGATGAGAAAGGGAGCTTGTGAAAGTGTCTTTTTTTTTTTTTTTTAAATGTTTTATGTTTAAAGAAACTCTTTCATCCTGCTGAGCTGGTGCATGGACCTGTGATGAAAAATGTCAGGACACATACACAGGGTCAGGAAAGCCTCTAAAGGCCCTGGGCATTTGATTTGTTTAACGTTGTCCTAATTACTGAGCTTGAATCAAGAAAGAAGAGATTTCTCACTCTCGCTTTGCTTTGCTTTGCTTTCTCCAGCTTTTATGGTCACCGATAAGTCCTCCCGACTTGTTGTCTTTCATACACTATTGATCCACTGTTGGCAAGTTGATCAAGTAACACATTTACTGTGGTGGGGGCAATTTGCCTGTGAATTGACCATAGGGCAAAATACAGTCCTTAAAGTTTTTTAAATTATAGTTCTTGTGAAAGATGGTGGACAATAGCACTGACCAGGATGTTCCAGAAATGAACCTTAGTTCTCATGTGAACATCTATTTATGCTTTTTAGTCATGGTTTTATCAGAGGTTGCCTGATCTGTGAATTTTGTTGATCACAGTGGGTTAGGTTCAGACTTATGCTCTTATCTAAATTCAGAAGTATTCAGTTAAGTCCTGTGCAATAAACCACCTTGACCCCAAGCCCTCTTAACCTACATTGAAGACAGTCTGCTGAGTCTGCTTGACTGGTCAGTTATGTAGTCTGCCACAGATTTAACCCTTAAGCCATGGTTGTTCTATACAGGATTATTAAAAAAAAAAAAAAAAAAAAAAAAACCTTATCCATAGCTATGATCTGTACTATTCAGTTAATCTGTGCAGGCATTTTTAATCTGTGCAGCACTTTTGATTTAGTATTCTGTTTAATTACAGATTTATTTAATGCGACTGATTTGTGAGTCTGTGGAACTATCGCCCTGCTCCCACTTTTAGCTGAATGTCAATTTTTTACCGTTTCTAATAACTATGCGGGGAAAAAAAAAAAAAAATAATAACCATGTGCAAATAATACCTGAGAATTCAAATCTTGCGCTTCAAATAAGTAGAACAAGCTGTGCAGTACAGTAGCTGCTCTGTGCATTGACTGAATACGTTGTAAGCACTTTTCGTTTTGGATCCAACAATACAGACAAACCCTTTTCTTTGTATTTCACCATTTAACACTAGAACCGCCACAGTTATACTCATACCTAAAGTCATTATGAAGGTTACATTTTAAACAACATCAATATTAAAATAAAAGACTTATTCGATACAATTGAAAAATATTATTCAAGCACATCATATCAAACATCTGCACAGCCGAAATGACATATTTAAATTAACAATTAACATAAAAGGGTTTATTATCTTGCCCTATGTAAAGCACTACTTCAAAAAATTAAAAACCTATAATAAAATAAACATTTCAATTGAAACTAGTGTGTAAACAGGTATATGTACATACAAAACTGTATAAAACAAATGTATGATTTCACGTCTGTGTGGCACTCGGTGCAGCACAGAATCCAGGTTAAGCTGCTGCAGCCTGCTGCTTTGCAGTTTTCTGATTCGATGTTTCTGCTGCAGCGCTGTGGCTAACTTCAAGATGAAATCTCTCCTGATATTTTCCCTGGTGCATTCCTTGTACAAAATGAAGGAATTGATGGCTTCCAGATCCAGCAGAGATAACATCAGACTTGTATATAAAAGAAAGAAAACAAAATAGAATACTGTAGGTTATATTCAAAATAAAAACATGTATTGCAAAAGGTAGAGGGGATTATAACTTTTTTTTTGTGATCCTGCCTTTCAGACGCCATCAGGGTATTTAATACATGTATTTAGGAAAAGTCAAGAACGGACAACCGTGTATCATTCACACACGCAGAGTAATTTCAATTTTAAAAGTGAAAACCTTCAAAATGACTGCCGTGGTGGTTCTAGTGTTAGTAAATGTTAACTGCACTTCTTGATTCTTTAGCATAACTGTGCTGTGCTTTTGAATTTTAAACATGCCTAATTCTAAACATAATCTGTCCAGCTAATAGTGTTGTTAATCAAACCTTGACGTTGAAATGGATTCTCACGCAAATTCTAACGATGATTGTCTATCATTATTGAGTTAAAATGCTTAAAAAAATAAAAATAATAATTCTCACAGTAAAGGACTGATTACACTAGGAGTGGTAGCGGAAAGCGGTTTTTCAGATTACACTAGCGGCGGGAAACCTTGCGGTATATGTAAATGTATTACCAGATGGTAATGTTGAGAAAAAATTAATTTGATGAAGGATGTCAAGAAATAAAGGTTAATATATTTGTCTATGCAATATTTGTGTATGCGTCTATTTAAAAAATAAAAATAATAATAAAAAAAATAAATGCAGCATTTCACCTGTGTAGCATTCTCCAGATTATATAGTGTATGTTTTCTGTTGCTCTTCAAATGCAAATGTTTTTACTTGACATGTCAAGTTTGGCCGCTATGGTGTTCCAGGTGTTGCCCTCGCGGTTTTCCACCCGCACTCAGTGTAATTGCACCCATTCAAAACAATAGGTTCTATTGTATAATCAGACCATAACAGTTTAAAGGAACAATAAGCCCTCTTTTAATAGAGAATGGTATATAAAAAAACACATTCAAACAAACCCTGATGTTTTAAGACATGTTTGATAAATACATTGCCATTTAAATATAGCACTCTCCAGTTTTTATATTCCTGCCATCACTAGCCTCTGCCTTGCTTTGTGTAAAATGTGACACATTTCCAGTGTTAACATAATGGTAAATTAAGAAAAAAAATCAACCCCACTGTCCAAAGAAGAAAAAAAAAACAAGGTTTTAAAACTACATTAACATTATGGCCTGTTCACTTGGAAATAATTGGATCTCTTTTTTTTTTTTTTAATTTGCTGTTGATTACAATTTATGAATTACGTGGCCCAGCTTCTGCTAGCGAAATCAGCAGTCCCTTCCATTGTTCCGAGGCTGCAGAGATGCATTTTACTTTTTGCTGTCATGTTTTAATCAAAACTTTGCATGACTTCGCAAAGCCACTTAGATTTGCATTATCTTCAGTGAATACAACTATATTGTCATTTTTCCAAACAGTGCGTTAGAGATAGCCTACCCTTTCCTGCAACGGAACTTTCAACAGCAACAACTCCGGTTGTTAATTTTTATTTTGCGTCTCCATTCTTGAATATGTATAATACCTCTTTCATACATGTAGGTGGATTTATTATTAATCAACCTACTGCCAACATCGCAACCGATATATGTTACATATCTCTTTCATAAATGTATAGGCCTAATCAATCTACATACCACGTCTCAGCCAAAATTGCATCACATACTTGAGTGATCAGAGAAGCGTTTCGCCATGTGTTTTATAGTACATTACTAAGGCCCTACCTATTTCATGGCAGTGAAAAACATGACATGGACCGTGAAATTCATTCTTCACTGTAAAAACTGCCTATTTTGTGTACTTTTGCCCTGCACTTAAATACAATTAAGTTATGTGTATTGGTCCAGTTTCCTGGTGTGACTATAAGCTTGTTTAAATTTCAGAAAGAAAATCGGACAGGATTTATTGATTGACACTTAACAGCAGCCAATAAACACTCTGGGCTCTCCTGACTGATTGGTAGATATGGGCATCTGGGGTGGGTTTAGTGTCCTAGGAGATCTCAACTGATATTGTTAAGCGAGTGAACATATTGCGAGTGTCCAAAATTAATAAAAAAAAAAAAAAAAATCTACAGTAATTACTGCAGCGGGTCGTATACAATAATTTTGCATTCTACTGGTGGCAAACTATTTTGTACATCCTGCAATGTTTCATTAGATCACATATGCTGAGCTACGATCCAGCGGCATTTAGATTCACAGCAATCAAAAACGACAACGGTTGCAGATAGCGCATTGCTTCAAAACGAAAAGGTAAAACATTCTGAAACAGCGGCACGTGACAATGTAGTAATGTTAATATTATTAGTTTCACTCAAGACAGACGGCTACAGTTGGGACTGATTTAAAACAAAATAATATGTATAAAATACATTAAAGCAGGTTACTCTTGATCTCTGCTTCATCATCATCCAGCATTTGTTCACAGACGCATATTCTCAGTAACTTTTATAAGCAACAACACAGGTTACGTTCTTGACAGTAAGTTACAAGACGCGTTTTTAATTCAATGGAATATTCAATTTCATTCAAATATTCTCTATTTGTTATTGTGGGGCTCCATAAGATAAATAGTGTGATTGTTATCATTACAAGCCTACTAGCTAATGTTAATTGATTTCAATTGTTTGTCTGCCTTTGTAATAATAGACAGTGGGAGAAACACTAGCTGTTTACGTCTATGCTTAGTCGTATACAATGTTTTTTTATTGTTGTTATTTTTTTAGGTTGATAGGCTTCAGTGGCATATATGATGTTACATAATTTACTAATATTTTGACGGTGTATGTGGTTTAAAAAAAAACAACTGTTTTATAAAGAAAAACACAAGCTTTGGTTTTGTCATTTCAGGTTTGCAGTTAACTTTTCCAGTGTGTTTACTATTTTGGGATTAAAGGCAGCAAGACAGGCTATTGGGAATTACACGGTCACTGTAATTAACATGTCAACATAAGTTTTAAAGGTTTACAAAACTGGAATGTTGCTGAGAATGTCATTTAAGGTTGTTTTTGAAAAGTCAATTTTGTCTGCTTGTTACTTTTATTTGCAACCAACACAGATAATTTGAAACGACTGATTTCCAGCAAGTTCGTTTCATTTTTAAAGATTTCATATTTTTCAATAGCGACTTGAGTTCCAGTGTTAAAATGTATTCGTACACCCTCATGCAGTCTGGGATATATGAAGATTTTGAGGCAGGTGAATAACACTTTTGGCTGTGTTAATATATTTATATAGTCGCCATGTACTTGTGATATTTAACCCTATGCTGCCTGCTAGGAATGACTGTAAATTGTGCATGTAACCAACAATTTTCTATTTTAGCGCTTGTAGTTTAATAACCATAACTCACAAATTAAAACCCAGTATATCAATAGAAAGGTATTGAGTAGACCTTTCCAGTGATTTTTCTGTTTTGTTGTAGGGTGTTTTATAGATTTTGTCCTGTAAGCAACACCTCCAAAAAAAAAATTGAAATATGAATAAGAAGTATATGGGAGATGTGTAATTTTAAGAGGATTTCACATATTTTATCAGAATTGAAATTGATTGTACAATTGCAGAGATACATAAGGTTTTGTAATGCAAACAAAATGTGCATAAAAGAGCCGAAATGACAGATGTAGAACTGAAAGTGAAACTGAAGAAACCTGGAAATATAATCCCATTTGTGATTTAAAGTTAATTATTTATGTGTGAGGTCTTGCGAATACTGTATAGGTTTTAAAAAAAAAAAAAACTACCAATAACAGCTAAATATTAATAAAAGTAATGACTATAGCTAATACTTATTGTTTACACACACAGAAACGAAGTACACTAATAACAAGCAGACAATTAAGTGCTTTGCAATATCATTTCCAAAGTACAGTACTTGCTGATTGTGATGATACATTTGTGCTTCGCTGGGTTACTGGAATCCTCATATGATAGACAGGAGCACAGAGTAACATAAAATACAATTCAAAAGTAGCGTACGTTTTTTTTTTTTTTTTTTAATGCTTCATTGTATTATGACAAATTCAATGAGAAAGGGCACTTTCGTTCTGCGATCAGCTTTAGAACATCAGGTGTGATAGACATGAAAGCGATACGTAGGCAGTCCTCCAAAGATTCTTCTGTGAGCCTGTTTTGTGCATCTGTTTTTAATATTACATTCATTGTGGAATAAGCTTCTCTTTGCATGTGTAAGTGGATCCAGACATGGAGAGCACAAACAGAGCCAGCTTTTTCATGGTCACGTAGTTATTTGGACATATATATGAGGACCAGAATGTTCCAGATTTGCTTTGTTAATGAATTCGGTTTTTAGCAACAACAATGCCTGCAAATCTATTACTAGTTCTAGCTGAAGAGCTGCTTCATCTGTGGGAAGCACTTGCTTCGCATGGGATGAGAAGTCACCATCGGGGTTGATTGAAAACGGATCTATATTATTTTTACTAATATTTATTTGGAGGTTACAAAGACATACTATCACAGTTGTTTCTTTTTTTTTTTTTTTGGTTTGCTTTCAGCCGGCTTGACCAGCCTTTTTTATTGATGAGCTGGCCTACTCTGCGGCTGCCTGTGGGTCATTTGGCCCGCCGTCAAATTTAATTGCCGACCACTGGCCTATATATTATAACAATCATATTGATCATAAGAGCCTATAAACAAAAACAGGTCAAACAGCAAAGACATGACTCATAATAGCAGCCCAAAAATTGCATTGCAAAATGTAGTTACTCACTCCAGTATCTTTGAGACTTTCGGTAACCAATCATTTAGCATGTACATCTTTGAATCATTGAAGAGCAAATACCCTGCAATGGAAGAAGTCAAGATCTTTTCAGATGAGGCTTTTCAGCTTCAAATTTAGCTGGCACTTTTTTGCAACATCTCATGGAAAAGGGGTTGATGAAGAGATCAGTATGGTAGTATGTCTGTAGTGGAAAAGGTCAAACAACAATAACACCTTTTGCCTTCTACAGAGCAGCTAAGGAGAGAAATCGAGGAATAAATGTCCGCTATATCTCAATAGAGCAAATTGAAGAGGAGAGGAAGGCACCATGGCAGTTCCATATACACAGAAAATTCACAGCATTTGACAAAAGGGAAAGCATGCTTTGCTTTTTGCTGAAACATCTGACTCCAATCATTTCAATGGAGGTGCCCATTAACTCTTAAAACTCAGCCCCATTAATTTCAGTGCGCCGATGCACCGAACTTTACGTGGATATTACTTGGGCACCGTAAAAGCCACCTACGTGGTTCAGGGCTCGTTTAAAAGTACAGACCCGGCACTTTCCAATGACGTATTCCTCGGTACTCCTAGCCGGTAGATACTCCTAGCCGGTAGGTACTCCTAGCCTGAGCTATGATCGCCTGAAGGTAAGCCTCTGTGACAGACTTCACAGCTTAGGTTTCGTTTTGAGTTGATCGCGTCACCATTTTAGCAGTTAGATGGAAAGGGGCGGTATCGTTGGAAAGCTTAGAATCTTAGCGTTCCAGCAATATAAGCATACATAGTTCAGAGAGAGTGAGATAGAGTGCTAGAGAACTTTTAAACCAGAGAGGGAGTTTTATCCATTGTGTCTTGTGCTTGACAGGAACAGCTTTACAGAGTAGCACAGAAAGTAATGTAAAATTGTAAACAGTTCTCTTCAGTGTTCCATACTCTGTTCTGTTAAAAAAAAGTTGTGGTTATGCTCGGTTGGTAAAAGTGCTAATAAAACTGTTGTTTTTCACCCAATTTGCTTCGTTTTTTCCTATTTTCATTTTATATTGAAGTTCAATGGTGCAGTGTTTTATTTTTTTTTATTTTTTGAGCCATCTATGATTACAATATATACAGTGACCAAAAATGTTTTTTTCTAGAGAAGCGTTTGTTTATTTATTTATTTATTTTTTACATACAGTGCCGTGAAAAAGTATTTGCCCCCTGTCTGATTTTCTGCATTTTTGCACATTTTTCACATTGAATTTGGTCAGATCTTTTTGTGGGTTTGTGAACGTGTGGTTTGCTGTGCGTGGTGAGAGGGTGATGCAGGTGCTCCAAACAAGGACAGACGCAAAGTTCATGGTTCACAGTTTAATTCATCCAACTCCTTTTCACCGTTCAGAATTAATAGGGCTGGCTCTACCCAACAATGGGTATCGCCAGCGCAAAAACGAGGGGTTACAGTCCTGAAATAATAATAAAGAAAACACACACAGACATGTCTCCGGACAGTGCTCTTGGTGGAGGTGCGGTGCTGAGTTGGCTAAGTGCAGGGGCAGTGAAGTTCAAGTGAATCGCTGACCCCAAGGCTCCCAGCTCCCAGCTCCATGCTCAATCAGTCTGGTGACAGAAAACACACACGGTTGCAAAACAAACACCCACTTAGCTCCGTCTCTCAAAACACAGTCCTCGTTTCCTCCCATCAACCACAACAAAGGAACCAATCACGGCGTCACGTCCCCCTAAAGTACCCATAGCCCCGCCCCCTCCGACAGCTAGTTCAATCACGTCTCCTTCAATTCATGAATGAAACTTTGCTCACTGTACTAGTGCGATGACTCCTAGTACCGTGACATTGTCCTTTTCCTGAATGGCTGGCTTCCGACTCCCCCTAGAATGAACTGCCAAACCATTCAGTACAGGACAAGTAATTCCTGCTGTGCAGTGCTCTCGCAGGTCGAGAGGGAGATTGTTGATCCAGATTCATTCGTTGTTTGTCACAGGGTTGTAGTAGTATATAGAGGGAGTCTGAGAGAAAAAATGACACCAAAGTTTGGTGCTTCTTTCATTTGTTTGGTGCGCAAGGTAATCAAACATGCAATCTTCAGGTGTGAAAAAGTTATTTCCCCCTAGTTAACTCAACCCAATTAAAGGGATAGTTAGGGTCAGGTGTTTGAATACTTTAGTTAACAATCAGGCCTGATTTGGGCCAGCCCTGCCCAATATAAATCTGACTAACTTTGGCCCTTACCATCAGAGTGAAGTTGTTAGCACACAGGTTCTAGAGGCACATCATGCCACGATCAAAAGAAATTCCTGAAGACCTCCGGAAAAAAAGTTGTTGATGCCTGTCAGTCTGGAAAGGGTTACAAAGCCATTTCTAAGGTTCTGGGGCTCTACCAAACCACAGTCAGAGCCATATTGTCCAAATGGAGAAAGTTTGGGATGGTAGTGAATCTTCCCAGGAGTGAACATCCTGCCAAAATCTCTCCAAGAGCAAGGCGTAAAATCATCCAGGAAGTCACAAAGAACCCTAGAACAGCATCCAGGGATCTGCAGGCCTCTCTCACCTCGGCTAAGGTCAGTGTTCATGACTCCTCCATCAGAAAGACAAGGGCAAAAATGGGATTCATGGCAGAGTAGCAAGGCGGAAACCACTGCTCACTAAGAATAACATGAATGCTTGTCTCAAGTTTGCCAAAAAGCACCTGGATGATCCACAAGAGTTCTGGAATAAAGTTCTATGTACAGATGAGTCAAAAGTGGAACTTTTTGACCAACATGGGTCCCGTTATGTCTGGCAAAAACCAAACACTGCATTCCATAGTAAGAACCTCATACCAACGGTCAAGCATGGTGGTGGTAGTGTCATGATTTAGGGATGCTTTGCTGCATCAGGACCTGGTCGACTTGCCATCATTGAAGGAACCATGAATTCTGCTCTGTATCAGAGAATTCTACAGGAGAGTGTCAGGCCATCTGTCTGTGAGCTGAAGCAGAAGCACAGCTGGGTCATGCAGCAAGACAATGATCTGAAACACACAAGCAAGTTTAGATCAGAATGGTTGAAGAACAGGAAATGTAAAGTTTTGGAATGGCCTAGTCAAAGTCCAGACCTAAACCCCATTGAGATGTTGTGGCAGGACTTGAAACAAGCAGTTTGTGCTAGAAAACCCACAACTTTGAGTGAGTTGGAGCAGTTCTGCATGAAGGAGTGGGCCAAAATTCCTCCATGGCGCTGTGAGAGAATGATCAATAACTACAGGAAGCGTTTGGTTGCAGTTATTGAGTCTAAGGGGGTGATTACTTTTTCATGCGGGGGCATTGGGTGTTGCATAACTTTTTCATTAATAAATAAATGAAAAAAGTATCAAAATGTTGTGTTATTTGTTCACTCAGGGTCCCTTTTATCTAATATTAGATTTTGGTTGAAGATCTGATAACATTCAGTGTCAAAAATATGCAAAAATGCAGAAAGGGGGCAAATACTTTTTCACGGCACTGTATATTCTCATCTCTACCGCATATAATATGCCTGATCTTGTTGCAACATACATAATATGAAAGGAAATTTTGGCCTTTCATTTGATTTAAGTTGCTTGTATGCAACACAAACTATCCAGTAATTTAACATGCATAAATGAAAACAGTGAAAAACAGGCAGAAATAGGGCTGAGTGTAAAAGGACAAAGATCTGGATGAGACCTACTGAGTCCAGCAGTCAACCAAATCAAGAAGAGAATTTCTCCTGCGGAGAAGTCTTCTTGGTAGGAGATTGGGTTCTTGTGAGGTATGATGGCAATATATTTCCGGGAGAGGTTACCGAGCTGAGTAAAGAGGATGGCCAACTAACCTACAAAGTCAATGCCATGTGCCCACCTGGGACAAAATGGAAATGAACTGATGCTCCTGACCACATTATCTGCTTCCAACAGGATGTAATTAGGAAGATAATTACTCCATTAGTTGCAGGAAATAGGGGACAGTTCGCTTTCACTATCCCATTCTAGGCTCTACGTTAGCCTATGTAGGTCGCATTAGGTCCATACTGTAATTTTGTATTCAATAGCTTTTGTGTAGTGACACTGAATGACACCTAAACCTATCCATGAGCTTTGTATCGATGTTCCTGTATGTTGTAGGCAGGGCAGACGTGTTGACCACTAAACTTTTTTTTTTTTTTTCTCCCCAAATACTCATCAGGCTACTATGCTGTTCATCATTTTTGTATATTGCATGTAATACTGTAAGAATAACATTGTGAATTTTGGGCATTTAAATACATCGTGTGAGTTTTAATTTCTCTCTACACATTGATCTATTTGACACCTCATTTCAAATACGAACATTAAGTAATTAAGGCCTATTACTATATTACGAGTATTTATTAATACAGAGTCTCTACTGTAGCTGCACAAAAAATTTGATATATATATAATTAATCACTTCAAATATTGTTCAAATGTGTCTCTTCCACTGAAAGCTTAAGTAGTTTTATTAAATTTGGAAAAAAATATGTAGATTTTCCGATTAAATTAGGATTTGCAAGTCCAGCACTTTCAGAGATGTACATTCGATATTGAAGAAAAACGTTCCTATTTCAGAACCAATACATAATATTTGAAATACTTAACCTACAATTCATAACCTTTGGTCTTACCCGAAAGATGAACATGGAGCCAAGTATGTGTGTCCTCCTAATTCAGAGCGATCTGAATGTTTCTGTACCTATGCTGGAAAAATGTATTTCTCAGAGTACGTCTGACACTGAGTATTTTTTTAGCACTCCCTAGATTGGATATTTAGTGTTTGACAATTTTGATGAGAATAAACCCAGCAAGTTGTTGTAGGTAAGGTGCTGCTGTTAAGTGTCTGAGATGTGCGTCTGCCACAGTGGAATTTCACATTGGAGGCTTGTTCGATTATTTCCTCTTGAGAGATTTTTCTAGCCCACATGCTAATTTGGGTTAACAAACTCTAGAATTACATGTTAATGATGGCACTGCTTTCATTATAGCAACTTTTAAAAAAGCAAAAAATAACAAAACAAACAACTGGGGTAAAGCTTAAGTGGTCTGCATTTTAATACTGTTATCATTAAGTAATTGCACCCAGTTATCATAGAGCTTTTTAAAAAGCTAAATAGCTAAACACTTTGAAATGCATTTTAAAGGAAAAAGCCCTATACTGAGGGTGGTCTTAACAATCTTTTGTTGTTGTATTTACAGTAGCTGTAAGATTGTGTTTTTTTATTGTGAGAACATCTGAGTTGCAGATATTTCTACGTGAATTAGACTGTAATTAAGTTTAGGGAAGTAAAAACAGTGAATATCACTGACAGTAAGTTAGGGGTAGGAAGCATTTTTATTGCACTTGTAAGCATTCACAAGATTGTTTTTAGTTTCAGTGTATAGTATAACTACAGTGTAGACTTCTAGTTCGAAACTTATGTAACTACTTGTTCAAACAGCAAAGATGTGCATTTAAAAAAACAAAAAAAAAAAAAAAAAAAACAGTAATTGCACAAACATCAAAGTAAAACTAGCACCGGTACAACACTTTTATTTACAATGTTGTTACCTAACTGATGTTGAAGAAAGCTCTCTAAGTTTCAATTAATAAAAGCACAATCCAGAAAGAAAATATCCACTTTTCTTTTTTTGACTTGCATCCTGAGCATTCCAAAAACTAGACAGCATTGTTAATGAGAAGCATAGTAGCAGTGTCACATGGTGTCAGGAAGATTTCAAGTGGGTTGGAAGCTTGTGTTCCTACACAAACTATCTAAACCTAAAATAACCTAAACAAATGGTTCAGTCAGCAAGATTGGCTTTTTCATGAAATCCATGTTTTTGTTAAACATGGAAGCAGGTCATGCATGCCAATGGTGGTTTGTCATTGTAATTTATACTGTGTCGCACATTATCTATGACCACATGAAAATAAATATGTTATAGTGCGTATCCTTCCATAGAGATGATAATAATATCTCTGCTACATGATCTGTGTGAAGTTTCTTAATGACTCTAGGCAGTTAATAGCAGTTGTTTTGGTAGCATGTCGGTGGTACATCATTTTTGGCTTGCATGCAAAGAATAATGCAGACCTGTACAATGATACATTATACTTGTTTTGTTTTGCTTTATGTCAGTCTCTTTACTGTACCCATTCAGCAGAAGTTGTTTCTACGGTAAAAAACTGCTACATTCAGTGTGATTTATATAGGTAAACATACAGGGTAATTATTACGGCTGTTCAGTTGGACACTTTGTAGTGATGCTAAACTTTAAAATTAGGTATCCTTTGGATATGTTTACGGCTTCTGATTTTTGGTTTTGACCGATAAAACACCCTTGATACAAAAAAATATTTTCATAAGTGGACCTCTTTGTGAGACGAATGGTTCCTAATAAGCCATTTATTGAAAAAGAACTCGAACAGTAATCTAAAGTAATATGTTTGTTTATTTTCTTCTGTTACCTACCTTAAATGCAAGTCTTTTTATTCCTGCGCTTCTGTGAAATCCTTGACATACCTGAAACAGATTAAGGTTGATCTAAATGCAGCTCAAGCGATAATACAGTAATTTAAACTTCCCTAATGGACATACAGTATGCTGACATGCAAGGTTGTGAAATATTTACAGCCAAGATGCTCTTACTGTAGCTTATCCTCATGTGAAGGTGATGTGTATTACATTGTAACTCTGGTGCAATTTACTTCAGTTAAATGATAGAAAGTGAAATATAGGTAGTACAAACACCCTAATCAAGAAACCGTGCAGGTTAAACATGTGAATATAGGCTATAGGAGCTTAAAAGGCTCTGTGCAAAAGGAGCAAATGGACTGTCACTGTACACATCTCCCAGCTTCATTATCTTAAGAAAAAATGGAATGTGATGAATCAATGAATTTGACTGCAAGTCTTAAACACAGTTAAAAATATGCCGCAAACTAAACAAAGTACTTAAACTAACTCTGACCATCTGTTGAAGTACATATAAGTTTGACTGTACTATACGTACAGTTTTTGCAGTAGTTCATGGGGTGCCCTCTACCTTTTCATGATACTGTTTGAGTTCAATGTGAAAGTTCTGTGGCCTAGACAACTCCTGAGCAATTGTGGGTTCACAGGGCGGGAGCCAGGGCTGCGAGAGGAAGGGAGTGTTTTGGCAACTTAGGATTGGAGGCTGGCCTCTAGAACAGGGGAGAGAGAAAAGGACGGGCCCGGACTTCAACTGTGATAGCCCTCCTTATAGAGTTGAGGCTAGCCCTATCGGCCTCAGGGCTCCTGAAAACACAGAATCCTCTAACTTCTTGGAGAGTCATTATAGGCGTTGCCTCGTGACTGGGTCCCAGTTTCCAACCGGGTTCGACACTCAGAGGATAGAACGGCTCACACGAAGCCTTGACGTAAGGAAGAAAAGAGAATCTGAAAAAACACAAATAGTTGTTAGTTATGGGACTCGAGCACTAAGAGTAAGAGAGCCACGTCCCAGGAGGGTAAAGAAGGAAGTAAGACAGAACCTTCTTTCTTGAGGTAAAATATGGCGCATAAGCTGCAAAATAATAGTGTGGCTGGTGGTCCCCTCTGACAGCACTAAGAACCTGTGGAGTTACTGGAACTTCAGGTCAGGGAAGTGAGAGTCACAATTCCCCCAAAGGGGACCGACACAATGACATGCGGCATATAAAAAAACTGAAGACGGAGGAGGAAAAAGTTAACGCAAGCGAAAGAGCAAAGCTGTAACTGGGTTTAATAGGAAGTCTACGATGATAGGCAGGAACAAATAGGAAGAGACAAAGCCCTGGCTCCTGCCCCCTGCACCTCACAGGTTAACATGAGTTGTTTTCCACTTGAAACAAGAGCGTTTGGCAACAAACACATTTTTACAAGTACTGTAGTTCACAATAACTGTTCAACTTTTTGTCATAAGAACCTTATTTTTTTATAAACTTGTCACAAGACTGAGCCTTGGCCATCGCCTTTACAAAATTGCACAAGAAGTGTGTAAATGATTTCATCATTTCATTAATTTTGATAATTTAAATAGACATTTACTGTACTCCACCAAAAGCAAGTAGCAGCAGGGTTGTCGAGCAACAAAAAAGGGGGGTGGGGTGGTGGTGGTTAATGTTAACAATGACTTTGTTGTTTGTCATCTCAGTGTGTAAGAATAAAAAAAAAAAAATCCACACATTCTTTCTCTGATATTTCCTTCCAGGCTGAGTCACTACTGGAGAGTAGGAAGGGCCACAGAGATCAAAAAAGAAAAAAAGAGAGAGAGCGGGAGGAGAGAGCCTGAGAACCAGAGCTGATCATCCGCAGAGGAACGTTTCTCTGAGCTCAGGGCTCAGAGGGGAGCCAAAATGAGCGATATTACCATTGTTAAGGAAGGCTGGGTGCAGAAAAGAGGTAAGTCCTGAAACAGTTGTTACTTGGCTGCTGTGTATTTGTTATCATGTGTTTATGTGTTTGTGTCTAGCCTTCTGCCTTTTTGTTGCAGTGCAAGTAAGCTTATGGGATGTCTTAACAGTATGCAGAGATCACTTTCCTTTCACAATGGGAGATGTACAAGGAGGGGTACTGCAGAATTTTGTGGTGCAGTTTAACCCTGAACCCATATGTGTACTTCCATTCCAACACTGTGAATCTGTCTTAAACATTAATGGTATAATTTTTATGTGTGTTTCAGAAAGTTTATATTCTATATTTTGTTTTTCAGTAGATGTAGTGGGAGTTCCAGAAAATATTCATACCCATATTTATATGATGATGTCCTGTGACATTCCCACTTTGAAGATGATTTCCCTCATTTTTATTGGTAGCTGGGTGTGTTGGCTATCTCTGTAGAAACTTGGCAAAACAAAGTGGGATATGCATATTGCATTAATGCACTCAAGGGTTCTGAGATCTATGCTTTAGTATAATTGGGACTAAGCCATGCAGACCTCGAAGGCACTGAGATTCACTGATCTTCATATTGTAGAGTCTGTGTGTATGTGTTGGTGCTTGACACTGTTTGTGATGACTGGTGTCCTTTTTTAAGCAGCGATGGTGGTAAAATGAATAGCCTGAATGAAACTGTGATTTCCTGACCTAGTGCTGCAATTTCAGTACTTCCTCAGTTCATTGTGAAAGTGTTCTAATAAAATAGCTGGTGAAACGGATATCTTTAAGGTTGGGTTGATCAAATAGCCATTTTGTTTTGTAACCCTTACCAAAGAATGGGGGTGTGGAACCACCAATGGTTTAGGAATAGGACTTTGACATTAAAAGTAAAGCCCCTTTAACACTGGCATGCCCTCGGTTACAAGATTTCACACTGCTTTTGATAAAGCAGGGTTGACCTGGGTGACAGATGCAAGTAAACAATACGCGTATCTATACCCCGGAAGAAGCTTGTTACAGATGCTTCCATCCAAGCTTCTCTGGATTGAACAGTCGTCCCAAATGTTGATTAAAGAAAATGTTTCTTCATCCCTGCTGCAATCTGGCTCATAGTGTGTCTCCAGCAACAAAAATATGGCTAAACTGAATAAACAAAAACATTATTTGCGGAAGTGAAACCTTCATGCAGGCGTGGCTGTTTGTTATTTCGTAGGTCGTCATGCATTTTGTCTCGCTCAACCCACATCCTGAGGTGGGTCGCTGTGACCCGGGTTAAACCAGGTACGACTCAGGTACATGGTTTTACACTACGCAGGATTGTGATCTGGGTAGCCAGAACACGGGTCCGGACCCAGGTAGCGGTGTCAGTGTGAAAGGGTCTTAAGATATAAAAAATGTATGTGTTAGACATATTCCCTTTTAAAGTACTGTAGTTCTAGCTAAATAAATATCTATATGAGTCGTACTTGTTGTGCATTTTTGCTTTGAAAGAAATTTTCCTTTTTAAAACATATCCACTCTACTACTCTATACTATTATAGGTTAAAGAACGTTATTTTCATGTAGTTACACTGTTTCACTTGCTTGGTCATTTCACTTCAGCAGTGTCTTTGGGGTCATGATTGGTTAATGACAGGAAAAAAGGTGTTTCACTGTCGAATATGTACAACAAATGCAACACTACCTCAAAGTAAGGCTTTAAAACCGAGATTTCCTAGTTACAGAACCCCCTGCAGTGTATAAACACATTACTTTGCCTTGCAGTATTCTGTGTTGTCCATATCGCAGTAATTTTAATTTCAGCACATTCCTGTCTTATTTTCATAGTATGTTTGCCAAGAGAAAGGGATTTCTTTCTTCTAAACATTGCAGTGTATACAGTTTGTGCTCCCTCATCAACAATGCTGGTGCTCTTATTGAAAATGAGTATTGTGGGAACAGGGAACAAAAAGCCAGCATTGTTGCAGGAGCGTAATCTGGATACACTGCGATCCTTAGACATTTATTTTTGCTCCTACTGAACGCTCCCAAGTAAATGTTGAGAAATACATTGCCCAGATGACATGATGTGTGATGAAAATTTCAAAAGTCAGCAATGTGTTTTGAAAATATTGACTAACACTGTGTAACGGACAACATGGGACACAGCAAAGGTATCATAATGTTTTCTTGTAAACTTTGCAGGGTGTTCTGTAACACTTTCAATTTGGGATAGTACCAAGTATTTTTTTTTTTTTTTTTAAACACAAATGTACATGTTTGCTGTAGTATTTGTTTCTTTCAAAATTGAAAATGTGAGACCTATAAAGGAAATAGATGAGCACACAACAGGTAAGATTTATGGAATTATTTTGTTAGGTGCTATAACTACTTTAAAGCCGACTTAACTTAACGTAGAAAATCAAGCAGCAAACCATGCGTCATTGACAAGACCATGTCAGCTACTACTAACTGCTGTGGTCATTCCTTTTCAGACATCCCTCTGCAGGTAGTTTTCTAACCAGCACTAGATTTTTGTATTTCCTGAGACTGGTGATTTTTTTAAATTTCATGTTCACTGCTACTGTATACCTTGCCCCCAGTCCCTGCCTCAAACAAGTTACGCCTACAGAAAGCAATTTATTTAGAAGACTTTGTTATTAGGTGGGAAACAGAACCTGTTTGTTAACCTTGCTGGAAGTCCAGGGCTGCCTCCCCTTACTCCCTGCTGTTTCTATTTTCTGCTGGTTCGTGTAGGGTTGTTATTGGAGTTTCTTGGCCTAATTTGCAACAGGCTGTATTCAGTGTGTGGTTTTAAAAATAGATCCACGATTTAGGGGGGAGAATGAGGATGATCATATAATTTCCTGTTTACTCCAGCCTGAATTGTGCGCCTCTAAAGCAGAACCATAATGTTGGAAGTACCGAGTGGTTTTGCTAATAAAGCCATGTGATAATTTTAGGTTTTGTTAGGAGTCGATAAAACTAACTTATCATAACAGCTGTATTAATTTGTATTAAAGGCAGACCTGGTGGGTGCCCTTGCAAAGTTTCCAATCCAATTAAACACCTCATATGTTTAGATTAGGCGCGAACATTCTGGGCTGCAGTGTAAGTCCTATTTCTGTGGGACACTACTGCATATTTGTCTAGATGAAATGGGATCTAGAATAGGTGCTGTCAGAGGTAACATGTAGTACTGATTGCACTGGCTGATAAATAAGTATGTTTTTCTTGCCTGGTGTACTGATAATTTCCATGTGGAAAATTGGAAATGTTGTCTTGAGACTGAAATAAAACAAGAAGCTGAAACTGGGTCCCCTGGACAGTGTGTTGTTTTCTGCTTTCTGATAAGTGGTGCATTATTAGTCATAATGCTGTGTGATCTCTGCGATCTGATGGTCAAAACATCAGGGGTTGTTTACTGAGTTGTTTCTAATGCTACCAAGCCCACACACTTTCTCTCACTGTCTCTCTCTGTCGTGCACAGACAGAACACCAGTGAGTGGTGTTTTCAGTGCTGTTATTACCACAGTGTGCTAATTTTCTAACTGTCACATTTACATATTGTAATTTGACTCTCTTTCCCTTTTAATACCTTTGCAAAATATCAATATATCCATGTGAAAATCATCTCTGTTATACTGCTTGTTATTAGTAGAGCCATTGGAAAACTGCTGGACTGGGATAAAGTGTCAAATTGAGGCCCTTGTGAATCTTGCAAGCTTTCCAGAATAAGGCATTGAAATAATTTGACCAGATTATACATTATTTTAAAGAGAAACTTGAATTTTAAACTGGTGCTTTCATACAGCTAATGTAAAACTGAAAGGACAGTAAGTACTGATAGCTTCTTAATGCTGGGAACATACAGTAGTCTGTTGTAAAATAAAACCATATATGTAGAATAAAAAATTCATCCCATCACATGAAAACAGTATTTCATGTAACTCTTGAATGGAACAACTTTTTAAACAGTTTTGGGGCACAAATACAATTACAGCAAAGGTCATTCTGAGCACTTTGTCATGTCACGGTTTTTGTGTAGCATGAAGAAATGAAAAGCCAAAATATTATCTTACCAGGCCATTTAAGGTGATATGAATAAATGAAAGAATCCTGCACTTGGAGATTTCTTTTTCTAGACATTGTTGACGTGATCTGACATGTATGAATTGTTTCATTGATGACCTTGAGAGGACAACTGTTCATTTGAATAGTTTCCTCTGTTTTTTCAAAGGAATGGCCTGGGGTTATTTGGAACAGATAAGGGTCTGATGACCGAACATCCTCTGAGCCCTAGAGAAACCTTCCTCTTTGACACATTACATAGATAGAAAAAAACAAGTGAATAATTCAAATGGGTAGTCACAATGGTTAGAATTTTAAAGAAAACAAATTACTAAATGGGTAATAATTCAATAGTGGGTCAAAAAGAGTGGGATGAGTCCTGACAATTTAAACATTGGGCTGGTCTGGTTATCACTTGTTGTTGTCCTAGGTAATACTAATCTGTGAAACCAACCATTAATGTCTAACAAAGCCTAGAAAATATTTTAACTTGGAGAATGAAGCCTTCAAATATTACCTATTTCAAATATCAAACCTTGTCTTGTTTCTTAAACATGATTTTATATCCGTTGTAATAAAGAAACAAAAATTTGTTATTACCTGACAAATCATTTTCATAAACAAACATTGCTGTAAATAGTACTTTGAAATCTATTTCTTAGCATTAAATTAAAGGAATCATGATTTACCTGCTCACCGCAATAGAAGTAACCTGTCGTTTAAATACTGCCACATTATCAGTGACGAGGTTCTTAAAATCATGATTATTATAAACGTTTGCAAATTATATATCAAGAGGTATGTTTTCAAGACTTGTGGTAGACCACAGGTGAGAATAAAATGATAAATATAGGAAAAATAGAATGTAAAGATAATTTCTAGTCAACACATATGCCAGTTAAAGCGACAGTTATGTTGCAGCCCTAATAATAATAATAATAATAATAATAATAATAATAATAATAATAATAATAATTAGAACATCCAGGCAGTTTTACAGCTCCCAAGTCCCAGTACCAGAACCAAACACTTAAATAATTACTGGAAGAAGCAGGTTGATATTTTACATCTTTGAAATCAGTAACTTCACCAGTTCTCCAGAAGAAGGGTTTAAAAGTTTTTTCCAAAAAATGCATCGGGCGGCAATGTTGGTTCACGCAGAAACACCATTTTTGAAAAAGTAAATTGTACTGATACAGGCATGATGGTTTTCAGGTTTGGAGTTAATCAAGTAAACCGGTTTTAAACTGATTTGTTTTACAAATGAACACCATTTTGCCATTTTTGAATTCTATTGTTCCCAGGATGATGCCTACCAAGTTTAGAATTAGTTGGTTAAACGGTTTGCAAACAGAAGCAGTTTGATGTTTGGGGCGCATTTTGATAGTAACATTTCTGACAGCAACTTATGTTTCACAAACTTGAAGGGGGTGTGGTTGCTGAAGACGTGTGTGAAGTTTCAGATCAATCGGTTCACTACTTCCCAAGAAGGCTGCCATCTTGCGTTATGCACAGACACCTTTTTTGAAAAAGTCAATTGTATTGACACAGGGATGCTGCTTGTCAACTTTGGAGTTAATCAACTAAACTATGTTGAAGCAGTTTTAAATCTAAGAACAAAACGTAGGCCTGTCCACCATCTTGTTTTATGAAAGAACACCATTTTTCTCAGATTTTTTTCCCTCTGCGGCTGTCCTGCCACAAGTGGTGTAAGGAGCGGGATAGCGCCCTCTGGAGACTCAGAGTCATGAAAATGCAGTGAAACAAACTACTTTTATTTACAAAAGCACAAACTAAAAAGGCACGAGGGCCAAACAAAAGGTACAAACACAAAACAAAGGTGTCCAAACGAAATACCAATTTTGGATAAAACACCAAAACTCTCACTTCAAACACTCTCCAAACCAAACCACTGCACCTAGACAAAGGATTCCTCCTGGCTTTTTGTAGTCCGTGGCACATTCTCACATGTATTTAACAGGGAGGAATTTAACCACCTCCGTACTGATCCAAAACATACAATAATACAATCACAAGTAATGAAAACCACAGTAATTATATGAAAACAACAGTAAAAAAATGATAATAATAACACAAGTAATAGGGTATGGGGGGCACCCCATCAAAGAATGAAATTGTTGCTTTTGGTTACTTTCATTTTTTTTCTGTCACAATATATATAATAACTCGACAGTACTTGCACACTTCAATTGTACCTTCTTTCCTTTGCTGTTTTCCACAACAAACTCCTTATTTTCACGGGCATATTCTTCTGGGGTTTTTGTTTGTTTATGCATGTTTTTACATATTCTATTTTAAATTCCACAAGCATATAAATACTCCTTATCAAACTGTAATAGAGCAAGAGCTATCCTCATCCTTTTAGTCTTGTTTTAAATCTTGTATCAATGTGAGATACAAGTCAGGAAGGAGGACATCGCCCAACTGCACTGGAAAACTGTTACTGTCATTTTTTTTTTTTTTTGTAGGTTACTTTATTATTTATTTAAGTACAGTACTGGTGTTCAAACTGTAAACAACTTCATAGTAACTTCTGTTTCTGTCTCCCTTTTGATACAGTATCTGAACTGAAGAAAAGCTGCGCTGGCACTTTATAACATAAACATCTTATTCAGCATTCATTTTATAACTAAATAAATATTAGGCCTATTACATGGTTATCTTTCTTAATGTATTTACATTTTTGCTGCGAGAGGAGCTGCAGCTTTTTCTGGGTCAGCTTCGCTTCAGTCCCGCTCCAGCAGCCAAACCTAGGGCGAGCCCATTCCCTCTTCCCCTTGCCTGACCTGATCTCCTTCTCGCACTTGGTTGGATTGTCTGTCACTTCAAACTGAACTCCTGATGCGGTTTAACCAGGCTATTTGTAGTTTAAAATCTGCTAATTAAAATGATCCACGAGTGGAGGGAGTTATTTTATTTTGTATTTGTCAGATGTGTTTTATGTCCCCCCCCCCCCCCCCCCCCCCCCCCCCCCCCCCCCCCCCCCCCCCTCACTCCATCCCTCATTTATAACGCTCTTCGGTCATTATGGCGAGGGAATACTGTACACTGATTTCATTTTATTTGTATCTGGGGTGTTTTGTTGTTTTATTGGTTAAAACCTAAAATCAGAAGCCCTAGATATAATAAAGGGAAAAATATATACAGTAAAATACAGAGATTACTGTACATGGAATGCTGCAGTTTATGCGTGCATATTCTAAATAAACATTTCTAAAGTTCAGAATATCACGAAAGAGTGACAGCTGCAACGTCAATCAACAGCTCAATATGACGTTTGGTGCAGTTTAATGATGTAACGCCGTAGTTTGCAAAGCTAAGAAGGGACACATAATGCAAAATCAAATGTAGCCAATAGAGGCTACCCAAAGACTACTAGGGGAATCAAACATCGCCGATGGAGACTGCAGAAGGGTTACAGGTTTCCTATTTATTGTGCTGTGCATCTTTTGGTTCTTCACTTGCTTTTTTCACATTTATTTAGTACATGGAAATATTTGCATCCTGATATCTTACTGCTGTGCCCTGGAATCATTGCTGTAGACCACATGTTCTGTATGGATTAAACTGAAACACATGATGTGGATAGGTACTAGGAAGGAAACCAATTTCACCTGACTATTGCAAAATGAAAGCCAGATTAAATCAGAACCCTTCCTAAAGATTACCCCTATTTTAAAATGTAATATTTAATCCATAATTGCAGAGAGTTTGTTTTATTTATGTTTAACTTCAAAAGTGTGAACATATCTGATGGTCATCCTATTAGTTTGAGACAATTTGTGGGTAAAAAAAAAAAATGAATCTTGCTCTGGCCACAGGTTGGGCATTTCTGAATGAGTGCTACCTCTTCTCGTGCCTCGAGTCTTTCTGCTTTCAGCACAGCCTCAGCATTGCTAGCAGTGTGGCTCCTACCAGCTACTGTAGTCTTTCATTGCTAGATGTTAGTCCATCTCGAAATTAGATACAGTAACACATTTGTGAACTATCACCACAATTTGGACGCCTCTGAAGGATTTTCTTACCTGGAAATTGCTGTAAACCTTACCCACGCACAGGAAATATTGTATTACTGATTGTAATTGATGCTGTGTAAGAAGATGAGTGTTCTGTTGCTTTCAGTGGTGTCAGAGGCCCTCTTTTAGTGTTTTTGGATCCGTTCTGCTGCCTTAAGCTTTTTATATAATTGATATCACGGTTGAATCTGTTTAGATTAAACTAAAAAAATATTTGAAATACTTTAAATTTTATAGAAACTAAAACCATATCAACAAAAGAAAAGGAATTTGCTTACATTTAAGATCCAGATATAGGCCGATTTTTCCTTGTTGGACAATCCTTACAGAACTAATTAAAATATAATCTGTGCTTTAGAAAAATGGGGAGTTCATGGATCAAAATAGACAAAATAATTTTAACATTGCATTCCCAAATGTGTAGTATTCATAGTTGCATTTAGAGGTTGTACAGTAAACAGATGGTAGTTTACATTTAACAGTGCTAAATAGAGTACATCTAGAAGTTAATAACAAATGCAAAAAGCAACGACTCATGTGACACATTCAGTTGTGTACTTTTGACTGCACTGTGTCTCTAGTTTCCTTGTCAAGTCCAAGTGGTATAACCAGCAAAGCAGTGAATAATTAATGAGTATAAAAGGGCTTCCTTGCGTAGGATCACAGGAGTTTGGTTACAGAGATCGATGTGCTTTTGATATACTTCTGTGTTACCTTTAACCGATAAGCCTTCAGAATTCGGTCTGTGCTCATACCAGGCTGTTTTCTTGTTATATTAATTTGTGCAACTATTGCATGCATTAAACTGCAAAAAGAGTTTCAATCCTATGTAGCACCTCAATTTTATTGATCAATCTTAGCACAGTTTATTATTGGCAGTTTTATGCTTAATATCATCTGTGTTTCTTTAGTGGAAGCAGACACCTCCATGATGCAGCAGACGTTTTGGTGCTTTCCCCCACCCCATAATAGTATTAATATCATAACAAGATAACACCCTCTTATCTGTATGAGGCTGACCCAAGTCAACCATAGCTATTATAAGCATGGTGCGTATTGCAATGCGTGGTCTAAAATGCAAGTTTGAATACCTGACCTTGTGAAGTTGCAGCTCATTGGTGTTACTGTAGCTATATTAACCAATAACCTGCTATATTTCATCCTTCTGAGCATTCTACGACCAGTAAGAAGACATTTTGTAAATTGTCAGGGATGTATGTTATTGACATAATTATTTAAGAACTATTTTGTTGAGATGTTTTATGATTTCTTACTGCATTTAATGATTAAGCACTGAGGAGGTGCTAAGCTTCCTGATGTACAGTATGCAGACTATTCTGTAGTATATTGTAGTTATACATAGTTTATAATCTTAAATCATGCAATGTTAAAGCCGGGACAAACCTTTCAAGCCGTTTGCTATATGTTGCCTGCAAAGGTAGCAGCATTTAAAGAAGCAGAGAGATTAAGCTATATGCTTTATTTATGATCAAAATGTAGAAAATAGACTACTGCAGAATATTTCAAGCATCTTCCCCACCCCATATGAAAAACTTACAGGAAAATGGTTTTAAATTGCTGCTCTGTGGAAATACTTTAACTGACACTGTGCTTTGAATACTGTAGGTGGTAGCATGAGACATGCAAGGCATTCAGGAGTGATTTATTATGTTTTCAGAATATAAACAACTCCAAAATAACAACAAATATAATTGTGTCTGACCAGGCTCTCATGCTTTGTCTCTTTTTTTTCTACATGGTCTCTTTTAG
The DNA here is from genome assembly GCF_017654505.1 of Polyodon spathula. Taxonomy (NCBI): domain Eukaryota; kingdom Metazoa; phylum Chordata; class Actinopteri; order Acipenseriformes; family Polyodontidae; genus Polyodon; species Polyodon spathula. The sequence goes on along the minus strand of NC_054539.1, from coordinate 40,204,182 downwards.
CAGTATACATTTACTACTGTACTTTTATATTATGTTGTGTGTCAAATATTCCAATTAAAAATGAATTGCGTGATCAACTTCCAATGTTTCTAAGGAGTTGCCAGCAAATGTATTTAATATATTTATTTATTTGCAAACTGACTTCCTGGTTTACATTCACAGGGGCCACTAACCCACAGTGTTAAATCTGAAAGTTTCTGTTAAAAGCAACCATGCGCAATTCTGTATAAATATGCCCAGCTACGCCCAGGGAACTGAAAGCAAGTTTTGTAGCAAATCCCTCTGTGTGTTTTCTGTGCCTTTATTTTCACAAAAAAGAAAGATAATACTGCACTGTACAGTAGTTATCTACTTATTCAGAAGATAGATTGGTGCCATGTTACAATAGCCAAGAGACTAGAGGAAAATTTGTGGTTCTTTTGATAATTTTGAAATACCTTTAGACAAAAGGTGACAGGCTTTTAGGATCACTCAGGTCTGTTCTTAACTAAGTTAATGTTTGTGAATTTTTACCAGGATCATACAGTTGAGATGAATTTCATCACAATAAGTGCTGGAACCTATCTTATGTGGGGGCAATGTCTGTCCACAGTGGTGTCATAGCAGGGTGGTCAGCAGGTTTTGTTTTTTGGTGAACAGAAAGACGAGGCAGGTTCAAATTCATTTTAATTCACCCTCAACAGTACAGACAGAAGTCTTTGGAGGGTTGTGGACTGAGTTAATGTATTAAATTCACAAGGTCAGTACTATAGCTGCTGTTTTGTAAATGGACACCATGGTTTTCAACAGCTGCTAGACCTGTGTGCTTGTTCTTACATTTCTTGCAATGAGCCTTTAGACTTGTTGGACTGCTGTCTACATAAGAGGATACCCATCACAATGAGCTACTGTATAATGAGCACCTGTGTTTGTGGTTGCTCAGTGAGAGTTAATTGGCAAACAGTATCTTACCCTGATGTACAATAAGCAAGGCTGAAGCCCACAAGTTTAGTAAAATCGTGTTTTTGTCCCGCTTTTCTCTAGCTTTTCCATTTTTCATGAACTGCTGTGCCCTAGGCTCAATTGTAATTAAGCAGCACCTTGATGGACGGAGATAAATCTAAAGCCAACTGGCCCCATAATCCCTGAGACACCTTTGAGACACGACAAGTTTGTAAAATTGACCCTAAACTGAGAGAAATTAAGTGTTAAACCTTTGCTAAATTGATAGTGTTGCTTAATTACAGCGAGGCAGGATGACGATACAATAGTAAAATGCACATTAAGTATTTATTATTTACATTAGGTATTTTATATGGGGGCTCAAGTATATAGAATAAAATGCAGAACAACTAGAGAGAGTAAGTATTAGTTGACTTCAGCACACAGCGCAGCTCGACTGCACTTTTTGCAACTTAAAAAAAAAAAAAAAAAAATCTGTTTCTTGGCAGTCAGGCCACAGTGGCTCATATAGACACTCTCCATGCATAAAATATTATTAAACTGAGGTGAGAGTTTTAATTGAAAGAAAACTCAAAACTCTCTGACTTCAACTTAATCTGATAAAGAACTTGTGGTTGAATTTAGAATGCTTTGTTAATAAATGTTTTTAGAGTGCCTCATATATTAAATAAAAGTACAATTGAGGTTATTTGTTCTTACTATATGACTATATGGTTTTCAGTTCACACCTCATTACTGAAGACTGGATGAGCGTGGAAACTCCGAGTTAGTCTTTGTAAATTATGATGTCCTGGATTTAAGCTTCGGAGAGTTGGTAACTTTGGTAGTTGTAGTGCATCAAAGTCTGTTTTGGGCTGGGATAAATACATATGAGTGATGTAGAGGGGTTCCCCCTGTGTGAGAATCAGCTTTGAAATAAGTAGCCCAAAGCAATTTTACCCTTGAAATACCCCAGTTACTTATCCAATTTGTTTTACATTTGTGTGAATGCGAATAAGAAGACGGCCGAAATAAGAAGTCAGCTTCAGCATAATGTTTGGTGTTGCAGAGACGTATCAAAAGCTGGGGTCGTCCTTGATGATGATTCACTGAAATTAAAAATACTCCTGACTTCATCTTGTTTGGAATTTTGAGGACTGGTGTGTTTAGAGTTAGACAGTTAAAACTGTTGTCCATTGCCTCTGATATTGCCTTTTCCACATCAGGATTCGGCAGCAAGTTCGAAAGAGTGTTACTAATATTATTAGTAGTGTTCTCCATTTTGTTTGGACGTGAATTTTATGGACGATCTGTGGCACAGAAAAAATTTAAGGTGCATGAGCAAACCCTCCAAAATAATTTCAAGCTACCTTATAATCATGTGCATAGTTATATTAACTTATACGAGAGGCTAATGTTCCAGTAGGTAAAAACATACAGACTTGTAATGTGTAGGGGTCTGTCTGTTTTACAGTATTTGAGCAAGAATAATGAATTTTACAGACATACGTTCTTAATAATAATAATAATAATAATAATAATAAAATAAGTAAATCGATTAGCTTTCTTATCCTTCAAGTCTGTAAAACACTGTGCAGTTTTAAAATAATGCCTGATTGTTTTAGCCTTTTCATGGAAGGTTTATACCTGTTTTCATCACCGGGGTGTGCTAATACTCAAACGTGAGTGGCTAAAGTAGTTATTTTCTTTGAAAAAGTTGAGCATCCAAATATAAGACTATGACTTTATTTACATGTCTATATGGCAAAATTAACCATCTTGAAAATATATTACCATACTCTTTGCAAATGGCTGTTCGTAAATTCACCATTTTAAAAACGAATTAACCATGCTGTTTGTAAATGAACCATCTTGAAAATAAATGAATAGTACTGTTCGTAAATGAACCATCTTAAAAATAAATTAACCAGACTGTCCGTAAATTAACAAATTAATTATTTCCTAAACGGCAACTCATAGAAGATGCAACAGATGAAAATAACCTTTGTTCAGCTTGGTACGGTAACCTTTTCACTTCCACTTTTGTTTAATTAATTAGCTTTTTTTCTGCATTACAGCCCTTCATTTTGTTAAGCCGTCTCAGTTACATATGTGAGGATGATGGAAAATGTATTTCTGAGAAGTCCATGCAGGTACATGGGAAGCCATCTTGAGGCAGGGAATGCAATTTAAAAGTTTAAAAAAGTAGTCAAAAATGTAAAAAAAAAAAAAAAAAAACAACACAATACAATACATATTACATAGATTTGTGGGTGTCTTGCAAGAAAAAAAAAATAATTCTGTCCATATCTTTTTTTATTCTTGTTGAAGTCCTGCATCATTTAAGGTTTTGATTTGTGTTTGATACATAATTTGAATTACTTTATACTGTAAATTCTTAAAGTAATATTTACTCTATGCACATTCAATCTTGCTATTTAACATGTAATGTCATACATCTGGATTTGTGTCTAACAAGATGCTTGTGTACCAAGGTCAAATTCTGTAGTACCCAGCATTATTCAACAGACAGACTCTCTTTTTATAGGGTTTGTTTTGTAAGACACAGGTGCCTTGCTGGGAAATCATTTTTTCCAGTTTAGTGATTATGCATCGAAAGTAAGTTAGCCTCGTTTTTTGGATGAGGGGATACCTTTACCTCTGAATTTCAGTGCTGTGTGTTGGAGTCCCAGGAGTGAAGACATAATGTTTATCCACTCAATTTTGGGATCTCCCTCCTACTGGCTTGGGGATTTACCTGTTAAAGCTAGGCAGCAGGTACCGCCAGTGAGAATTAACACTATGTATGCTAGCTAGCACAACTGCTCCTTGCTCCTTTACTCTGCTAGGTTGTTGAGGTGCTCCTGGATAAAATTGTTTCTATCCGCTATATAAATCTTTGGGAACAATACATGATCACTTTATTTGTATACTTCTCATCTCTGACGACCTGAGGTGTGTGTATAATGTAAACAATAGAGAAATCCAGTCAGATTTGCTTCAGAATTGCAGTGAAAGTTAGAATCATTCTGGCTGAAGCTTGGTCAGAACAAATCTTTGACTACCTAGACATAATTATATGTCAATTTGGTGGTTGTTCTATAGTGTTAGAGGACAAGTCAGTGCTGTAACTTTGGTTTAAAAGTTGAGACAACCGTTTCTGTAGCTTGGGCATAATACTAGTAAAATAAACATTATTTTCATTCAGATTGGTGGTTTTGCGGTGAACTCCCTCTTTTGAGGACAGGAGGCAGTGTTTCACAGCCACTCTATAACAATAACATCCCAATGTTCAAATAAAATATATTTTTATAGTTTTGAGACAATGGACATCAGAAATGGTATCACAATTGAGACATTTTACCATGAAAAGAAAAACTAATCTTGTAGAAACTGTTCTTTACTGGTGGGTCCTGCTTTCTCCTCTCTGCTTGAGATGCCAATGCTGCCTCAGTTGGTTGGCATTGCTGCTTGGTCCTAGTGGAAACTTCTATACTTTTTTAGTGATTTATACAAATACATTATTGAAAAATAAAAGTTTTAGTACTGCTGCAATGTGAGGGGGACATTTCCCCATCGTTGAAATGTGTTATGTAAATTACGCCTATGAAACAGTTACAGTAAGTGGGCTTTTTTCTGTGTTTTGGGGCTTTCTGCAATCATGCTATTTTGTTCTCACTGCTGTTTAAATCAATCTAATAAGTCACTGCACTCTCCACTTGTTTTGAAGTTAATCTAACAAATCTCTTGCAATTTATAAGAATCATAGGCTTCTGTTAAAAGACATATCCAAACAAACCTTCATACTGTACATTCACAAACAAAGTTTAAACGGTATGTGTGCTGCAAGATTGTGATCATAATAGCTGGAGCATCCCATTTTTGGAGTAGCTTAGTGGTAGCCGATCATACAGCTGCATTTGGGAGTAAACAAATACTGTGAAGAGGAATGGCAACAATGCTTTGTTTCCCATAAATCAGAGTAAAATAACTGAGACATTTATAATTGAACCAAAAAAAAACATGGAATATGAAAGCTTTAAGTATGCACTAAGGATGGGTAGGTGTAATCCTTGTTTCAAATAAACTATTAGAAAATTACCAGATGTTTTACCAGACACTAAAACAGTAAAATCCATAATAAAAGACTAAGCTACCTGAACAGCATGATAATGTTAAATCGTCTACCTGCAGAGAGAGGCCCAGCCGAAAGCCTCGGGCTCTGTTAACTGCGAGACTGAGAGCATGCCTCAGCAGTACTGATAAATCACAGTAAACCATGACAGCTTACTCCACCAAATGCACTCAAAGTAGCGAATAGTGAACCTAATGGTTGAAATGGTTGTTAAAGATACATTGACTGTCAGCACTGTCAAAGGACAGTGTTAAATAAATACACTGAACAAAAATATAAACGCAACATGTAAAGAGTTGGTCCCATGTTTCATGAGCTGAAATAAAAGATCCCAGAAATTTTCCATACGCACAAAAAGCTTATTTCTCTCAAATTGCATGCGCAAATTTGTTTACATCCATGTTAGTGAGCATTTCTCCTTTGCCAAGATAATCCATCCACCTGACAGGTGTGGCATATCAAGAAGCTGATTAAACAGCATGATCATTACACAGGTGCACCTTGTGTTAGGGACAATAAAAGGCCACTCTAAAATGTTCAGTTTTATTACACAACACAATGCCACAGATGTCTCAAGTTTTGAGGGCGCGTGCAACTGGCATGCTGACTGCAGGAATGTCCACCAGAGCTGTTGCCAGAGAATTAAATGTTCATTTCTCTACCATGAGCTGCCTCCAACGTCGTTTTAGAGAATTTGGCAGTACGTCCAACTGGCCTCACAACCGCAGACCACGTGTAACCACGCCAACCCAGGACCTCCACATCCGGCTTCTTCACCTGCAGGATCGTCTGAGACCAGCCACTCGGACAGGTGATGAAACTGTGGGTTCGACAACCGAAGAATTTCTGCACAAACTGTCAGAAACCATCTCAGGGAAGCTCATCTGCTTGCTCTTCGTCCTCACCAGGGTCTTGACCTGACTGCAGTTTGGCGTCGTAACCGACTTCATTGGGCAAACGCTCACCTTCGATGGCCGCTGGCACGCTGGAGAAGAGTGCCCCATGGTGGCGGTGGGGTTATGGATGGGCAGGCATAAGCTACGGACAACGAACACAATTGCATTTTGTCGATGGCAAATTGAATGCACAGAGACACCGTGACGAGATCCTGAGGCCCATTGTCGTGCCATTCATTCCCCGCCATCACCTCGTGTTTCACCATGATAATGCAATGCCCCACATCGCAAGGATCTGTACACAATTCCTGGAAGCTGAAAATGTCCCAGTTCTTCTATGGCCTGTGTACTCACCAGACATGTCACCCATTGAGCATGTTTGGGATGCTTTGGATCGACGTATACGACAGTGTGTTCCAGTTCCCAGTCATGTGAAAGCCATAGATTAGGGCCTAAGAATTTATTTCAATTGACTGATTTGCTTATATGATCTGTAACTCCGTAAAATCTTTGAAATTGCTGCATGTTGCGTTTATATTTTTGTTCAGTGTAAAATAAAAAAAAATAAACATGTTTTGTAGTTTTAATTTGACTTTTAGTTCAAGACATTCAATGATTAATGTCTACTCTGTACTACAATATTTATCAGGCTTCATTTGGCAGAACATATACCAAGAACGGGAGGTATGTACCGTATATAATAAGTATATGTTACTTAATGTATTTTTTTTATAGTTGTCTAATGAAGACATAATGTATTGATTCATCATAATCTGAACATTATGCTGCCTTTAATTACTGTTTGGAAGTTATGCTTACGTTGGGCTTTATGCATATTGTACTTGTATTACACTTGTTAATTAAAAGAGCTACTTATCCAAGTACTGAGATTTTGTTATTTTTTTACATATTAACAGTTTTTGGTATTGTGTAAGCATAATTTTTTAGCCAGTGGCATGTTGATATAAAGTACAATAGTGAAAGAGCTTAAATAGTAAGTAGCAGGGTTCCAAAAATACAGCGTCACACGTCCTCACGTGCTGCTACAACTGTTTAAATAATGTACCTGTAATTTTTATTTTCAATCTTAACATCCTGACAACCTTTTACACTTTTTTAAAATTAGTTTCAAAGCTATTTTAAAAATTTTCAAACAGGTAACACAGCAATAACGATCCACAATGTGGTACAAAACAGAAAAGCCAGAGCACTTATGTTGTTTTTGTTTTTTTAAATCATTCTTCCTGCAGTGATTTAGAGGACAGATCTCAAACCCTAGTGCACTAGAGCGGCCATTTTTGAAAGACAGAGTTTAAAGTTGTCAGGATGCTAACAAAGAAATAAAAATTTGCAGGTACGTTACTTAAACAGCTGTAGCAACACATGGGGATGTATAATGTTATAGTTTTTGGAACTCCGCTACTTTACTCTTTTTAATAATTTGGTAAATTAAGTGTATTCGATTATTAAAATGTATGGAAATGCCCATCCCTAGTATGTACATCATGACATTGTGTTTGTGTTCAGTAGATCCTACTGTATTGCCTAGAACAGTGGGAATTCCCCAAAACGTTTTTGTCAAGTTCCCCATCACCTGTTTCAGTTAAATGAATTAAGTGTATTTTCCCACTAACCCACAATAAGGTAATAAACATCTTGACACAATCACAGATCACTGGGTTTCACTTCTGCAAAGAGTCAGTGCCTTAAACTAACAGTATGCTTATGATTTGCCATGTTGACTTTAGGAAAAGGCAGCAGGTGATCCTTTTTTTTTTTTTTTTTTAAACTAGATTTTAAAAACGGGGTAAACATGTTGACTAATTAGCCCTTGTGTTTTTACACACCATGATAAGGCACTTGCACTTACGGAAGCATTGATTTTTTTGAGGATGCAACATCGATAATGGATAATTGCAAAGCATGACATGGTTTATTTAGATTTCCAGAAAGCTTTTGACAAAGTCCCGCACAAAAGATTAATTCTCAAACTGAACGCAGTTGGGATTCAAGGAAACGCATGTACATGGATTAGGGAGTGGTTAACATGTACCAAACAGAAAGTACTGATTAGAGGAAAAACCTCAGAATGGAGTGTGGTACACCACTGGTTACCACAGGGATCAATATTGGGTCCTCTGCTATTCCTAATCTACATTAATGATTTAGATTCTGGTATAGTAAGCAAACTTGTTAAATTTGCAGACGACACAAAAATAGGAGGAGTGGCAAACACTGCTGCAGCAGCAAAGGTCATTCAAAATGATCTAGACAAGATTCAGAACTGGGCAGACACATGGCAAATGACATTTAATAGAGAAAAGTGTAAGGTACTGCACGCAGGAAATAAAAATGTACATTATAAATATCATATGGGAGATACTGAAATTGGAGAAGGAATCTATGAAAAAGACCTAGGAGTTTTTGTTGACTCAGAAATGTCTTCATCTAGACAATGTGGTGAAGCTATAAAAAAGGACAACAAGATGCTCGGATACATTGTGAAAAGTGTTGAATTTAAATCAAGGGAAGTAATGTTAAAACTGTACAATGCACTAGTAAGACCTCATCTTGAATATTGTGTTCAGTTCTGGTCACCTCGCTATAACAAAGATATTGCTGCTCTAGAAAGAGTGCAAAGAAGAGCAACCAGAATTATTCCGGGCTTAAAAGGCATGTCATATGCAGACAGGCTAAAAGAATTGAATCTGTTCAGTCTTGAACAAAGAAGACTACGCGGTGACCTAACTCAAGCATTCAAAATTCTAAAAGGTATTGACAATGTCAACCCAAGGGACTTTTTTGACCTGCAAAAAGAAACAAGGACCAGGGGTCACAAATGGAGATTAGACAAAGGGGCATTCAGATCAGAAAATAGGAGGCACTTTTTTACACAGAGAATTGGGAGGGTCTGGAATCAACTCCCCAGTAATGTTGTTGAAGCTGACACCCTGGGATCCTTCAAGAAGCTGCTTGATGAGATTCTGGGATCAATAAGCTACTAACAACCAAACGAGCAAGATGGGCTGAATGGCTTCCTCTCGTTTGTAAACTTTATTATGTTCTTATTAAGGCAATCATAAAACAGCGACAGGGATTGTAAACCCCACATGTTGACAGTCTACCCAGCATCTCCCAATGCTTTACTGACTCTATTATTAACCAGGATCCTCAACGCAACAAAACATGGACATAGTACAGCAGGTAAACATGGATAAATTAGTTTCTGTTTTGCTTTGAGAAATACGAAATATTGTAAAATCTGTGTTGTGTAGGTGTAAAAGTAGCAACTGTTTTCTCACTTTCCTTTTTTAATTTATTTTAATTTTTATAATTGTTTAGGTTTTTAGTGCTTGTAGCAGTTCCAACAGCCAGATTACATCAAACATAAATAGATAAGCAGATCGTAAGAGCAAGACCTTCTGTTCTTTGCTCCTTGTTTGTGTGTGTGTGTGTGTGTGTGTGTGTGTGTGTGTGTGTGTGTGTTTTTATTTTCTCTTGCATATACCTAAGCTCAGTCAGTACTGTACATCCAGATATATAATTATCATTACTATTATTTTTTAAATATGTAAAAATAATTATGCTCCTTGTTTTGGAAAGTAATCAAAATTAAATGAATGCATATTTCTCTAGTCCTATCATTTGCCTAAAATGAACCTGTAGCAGGGTTGCGTTGTGGTCAAGGCTGGTCACTGGCAGGAATGCAAAGAAACAAGGCATAGGGGCCAAAATAAAAGGTTCAAACATAAAAATACTTGCACCAGAAGCACAAACTACCATCAGGCTAGGCAGTCCCCTTCACTGATGGCTTGCTCCTAAACCCCACCAAACCAAAGATTTCTCCACAATTTATTACCATGTGGCTGGGACATGATTGATGATCAGTTATTAAATCAAGACCCAGCCACATTCCGCCCCATCCCTGCCAAACTTAAATACAAAATATCCCCCTACTATTTACATCGGCAGGGCTTCTGTCCTGACACAGAACCCCACAAAGCTATTTGAGTGGGGGATGGCAAACGGCGTCTGTTGTATCTGTTAAGTGGCGCAGTGCCATTACAGTAGGTTTCACAGACCATGATTAGCACTGGTCCTGCACTTATTTGCACTTTAAGTCAAAATTAACGAAAAGTGGATTTCATGAACATAATTTAAAATACTCCAAGACTATTGTAATTCTTGACTAAAAACTGTTAATTTCATGAAGGCTAATTATACATAGTCCTGAACTATGTGGAGCATTAGCTTAATCCTTTAAGGGGGCAGGTTTAAATTCAGATTAAATCCAGTCAGACTATGAAAAAGGTGGATTACTTGGACTGTGTAAATGATGACAGGCGTGTTCCTTCAAGACCAGAGAGGAGAATACTGCTTGATAAAAGTGATCCAATTAATTATTATGATGACATTAACTTCCATGACCGTTTTCAGATGCATAAAGAAAATTTAACAGCTAGTAATGTTACTTTAGCCAAACTTGTCTCACTGTGGCAAGCTGGCCTGTGCAGTGACATCAGACCCGGAACAAACACACAGCACTGCGAGTGAAATGAAGAGACATCCACAGCAGATTAGGGAAATGATAACTGTGCTGCTTGTGTGTTTATTAAATTAACAAATGAAACACTTGAACAGAGAAAACACTTTGACAAAACAAACAGGTTGAACAAAAACAGACTAACCCTAAACACAAGGACGAACACTCCACAAACACACACCGTGCTGGTCCTCCAGCACGAAGTAGCAATTGCTGTTATTATGCTACAGAGACCGCACATTATACCCCGTGCACCAATATATACATACACCAACATCAACATGCCACACGCAACATAACACGCAAAATCAGCACAGGGGCGGGGCACACTGCCACAGCATCTCAGCAGGGGAAACCTCTTCCTCCTGTTTTACAAGATTTGGTCACTTTAAGATTCATGGCTACTGGAAATTTTCATCGGGAGACTGGGGATTTGTTGGGTGCCAGTGAACCAACAGTATGTAGAATTGTGCATAAAGTCTGCTGTGCCATATGTGTGCTGAAAGCTCAATACATTATTTATCCTGATGCCGCTGAACAAGAACTGTACAAAACACAGTTTTATGAATATGAGAACTTCGCTTGTGTTACTTGCTGCATAGATGGGTGTCATATTCCAATTCCAATTAGGATTTCTCAAATTTTTCCAATACATTATTTTGCCATTAGCATACTTTATCTGGCCCAATATGTTGATCTGCAAGAATTTATTTTAATTGACAAACAACCCTTTCTGTTTATGTTGTTGCGACTGTTGTGTTCAGAAGGTTTGGTAGTGCTGACTCTTCTGCCTTGGCCTCCTGAGGATGCCGCGTTGTTCTGATCTGCATCGGGGGGGGGGGGGGGGGGGGGGATCCTGCACCAAAAAACAAGCTACATGTAAACATAGAATGCATCAGAGCAGCCTGGGAATCTACCAGCTGTGGACTTCTTGTGCTGAGGTGGGATTCCTCAGGGAGGAGGGGTACCCTTCAGTAATGATGCTGTCAGCTCTTCAGCCCCAGACTGCTATTCTAAAGGGCAAAGCACAGGCGTCTGAGTGGGGGGTTCGGGGAGGCCGGGGGGACGACGACACAATGCGCACAGATGGCAGAGAGTGATCAAAAAATATAAATGATAAATGGCCCTCAACACACAGCCAAGATAACTAGCTTATTTTTTTTTTGTAAGTATATTTCTGCTAATGTACAGTTCTAGTAACATACAAATATGAAAGCATCAAAGCCAGCTTTAAATTGAAGGAAAGAAATAACAAATGGTTACTTTCATAAATATTATTTGAAAGGACTGTACAGTTAGTTGCAAACATTTGGCAGGATATTTTGTGTTAATTTATTATTTATTTATTTATTTTTATTAAGTGCATGAACACTTAAAACCAGACTAATAACCAGTCAATAATTCTTAGTAACATGATGTCGTATCACCAGATGCTAAAAGAAATATAAAACATGAAAATGTATGTGTTTTCCCCTCACTGGAAAACAATAAAAAATTCAGCTGTTATCTAAAAGCAATCACAACTATGTGAATTACAGCTCTACATTGTCTTGTGTCTTTTTTTTTTTTTTTTTTTTTTTTTTTTTTTTAAGTAAAAACCTCAATGCTGGTAATTGCTTGTCAGGTCGTCTTAATTTTTGAAAAGTAGGTTGTTTAATGTAATTTTCAAATTAGTAGTTCATCTGAGGTCACCACACTGTAAATCAGACACATTCAGAATGTGCAGTGAGCTTAAATGCAAAGTTGCAATTACTTATTTTCCTGTTTCCAGCAACTGCTGGAATGATCCTAGGTACCTTGACCGAGTAATACAGCAAAACTTCATTTTCAGGTATGCAGAAAAAAAACATATTTAATGGGCCATAGGTGTTCTCTGTCTCTCCTAGTACAGTTCGTACCAGGCTTCTATTTTGTATTGCACCAGCTTGTGCCCTGTTTCCATATGCCACAGGGACCGAGGTAAAAGCAAAATAAAATCAGTCCCGGTCATTTCCATTCGCACCTACCCAGGTTCAAACTGCTATGAACTGAACTCCATTGACCTTGTTTGGATTGCACAGTGGTAGAACTCTTCATAATGTCCCTTCATTAGGTGATAATTGCTTTTGAGAACTGAAGGAGCAAAATTGTTTACATTCACTGAGAAAACAAACTGGTCCAAAACTATTACTGTTAAATATACATTGCATCTTTTTATGGTTTCTGCATGTTATTTGCATTCTAATTTCAGTCTTATTTTAGTCAATATCATTTATAGGGAAATGTACTATAGATACAGGAGTGTGTGTGTGTGTGTGTGTTTTTATTTTTTAGTTGTCGCCAATGGTTTTTATCCCAGTTCACCACTGCAACCCCCCGGCGACTCGGGAAACGGAGGCTGAAACACGCGTTCTCCAAAATGTGTTCCTGCCAAGCCGTCATTTTTCGCACTGCGGATCCACAGCAAAGTAACCAGACCCGTAGTGCTGGAGGTCAACACAGATCTGAACGGCTCCACTGCAGACCCGTAGGCGCCCCATCAGCCACAGGAGTCGCTGGTGCATGGTGAACTGTGGATTGCCCTGCCGATCTAATCCCTCCCTTCCCGGGTGGTGCTCGGCCAATTGTGCGCCGCCCCCTGGGAACCCCCGGTTATTGTCAGCAATGACATAGCCTGGATTTGAACCTGCGATCTCCAGGCTATAAGGCACAACCTGCACTCCACACAGAGCACCACTCGGGAGCCCCTCAGGAGTCTGTTTTGAAATACTGTTTTGCTTATTTCTTGTAGTACTGAGGATATATATTGTGTAACTGTGTCCAATAATTGGTGCAGTAGAAAACTTCACAAAGTATTTAACCTACTTGTTCTACGGTAGTATACTGTACGTATAATCTAATACTGTGTGGATTCTGTAGTAGTTTAACAAAAATGGTAATTGCTTTCCATACTCGATATTTAATTGACTCAGTTATTGTTTTTGGTAAGATACTTAAGATTCCTTGAAGCTGCCATAGGCTGTGAGATAACTTTAAAACAAACTGTCATAGTTATTGCTATTGTTATTTTACTAGCTTATAGTGGTGAGGGACCCTTGTGTGCTTGCAGGAACAGATGTTGTTACATCTGCAAGTGCTACTAAGCAAGAAACAGAAGACCACATTTCAAAGGAAGCAAGGTTTGAAGCGGTGCACTTGACTCTGAAATAGCCAGCTTTCCCGGACAGGTGGGAACAAACTACTCGATGCTTTTAACTGTGCAGAAGGTTAAGATGCTCATATAAAAGCTGAACATCTTTTATCCTGCAGACAATTTTCTATCCTGCTTTTGTGTCTTTTGCTTTTTATACCAAGGCAACAATCTCCTTATAGTCTGTGAGAAGCATTTTGAACTGTGTGAAGAAAGCACTTCAGACTGCCAGATTTAGCTTTCTTAATGAGCTTATAAAATTGTACTTTAGAAAGTCCCATATGGGATATCGTTTTAAAATGTTGTTGGTTACTTGAGCCTTTGTCTATCTTGATTGCATTTGTGGACTCAAACACTATAGAGACTATGCCTGGTTTCTACACAGTTTGCTATGAATAGGGATAATTTAGTAAACCATACTCTTTACATCTATATTGTATAACTGTTAGTAATCTACCTGGGGGACATACTGTTATTGTAAAACACTATAGAAGTAACTCATTGCTAGTTCAGGAATTGTTGTTAAAAGACCATATGTGGGATTTAAACACATTAAAATATGAAATAGTCAGTAACTACCAAGTACTAGGAGTGCTAGATTCCGTTTCATAAATGTTTAAACTTTTAAAAATGATATAGTTTAAACATTAAAATAAAAGCATTTTGAAAAGACGCTGTGTAAGGGGGGTTAATATGCACCCGCCTCGATGTACGGTCTCGAAAGCAGGAGAAAAACGGAAATCGGCCATCTTGGGGGAAGCGCGAGGCTTCAAGGGCTCTGAGCTTTTTAATATAAATAGCTTTCTATAAATTACTGCGTATATGTCTAGAAATAGGTCTTTTACTTCGGCTTTTCTACTCTCTTTAAATGCAATTGATACCTGTTTGTGTATCTCAGTCACAACTGAGAAAAGTGTTAATAGTAAAATTGGTTTAATTTATGTTTTTTCTTTCTTTCTGTGAAACCTCTAAATGGGCTTTTAAATCGTAAGTCTTTTTCATTTAAATGCTGAAGCGACTCATCTGTAGTAATTTAAGTACAGTTACTCTGCATAACAATTGTAATAGTGTGTCCAGCAAAACACTTTATTTTTCATTATAGCTTTTATAAAGATTAGTCGCTTATTAACATGTTGGGATCTCATTTTCTGCTTCGTGATGAAAAATGAAGGCTTGGCCTATTTAAAAGCACATTAAAAAAAAAAAAAAGTCAAAACTATGTCTAGGATCTTGTAGAATACACATTTGTGAAATCAAGAATAAAACGTTTTTTCTTGTTTCAGATAGTTATTCCCTACATATTTAATTGTACTTCTATTACCTGAAATGTTATGAAACAGGCTTACAGTAGACAAGTGGCTAGCGGGTTTTGGGAGGCAAGGAAGTTTGTTACTGCAGAGAAACAGAATTGATTGCCTTCCGATGAAGTTGACAGCATAAAAAGCAAACGATATAAGGCATTTTTTTAAATTATTATGCAGTTTTAACATACAGTAGATTAAAAAGACCCCCCCCCCCCTTCAAATAGCATTCACCATCAAAATGACAGCAATGCCCTTTCACTGCTTGTTTTAATCATAACTCAAATGTGTTATAAATGTTGCCTACATGCGTGGCTCATTGTTACTCTTTTTTTAGATGTTACTTTAATGACTTATGGTTAACAAATTGTGTGTTGACATTGTTTTCCTATTTTTTTTTTTGCATGCAAACAGAAAGTAACAAGAACTCCTACAACAGAACTAAAATTTTAATGAGGCTTATTAAGCTAAGCTAACTTAGCTTATTAAGCTAAGTTTTTTTCTCAATGACAACTCTACATCTGAAGGAAGGATGTATTGTTGGCGACAGTCTCCGGTTGCTAATGCATCTGAATGTAGCCCAGACAGTTTGCTGACCCTCTGCTGACCTTTTAGTCTCTGGCTTGTCTGACAACAGAGCTGGCTTGTTAATTGGCATTCAGATTGCAGGCTGCAACCAGGCACAGCGCAAAGCCAGGCATTTCTTCAGGATTACACAAAGCCAGGGTCTGTTTGGCCAAAGCATGTCTCCGTAGTGCTGGTGATTTTTTTTCTTTCTTCATTTCCTCCTAAAAGACCACTAGCATTGTGCTGAGGGTAGAGTACCACTATTGGGATGCAAATGTGGAAATCAATGGTGCCACTAACCAGTTAAAACAAACATTTTCTTTTATAGAGCTTGTTCATTGTTATCTGTTTTCTGTTGAGCTACTCTGTGTAAAGGCGGTAGTCCGTATTAGTTTAGTAGAAGTGAATGAATGGCACTTTTTTAATGGTTTCAGTAAATATGATTGTACTTATACAAAACAAAACATCTTCAATGAATTTGTTTATTTGTTTTGCTTTGTTACTTTTTGTTTAGGCTGTGTTCTCACTGGGTCCGTTTAGCGGTTTTAGGACAGAGTCCATCTGAAGAGGTGGTCTCAGTCCGTTTGGCACTCAGGGTGAACAACTGTTTTGCACATACTGTAGAAGACAAACTACAAAAGGTAACCTGACCTCAGAAGTAAACATTTTGTGAGTAGTTCTGTTCATATTTTGAGGAAACAAGTAGAGCAAAAAACTAAATGGAGAACTACATTAGGGTTTCCAGACCTCCCCCGGAAAACAACTGGGATTTTCCCAGTTTTCAGCCATAAATTTTTGTCCCAGGTGGAAACAGTAACATCATGACATCATCACAGTTTTGTGAATTTGTATTGATTTATTTATTTTAAATAAAGTACCAGACTGTATCAGTCCAGCAAGTTAACAACAGAATCATGTATTACGCTTTGTTAGGGCCATTCAAAAATAAATATGAGTTATTTGTTTAATAATTAGGATTCTGTATCTTGCATGTTTAAATTGCAATAGGTGATGCATTTTTTTCTAATCAGACTTTTTGTACGTTTAACTTGTTTTGTTTAGATGACAATAGAAAGAAAACAATGAGTTGTTGTGATCAGCAATAAATACACCCGATGTTTAATTTCTAAATTAAGATTGTGTTATTATATACTGTTATTTTAGCGGCTTCAGAGTTGCTGCAGCATCACTGAATTGAAAAAAATAAATAAAAAAAGTCCCAGCAGTTTTTTACTCTGGAAGTCTGGGGACCCTAAACTATATGGACAGAGCGAGAAACTGAAGCTCTGATAGATAATCTGGTCAGACACCAAAATTCAAGCCGATCTAGACAAAATTCACAAAGAATAGTAAAATATATTCAGTCTTTTCTCAAATTGCTTTTGTTTAATGCCTACAGTAAGATAATAGTGTAGTTTGCTTAACTGAATACTAGGGATGCACCGAAATCCAAGTTTTTGGGATTCTGCCGAAATACCAAATCCATCTCAAAAGATTTGGCTGAACACCGAACCAAAGTCAAAACCAGAAACTGTCAAGAAAACTAAAGGAAACTGTTGAATGAAAAACAGACTGGCAGCTACTAACAAGGGATGCGCACAATCTATAGTTTTGAGCCTATTAGTTAATAATATTTTTTATTACCGAGTGGAAATATATTCCTGAATAAGATTTCAGTTTGAAACTTACATAATTTACCACTAGCCCTCTCCCCCTGCAACAGAAACGTCAAAATACAGAACCGTTTACCTTTACAAGAAAGGAGAGCTGCATCTTTGCCGTAACCCACTATTTTCTTTAATGATGTTTCAACCTGTGTCACCTGATCTGAGAGTAGGGTTGACGGGCTCCAGAATCTCGGGACACTTTAAGGCAGGTCAGGTTTTGTAGCTGCCCTCTCTAAACTGCAATGTATTCAGTAAAGTGAGTGTGAATTGTGCGAACTGTCGCTATTAATTAATTGTTTTACTTAATTATTACCAAAAACACACACCTCCCTGCGAGGATCGTTTCCATCAATCAGATCTACACAGCAGCTGATTGGCTTTCTGAGTTTCTGACTGTGTGAGCAAGATATAATTAAACAAATAGAAACTTTACCTGCTGCCACAAGGTTACATGAAGGAGTGCAGGAGAGTGCAAAGTTATCTATAATAATGGTGTTGCGCTATTTTGATAGATAGTGTTTACTGTATAAAAAATTTCAAGCAATACGATTAATCATTGTTACGAGGCTCTCCGGATAGAATCGCCACCACAATTAAATACATTTACTAAACTGCTGAAACAATTCAAACTCACTTTATATGTAAAAAATGTTGCAGTTGAGAAGTGAGTTAAAAAACCTGACCTCCC
Organism: Polyodon spathula; assembly: GCF_017654505.1. NCBI lineage: Eukaryota > Metazoa > Chordata > Actinopteri > Acipenseriformes > Polyodontidae > Polyodon > Polyodon spathula. The sequence goes on along the minus strand of NC_054539.1, from coordinate 40,186,295 downwards.
TTAGTGTCCTGAGGTTCTGGAGCCTGTTGGCAACCCTATCTGAGAGCTATGTGGAAAATATTACCGTGATGAGTGACTTGAATGATCTCCCTGTGAAATAAAACCCAAGTTGATTTAAATGTACCGTGTGTGTAGCACATGTTAATAGGCTATGAAATTGTTTAAAAATAATTTTAATAAAACACAGCAGTTCCCAAATGGTTTAACTTGTATTGGCACATTGCAATAATGTAAAATTGAATTTACTAAAGCATATTGTTCAAAGTCTTGCACATCTGACAGTTGTAAAATTACAAAAAATATATATTTCTTTGCACTGATTTTTTTATTTTTCTCAGTATGATCTCTAGAACACGTCTCAGACAAAGCAACAAAGCACAAAAGTCTACAACTGTTTGCCTTTACTATATATTATAGGTTTAATGCATAACTTTACTCTGTGAAAAGTGTGATGTGAATGTGCTGTTGCATACGGGGGTAGATTTGCATTCAACAGTTGCGTGACGTGTTTAGTGCGTGCACCACCAGTAATTTAGGGAGTTGAGAGCTGTAACAGAGTTCATCAAACGTGTTTTTGTTATTAAATACAACAGTTACTTTCAATATCAGATTTGTGTCTTTTATCTAAAGAAGAACTGCACACAGGGATGTATTAAAATGGATGTGCGTATGGGCGGATATAGGATTCGGATTCGGTTCGCCAAATCCTAAGTATTCGGCCGAATCCGAACCCTGCTTAAAAAGTAGGTATTCGGGTTGAATCTGAAACTGAATCCTAATTTCGGTGCATTCCTACTGAATATTGCACTAGCCTCTGACTGTAGGCATTCAAGAAATGTATTAATTAAATTAGCAAAGTGTTCCCCCTGTGCTTTCTTCCACAGAAATATGTGAGAATTTAAAACATGCTATTAAAAATTGCATTTGCAAACTGTGGGGCAAAAGTTCTTGTGCATTTTCTCATCTTTCTTGAAACTCTGCTTGCGTTGCAAATGTTTTGCGTAAAATTGCAACTATCTCGAGGTATATAGCCATCATAACTTTTTGCAAAAAGACGACGCATTATTTGGGCTTGACAAGGCATAGCCCAGCACCTCTTCAGCTATGAAAGTTCAAAATGTCATTAAATGTTTTGCTCTCAAATGCGTTTTGTTACAATTTTCAGTTTGATCCATTCTGCAAGTTCTTACGTGCACTAAACGGAGACAGTCCAATGCCAGGGACATTTTAATTATTTTACCATTTACGTGCCTGTGACAGGGTACTCGTGTCATGTGTGTGGGTAACCGCTGATGTGCACGACAGAGACATGGGAGGTGGAGTTGAAACACCGCTCAGGCTGTGCAGCATTTAGTAACACAAAATAAAGTAAATAAACAGATAATGTGACGCTGCCCAGAGGACACATACAGCAGGCTGTACAAAAGGCAAAATAAACAGTACAAAAACTGCAAATAAAAGATGCCACACAGGGCGAGCGCTAAATAAGGTGTCCCGCTCCAGGAACCTGCTCCACTACGTAACCCTCGCTATACATTACTTGCGATCACTATCCCCTAAACTAACCTACTTAAGCCGGTATCCATACGATGACTCCTGCTGCTTCATATGGCCTTGGCTGGGCATTGCCTTCACAAGCACCGCGTGCAGTTTCAGGGTTGTGTAGCTGTCGTTCCTGCAGAGCGGATGCTCTCTCCTCGTGTGCGCAGCTCCTCCCTCTGAGGCATGGTGTTGCAGTCGCCCTGAGCCATCTCCACCGGATGTTTTTAAACTGACAAACACTCGGTCAAGACTTGCCCACCTGCTGATTGAGGACTGACACAGCCAATCACTTGTTACCCTTCCTGTCGACCAAGCAAGTCTCACTGAAGCTCTTGTCTGTACACAATCAACTAATCAAACAAAACAACTCAAAGACACACAATAAACCTATTTCCACACATAAATTACAACCACGTTAATTTCCCAACGTGCAGGACAATCGCCCTGCTACAGTGCCATAAAGATGAAACTGGCTGCAAAAGGACTGCGACTCAATTGTCATTTTTTATGCACAATTAAGCTTACTTGATTTAAAAAATGTCTTGAACGTTACAAGCAAATACCTGCACTATTTGGTTTGACTGAATGAGTAGCACAACAAGCTTCAATATGAAAGCTGAACATTAATTTCAATAAACAACAAGCTTTTAATGAAAACAAATATTGTAGCCTACTTCCCTAAAGTTAAAACTGGCTTCTGTTATTTTTAAATACCACTGCTTCTGATTATAATACTGCTTAATAACAGGAACAGCATTTTATTTGGGGTTAGTGTTGAACTTAAACGTGTTCATGCCTGCCTGTACCCCTACCCCACGCTGGAACATTGCCCTGCTAACTTTCCCTGTTCAAAAAAAATATAAAAACAATAACGGTCTGGTTCTCTTTCCTTTTTTTAATAGAATTTAATAGAATTTATTTTAATACAGAATAAAAACAAACCAAGCTAACAACTATCTAGCCTAAACAGAAATGTTTGTTTGTTTTATTTATTTATTTATTTAGTGCAATCTCCACAAACTCCGGGTTCTATTGCATTCACAGTGCTGATAATGTTTGATATAGCTAGATATTACTACAGCACGGACCAGGGGTCAAACCAGTGTTTGTTTAGGGTTCGTGTATAGTGTTTTTTTTTTTTTTTTTTTATCAATGTCGACCTTCTGGAGTCATCTGAATGCCTTTCCATTTTTTATTTCATTTGAAACTGTGTAAATGCCAAACCATAACAAAACACAGAATAGGTCAGTCATATACACAGAGGAAAAAAAAGTGGCCGGGCAAAATACATGGTTGTTCTTAAGAACGGTATTATTGTCATTGCTTGCTCCCCGGCACCTCTTTCTTTACAAATTAAGCACTGGTAATTAGTATTGTTTAAAATAAACCACAAATAACTGCTGAGTTGGAGATAAACCAAAATGTTGTTATTATAGTGATCTGGACTATTTCTGTTACGTGTTATGTGGTTTTGCGTCGCTGTTCCGTGTTTTTTCAATGTCCCGAGTGCCTGTAGTTGTGAATGAGTGCACCAGCGGGGTGGGGGAGCGAGTCGTGGTCCCAGTGTGGTTGTGAATGAGTGCACCAGTGGGGTGGGGGAGAGAGTCGTGGTCCCAGTGTGGTTGTGAATGAGTGCACCAGTGGGGTGGGGGAGTTAATCGTGGTCCCAGTGTGGTTGTGAATGTTGTCCAGTAACGTAATATATAACATAGTATATTCTACTCACACGATATTTCCTCTTTTTCTGTTGTTCTGCTAACATTTGTAAATATAGCTGTCTGAAAGCCATGTTCACTCTTTGACTAGAAACAGAGATTGTCCTGAAGTACTTAATAATAACTAAGAGTGTAACCAGTCTTAAGTGATTTCCATGCAACATCGTTATTTGCGAGCAAATGAACTTTTGCATTTAGCTCGTGGTGGTGAACTTGCGGGATTATTCATGACACCTCCCCCAAATTTGAGGGAGAAGCACTTGTGAGAGAACAAGTCGCAAACCCATTTTTTCCAACGCAGCATCTATTTTGAATCTCACTCAAAAGTGCAACTTTTTTTTCGCAAAAAGGACTTATGGAAAAAAATCTCTACAACTCCCCTTCTGACACACACAAGGCATTTGAATATTTGGCCCTATGTTTTGAACACACACAAACTCTGTCCTGAAAAAAAAGGGAAAGGGACCAAAAAAACCCTAACTTTAGCTCACATCCAAACATCAGCCCTTTGCTCGCATATAAGTGTGAACAGCAAGCAAATTGATAAATGGGTCTCAAACGAAATGAACTAGACTGAGTCTGTTTAAAACTCACCCAGTGTGAATGCAACTAATTTATAAAATTTTTATTTGGGTTTGTCAATACATAAATTAATTTCAAGATTATTTTTTTCAGCCAAGCTGGGCTTTTGTTTGAGCTTCTGTTTTAAGTGTTTTAAGAAAACAACGGCAAGCCCCACTGCCTTGTCTAGGCTAAGTTTCTGTAATCGGGTAGGCTCTATGCTTCCTCCAGTATGACTATTTATCAAGAAAATTGGCCCGAATGAAAGTATCATGAATGGATGTTGTAATATAGTACTCTACTGAAAATAATTTACATATTTGTTTTGGAAGCTTAATGACCCTATTATTTGTTGACCTAAGTTAATACACTACATTATCACCAGCTGTTCTGATAAATGCAAAGTGCAACCTTGCAGGAGGCTCTACAGTATTAAGATAAATCTGTTTCTAACCTTGATGTCAAAACAAGGGCTGTCCCTCAGTCTGAATATTTTAAATCAGACTAAGTTCAGATATCTGTGCGTATTATGATATTGAAATGTACTGTGTATTTAGAAGTCATACTTTCTGACACTGTACTATCTCTGCATTTGATTTGTGCCCAGCTACACTATAATGCTGAACCTGAATTAAAGAACTATACTACTTTTTAGTACACATTTTTGCTGCTGATCATTTTTATTTTAACACTTTCAAAGTTACAAAAATTTGATTAGGCTGTCATGTGGGTCACACATTATTTGTAAGCTGGTTTAAGTGTATGCTACAGTACTCTGTCATATAACTATTTGCCTGGGCTCTTTGCCTGGTATTATGTGGACCTCGACCTATAGTGTTGCTGATTGTTGAAACAAATGAAGAAACCATAAAAAAGGACTCCCAAACCATGATGATCCAGACCAGAATGAGGATTGTGGCAACCCCGCTATATTTAATTTACAAAAGCTGTATACAATAGCCACTTCTTCAGCAACACAATGTAAGATCTAATTAATAAAACAAAAAAATGGTATTAAATATTTCACCCTTCAGTTTTCTTGTCCCTGAATTTTATAACCAAATGAAAGTAGTAACATAAAATATGTCATTTTTGTTGTTTTCCTAACTTTAACAGGTGAGTTATCATGCTGGTATATTTCAAGAAGATAGACCATGTATTGCTTGTTGCGTGTTTTTCATGTCTTAATAACAAATTCAGACATCATTTAGTATTTGCCAGTTCACTTCTGTTCAATTACCTTCCTAATCGAATGCCATGCTCCCTTTCTACTGCTGTGCCTCCTTTGTGTCTCTTCAGACATTTGCTTTTCACCTGTCCACTTTGTTATTTATATCGTCATGTCATGTTCTTGTCTTAGGTCACCTTAATGCTTGTGTTTAATGTTTGTGCAGTGTTAAGTCTGTTTAAACTGTAGATCTATCATATTTTACCAACCCAGGGATTTGCACTGCAGCAGGACCTATTGTCTGTTCTGATTGTTGGAATATGTTTCTGTAATTTCTCTTATTCCAGACCATGGCAGATTTGTTCTCAATTTTGGTCTGTGTTATTAAACCATGGATTCGGGGCCAAAAAACTGCCAGTGTGTGAGCTTGCTTTTATTTCCATGCTACGTTCCATTGGTGTCTGAAGCGGGATTACGGTGTATGCCTCGAAGTGAAGCAAGAGCGGACAGAGGTGGCAATTTCACCGCCACTGAGAGGGGATGAGTTGCGGTAGAGGCTGGAGTAGCTAGTCGCTGAGCCGTACTCCTCCTTTGCATTGATGGTTCTCTCTGGATCTCAAGAATGGTTACTGGCAGATAGACCTGGCACTGGACACGTGGCCGAAAAATTGCATTTTCTGCTGGGGGCTCTGGCAGTTCCGGGTCATGCCATTCGGCCTCTGCAATGCTCCTGCCTCCTTTGAGCGGTTGATGGAGAAAGTCCTAGTCAATATCCAGCCCCACGAGTGTCTGCGTTTTACCCCAATTCAAAGCTGTTAAACACATTTTCTTTACCAGCCAGCAGATAAAAGAAGACAGTAGCCCACTGTAATTTGTTTGAATAAACTTAACTGTTACACACTGCCAACATATGTCTGAAATACAACATTAATATAGCATTTAGATTTCAAGACCATCTCACCTTAACAAAGTTTTCTAAATAAAGTTTGTAAAGCAGGAGAAAGGCAGACAAAAATCAAGCACACCTGGCCACACCGGTGACGGGAGAATTTAGATCGGGTGGCTGTGGTTTGTAGTGTGCAGGTATAGAGGTGATGTTATTATGAAACAGAAGACAGACATCAACGTTTATGATCCAAACAGACGTTTATTTTTTAATCCCGGTCTGACGACTGCAAAGAATAATCCCAGGGTTACAGTCCCAAAATAATAAACACATAGAACACACAAAAAGACACACGATCACAAGTCCAGAGTGCTAACGTGCAAGTGGTGAAATACAATTTATTAGTGCATAGTGGTGAAGTGTTGTCAGGGTTGTGCTGCCCTTAAGCGACAGCGCCCGGTACGTGTTAGCTGTCTTATAAGAATAAACGAGTACAATTAGACACGACAAAACAAACAAACACTAAAAAACCTTTCTAGATGGCCGACTTCCACCTTTCCCTGGAATGAATTGTCCGGGGCACTCTGTTCCCTTTACACAGCGCCCCCACAGGTCGGGAGGGAGATTTATAACCAAGATTCATTCCTTCTCTGTCACAGCACTCTATCGACTTAATTTGTTAAACTTAATAAATGGCCAATAAAATAATTAGACACCATTCTGTAAATATGAAACATCCAATTAATATAAAAGAAGCAATTCAGACTAACTTTAGTTCTGGAGTAACATACATTACTCAGCTGTATATCTTGGAGCAAAGGTGGCTGATGGAAAACCCACTCCCAAAAGTAATAAAAAAAAAAAAAAAAACACAACCCCCCCATACCCCCCCCCCAGAAACAGTAATGCTTTTATTATAATTATAAAATGTGTTAATTTAAATAAATCAAGCTAATGTATTTCTATTAGCTAGAACTATGTTCTTCGTTACAACCAGTGACTCTTTCCTTTTACTCTCGTCAGTGTTAGCATCTGAGGTCATCAGTGTGGGATGGCACACGTCCAGTGATTGGCTAAAACTGGCAAAAGGGTATGGGAAGCATGCCACCTTTGGCTATCATTGTAGCTGGCTTTACTCCCATGTTTCATGCTAGCCATCTGAAGAAATTGAAGAATTTGATTGGCTAATAGACGTGCTAATCATAAGGCAGGAGTGCGTCCTCCGAACTTACAGCGGTGACTTAAAGGAGAATTTAGATCGGATGGCTCCCTCCGCGTAAAATAAATAAGTTGCATATTGTATATAAATAAACAAATCATTTATTTTAAAATTATCGAGTAGGCATTACCTCCTCCGACGAGCCGCCACTGCAATACAGCTAGTGAAAGGGGAGACAGGTTGTCAACAGAAAACATTAAAGATACCATTTTGTAAGGAAACGGAAAAACTGCGTTTTTGATGCTAAAAACAATGGATCCTAAAATCAATGCATATTGTTTTGGAAAGGAGAATATAGTGTGCTTCACTCTGTATGTTTGCATGCAATCAAATTTTCAGAAAATGAATGTATTCGGAAAACTGAATCAGAAAATTGACACTTTTCTGTGTTTACGTGACTTGGGATAGATAATCCAATTAAACTGTGTACATGGATTTAATTTTTCTGAAAACAGAGATTAGTGCATAAGGGAACAGACAGGGCTCGCTTCAGTCTTCAGTAAGACTGAAGCATGAATTCTCAGGTATTTTAGATTTAGCAAAGTTGCAAATTCTTATACTGTATTCAACATCTCTGTTGTTCTAATTCCTTAGCGTGTGCAAACTGTCCACTCTGCAACAGCTCATCTATTTCTTCATATAAGCTACTGTACTTTACAACATACTGTAAATTCTCAATGCATTTTACCTAGCTAGAATTAATTTGCTGTGCCAACAGTATAGGCAATTTCTGTGTGAACAACTATAGTTGTAAGAATGGAGATTAATTTTGATCAAATACTGTTACTTTATTAAATTAATAATATAACTTTATCCATAACTAAACAAATGGATCAGTGTAAACTGATCGGTGACTGAAATCTGACATTGATTATTTATAATTCTTTAGATTTTTTTGGTTTCGGACAAATAAATACAACACAGAATAGAAAACCATCACTTGGACTACATATTATGTAATACAAAATTATTAAACGGTTCCCATTATGTGCCACTAGCCTGCTTTTTATTCCCAACCTTGCCAAGCAAAACTGATGAAATAATAGTTATCATACATTCCTTTCTCTTTGTCTTGATCATTTTTTGATCGTAAAAATATCAACAAAACAAGAAGTTGTTCGGCTGTACTGTTTACAAAAAGTACTACTGTCCCCAATATTTTGTTCTGTGGGCACTGAAATAGGAATGTAGCAAAACAAAACTTGCTCTCCCAACTCCCATTATGCAGGTATTGTGACTGGTTTCTGCGTGTCCAAAAAGTTAAATTATTGGTGATGTGTTTTATTTATTCGTTTTATTTTTCTGATAGTAATATAGTTGCTTTAATGACCATGTGCGTCAGTTTGCACATGTGCAGTACACTATCAGAATACGTTTTCTGAAAAGTGTGTTTACTTGACGTAAATTGTTAGTTTTTGGAATACTATTGAAATACTCTAGTGGTGTTTGTGGAAAACTCACTTCCGGAATTTTCCGATACATTTTCAGAAAACTGTTTACATGACTCTTGATATTGGAATTACTTTTTGGAAACTATGTTCTGAAAAATATCGGAATTCTCCCTGAATTAACCCCTTGATTCCCAAGGTCAAAACTTGAAGGTACTTTTATTACTTGCACTATTATTATGAAATGTATTTACAGTATCAGTTACCTGATGAGACTTTTTACTCAGTAGGGTCACCTCCCTTAAGATGAAACTGCTTGAGAACTGCTTATCCCTTGAAAAAACTCATTTCAGGTTTAACATAGCAGATTGCTCTCAGTTTTAGTTTTCCACTAGCTAATCCTGAGCCCTGATATGTTAAATATATTTTGAATCTCCCATATTAAGTTAAAGTTAATCTTGTAATTGCCAGTGCCCTCAGATGACCCCAGTTTATGTAGTGTAGAATATCTTACTTATTAGTGAGAGAAAAATACGTTTTCAGTTATGACAACTGAGAAGTTATTCAGTCTGTATAGTTGAATATAAAAAAAAGTTCCATTCTGTCTAAGTATTTTTCTGCAGTTCAAATTTTGACACCCATCTCCGGTGTCATTTGCATTGGATGGTAAATTAGGTCCCCGTCTCCATCAAAGTGATTTGAGAACTTCGGTCCACAATGGTAAGCAGACCAAGGACCTAGTTCACCTTAGATTGATCTTGTCCTGTTAAAATCTATGCAACCTGAATAAACATGTTTGAAAATTATGTGGGAGTACTGTATCTTGGAATGGGATATTCTAAAAAAGGAACTCAACCAATACTTTAACAGATGTCAGGTGGCACTATGCTGCAGGAGGTACAGTCCTTCAGATGAGACACTAACCCAAGGTCCTATCTTCTCTGTGGACATAAAGGATCCACATATTCAGGAAAGCTAAAAATGTATATATCAAATAGCAGTTGTTCAGCCATTGTTTATACCACACTTTTTTTTTTCCCTCTGTAGCGGTCTTCTGCTTATATTCCTTCCAAAACTACTTCACACAACAGAATAAAAACATAGGCAGAGCAGCAGCACGGCTAATTATAGCAATTGCAGCTGGTTTCAAAGAACTCTAACAGTTTGTGCTGAGCCTGAGTGTTGAACGCATCAAATGGGGTTTAGTTGTGAAATAAAACACCTGTTTGTTGTTCAGCATGTGGCTATGCAGCTGATTGCTGTTGTCAAAGCACCTTGATGTTGAGGAGACCTGTTTACATTTCCTTTTCCCAAAGGGATAAACAGCCTGGTCGAAACAGACATGCAGAGATGCATAGCTATTTTCTCTCGAAGGGGCTGCTGCTTTTTTTTTTTTTTAAAGCTGGTGTGCATGAGGCAGCAAGTGCTTGCTAATCGCTCACGAATGCATAATTTAGTGACAGTCTGGTGCACTAGAGAGGCTTTTCAGAGTCCAAACAATGTTGTGTTAACTGGCAGCTCAGAGGCAAAAGCGGAAAACAATAACAGCTAAAGCTGCTGATCAGGAGAAGAATTAAACAAGTTTTACCACCGGGGTCAGAGTGCCCTCTTCTTGCTCACAATGGGTCAGTTTACTTGTGTATTTTTTTTTTTTTTTACGTGAAGTGGTCATGCACGTGCATGTTGGGAAGAAATACTTGTGAAACTGCGCCAAAAAATGGGCACAGTATTTTAATGGGAAAGTCTCATTTGCCTGTGAAAATCAAAGAAATTCTCATGAAATCAACGCCCACTTGCACATGGAAACACGAGTTTCTCATGAAAATGCTTGTTGAAGTGCCTTGCCTTAAGCCACTATAAAAGTCACATAGGAATACTTAAGTTACCATGGATGGTAAGCAGGGAAGTTAATTTTTTGTTTGCAGTATTTCCCTTATCAGATTGATGTTGCAGATAACCCCACTTTTTTCTGTTTTCCCTAAATCTTTGCATAATGCTAATCATGCATGGATCTAAATGTGTTTGTAAAATATTGTACAGATGGTATTTACCAAATTTCTGTTGAAAAGTATTACTAAAAATATTTTCTAAACTGCATCCCGGGCTTGTGAATTAAGATGGTTACAGCTACTGTACAGTACTTCAGAATACATTTGCAAATAGCCTTTCAAACAACTGTCAAAACGACTTTATTGTACAGTACTACTAAGGCCTATGTTTAAATGTGTATAACTATACTTCCATGGAATTTCTCCTAGTTATATCTGAGCAAAACCTGTGTCCATCCTCCACTTACGTCCGTTGGAGCGATGAAGAGATTTAGGTGTTAATATCCATAATCGGGGAAGAGGATATGATGAGGCAGCTTGATACAATGCACAACACGAACATTGTTTAACCCACTCTCAAAACAATGTGGTGTGGAATTTTCCAGACTTATTTCTTGGGAATCAACACTACTACTCTACTAGGCTGTGTGGTCCGGTTTGTTAAAGAAAAAGGGCAGTAATAATATGGGGAGCAAACTCGTGGTTCACTTCAGATTTGGTCCAGTTTATTATTAATAAAGATATGAACCCCCCCCCCCCCCCACACACACACACACACACAGATGATGTATGAAAAGCAGTGTGGGCGACAACACTAAAACAAAGTATTAAAAATGCAGGCAGGATCCATCAGCAAATCAGAGCTTTATTAACCGTTTATGTCAAACACAATGACACATTTATTTCCTCGGGAGAGTCACTTGTGTAACCTTCTCTACACATGGAAACTATATTTTTGGGAGTTTCCTGCTAAAACTGCACAAGAATCGAACTAGGCCCTATGCATGGCTGATGTAAGTATCAACCCACCTCCTTCCCACCCATTTAAATAACGTTTTGGGGGGGAGGGGAGTGGGCGTGTTGATGTACAGTTAAACTTGGGTTAAGCTGTCATCAAAGGGAAGGGATGGATCATTTACAGTACTTACTCTTCTAGCTCAGTGTCTTTGCTAATGTGCCAATGACAAGGTCTCATCATAGTGTGATCTCTTTAGCAACACCTCCTTTCTATCTGGCCACGTGGGGTCCCTTTTTGATTTTAAGTTTACAATTTGTGAGTTTTCATAGCTAACCAGGTTTAATTGAGGTTGGTTTAAAGTACAGATGAGCAGGGTAACTGCAGTGACTCACCTGATGATTATTTCACTACAGTCTACAGTATTTAGGAAAATACTACCAGACGTATAATACAAACAAATTATATTTCAATCCCATTGCACTGAAGCATATACAGCAAGCTTGGAGTTTCTCAGTATTTAAACACTAACTCATTCAAATATATTCAAAACCAAAACAGCATTCGCTTCGGTGAATTAGCATACTAATACAAAATAAAGCAAACAAGCTATATTTTCCTGAAAAGGAATAAACAGCTAATGCCTAACGACGGTATTTTTCGACTCCCATTCCAGATGATAGTTGC